>NW_027460335.1:10475177-10846427 GCF_050947875.1 Dermacentor variabilis | reverse complement strand
AAACGCTTTCTCGTAATCAATTAAAGCTATATATAAAGGTTGGTTATATTCCACACATTTCTCTATCACCTGATTCATAGTGTGAATATGGTCTATTGGTGAGTAGCCTTTACGGAATCCTGCCTGGTCCTTTGCTTGACAGAAGTCTAAGGTGTTTCTGATTCTATTTGCGATTGCCTTAGTAAATAGTTTGTAGGCAATTGACAGTAAGCTGACCGGTCTATAATTTTTCAAGTCTTTGGCGTCCCCTTTCTTATGTATTAGGATTATGTTGGCGTTCTTCCGAGATTCCGGTACGCTCGAGGTCATGAGGCATTGCGTATACAGGGTGGCCAGTTTCTCTACAACAATCTGCCCACCATCCGTCAACAAATCTGCTGTTACCTGATCCTCCCCGCAACTCTTGATACAACAATGCAATTGTTGGCAAAATACGAGGGTGAACCAGAAAGCCTTTGCCCCTATCCTTTATTACCCTAAATACGGTACTATCGGGCACAGAACGGCCTAGGACGTGGCTCCAACGGCTACCGCAGGGGGAGACAGCATTGCTGCGCTAGAAAGGGATGATTCACATGGTTCGAAATCAAGAATGGGCACATGCGCATATTAGCTTGCCAGCAAGCGTGTACTGACTGGCGCCTTGACGCGAATTGCTCTTTTCCCACGAACCTATGCGAGATGGCGCTATGACGGCATCGGTTGAAAACGTCTGCTGCACTTGCTGGAGTGCTGGTGAGAAGGCACTTCTGGTGGCTTTCTCTGAGTGGGCGCGATATCCTCTCAAGTAAGCGTGCATCGAATGGCAACGTATCTTTTTCCTTTGGCTAGCAGCATCTGTTTTTGCAGTCTGTGCCCAGACAATCAAACAATGGTTTTTCAGAATGACAGTTTGGTTCACCTCCCATTGAGAAGCCTTGTCTGGGTTTGACAGCACATCAGGTAAGCCCAGGGAATGTGTTCAGCAAAATATGGTGGCAGTGAAATCTGCATTTCAAGACGAAGACAGGCACAGGATATCAAAAATGGCACCTTTGATTCTGATCGAAGACAGGCAGTTTATCCTGCCCTATTTGATTGGAGTCCCTAATAGAGAAATCGCACGACTGACTGGTCATTTGAAGAAGGCACTGATGCGCATTCCAAATGCATTTCGTGACGACCGTGGACGACTTGCCGACGCTCCCATTCAGTACGTAAGGAGAAGAGACCAAGGAACAGATCGCCGCATAGTGGCTGAGCGCCAGAAATGAGCGCCACAAACATTACGAAGGAGCTATCTTTGTCGGTTTCCTACAAGACCGTCTCGTGATGCCTGCGAGAGAGCGTATTAAGCGATTTGTGTCACTGTACAGAAGCCCGTCATCAGAGAAGCACAGCGGCAGGCAAGGCATGACTTAGCTCGTGCGCATGAGTGGTGGAGTGCTGCTCACTGGTCTGAATTATTTTAACTGATAAGTCTATCTTTTCTACGGGGAGGGATCAGAAGCAGCGTGTCTGGCGTCCCATAAGCTGCAGGTAAGGTTTCCAGTGGTTGGCTTACTAGCAAAAATACTGAAAAACAAAGAAACAAACCTATCGTTTCCGTGACGTCAGACTGTTTGTTCCTTTCTCAAGATTTTTGTGGTATTTTAGTTTTTTTAATAGGCTTTATTCTAGCTATTCAAAGCAGAAACATATCTTAAATTTAATTGCATAAAAAAGTGGGCATCTTAACTCTTAAAGCTAATGTTGCTTTCGAACACGGAAAAGACCAAGAATACGAATGATTAAGATAACGTCTTCACATAAAAAATGTTAAGGTATATGAAGTCTATAATAGAAAAAATTCTCAGACATAACCTCGCTAAAACAGTTGTCCCTTTTATATTGCTTCGTACAGGCAGAGGTACTCAGTAAGCGCAAGGAGTCCTCTCCAGTAGCCGTTGTGCTGTCTCGGTTTAGGGGGCAATAAGCAAGGACCGAGTTTGACCGCATGTGTGGATTAGTGGTCATTTAGACGCGAACATCTACTGCGACCTCATCAAAGCCATATTTGTGGCAAATGTCTGTGACTGTCCGTTTCCTGACTTGCGTTATCTGATGCAGCAAGATCGTAGCCCTGTGCGCAAAGCCCTAAAAGCCAACGCAACGCTTGAGGCTCACGGAATACCATTGTTAAAGTGGCCACCCAATGGTGCCGATATGAACCGAAGTGAAAACATTTGGGGCACCCTGAAAAGGAACTTGATGTGACAAAACCTCGGTGTTACAACAGGAGGCGCCTGGTGGGGTGCAGTTAACCAAGGGTGGGAGAAGCTGTGTGAGCATCCATAATGCGTAGGACTCCTTTACGAGTAGATGCCTTATGGATCGCAGCAAGATATTGCTAAGGAGGGAGAGTTTACCAGTTATTAGACCAGTGCCCTTGTACTCTTTAGAGTTTTACTGAGCACGCTTCGCTGTTTTTGCTGTTAGGCCAATAAAAAGTTTTTTCAGGCCTGATTCTGTTGTTCGACGTTTTAGAGACGTGTATCAGAGGCTTTTCCTGGGCTGCATCGATTCGGTATTGTACTATTATGGTTTTCATTGAAAACATGTCACATCTCTACAAATGTCGTGACATCGGGTTACAAACGAGCTACATTTGTGAATCGAAGACAGAGCCTAAAACTGGACAAAAAATCATTTTATGGGGGGGGGGAGGGGCGGGCGGGGAAACCTTTATTTTAGAACGAGCACTTTATGATGCCCGGGCCTAAGCCTCGCATGAGGGGACGTTGAAGGCTTGCCTTGCCGCCGCCGCCGCCTCACGGGCGTGCCCGGTCGCCCAGGTTTGGTCGCCGATGGCGGAGCTCCGCAGAGCTTCACGCAACCTCGATGAGTGGGTCGCGGTGTTAATGTGTGTGTACTGTGCGGGGCACTCTCACAGCGTATGCGCAAACGTAGCCGGGTGAGTGCCACAAATCTGCAGTTGGGGGTAGTGTAAACGTCTGGGATTATAAGGTTGAAGCGGCCGGGTGAAGGGTACGTGTTTGTAGCAGACGCAGGGTGGTAGCCTGCGTCCGGCTGAACTTCGGGTGAAGTGTGGGGAAGGTTCGGCAACTGAGGTAAAATGCCTTAACGAGATCGTTATAAGTGGTTAGATTGTCCCTGGTGTCCAGCTCGTCTCCAGTGATTCCTGCGCTGGGCCTCGTGCAATGCAGTGGGTGAAATTGTTGAGGTTGGAGAGATGTGGGTGGACAGGGCCCACATGGGCCGGGATCCATGTCAGGGAGATCATGCTGTCTTTACAGTTTTGAGCCTGGCAGAGGATGGGAAGTGCTTTAGGAGAAATACGGCCTTTGCCGAACTTAGTGACGGCTGAGCGAGAGTCACACACGATGGTGTGACAGGTGGTTTCTAGAGTGGCCCAGGTGTTTGGCCACTTCTTCAGGCCCGTAGGCCGTGGGGGTAGTGACGTTTGAGGCGTGGTGTGGGACTCCATCGCGTGTAACGAAGGCCACAAATCATGTGCTATGGAAATATTGTGCTGCGTCAGCAAATGTGACGCCAGGTACGGGAGCAAGGGCTTTTATGATAGTTCCGGCCCGAACTTGGCGCCGGGCCCTGTTATATTCGGGGAGCATGCTTCTAGGGATGGAGTTTGTGTAGATCCAGCTACTTATACCAGTCGGGATCGATTGTTTGGGGCCCTGTTGCTGATGGTAAGTGAAGCCAAGCGTGGATAAATTAAAGCGTCCCGTTTCAGTAAGGGTGAGCCGTTCCAGCTGAGGGCGTTGTTAGATTTGAATGGGTTTGGCAGGGGTGTTATGAACTCCCAGTTGGTTGACAGTGGAGTGCTGGTGTAATGAGGGAGGCCAAGTAGTTGCTTCTGGACTCCTTGTGTGAGGGTGTCGAGCTTGTTTTGCTCAGCCCGGTACCATTTGAGGTACGCAGCAACGTAGGTAACGTGACATATGACAAGAGACTGCACGACGTGGAGAAGGCTTTCTTCTTTGAGTCCCCTTCGTCGGTTGGAGATGCGTTTAAGAAGGTGTAGGCTTGTTTTGACATTGGGCACAGATCTTGTTGAGAGCCAATTCGTTGGAGCCGTTGGTAGAGATGGTGAGACCGAGGACCCGGGGCCCGGGGCCCAGGGCCCAGGACCGAGGGATGTCTGGGATAGGACTGCCATCTTGAAGGCGTAGGTTGATGGCGCCATAGGGTTGGTGATCAGATTTGTGTTTGGGAGGGCGTCCCCGCTGAATGGGCTTGTAGAGAAGAAGCTCCGCTTTAGCCGACGAACAGCGCAGTCCGGTTCTTTGGAGATAGGCTTCAACCGTGTCAATCGCCGTTTGGGGGCTGACTCCACTTGACCATCATTGCCTCGGTGCGCCCAGATGGTGATGTCGTCGACGTAGATGGTAAGGTTGATATTTTCGACTCCTTATAGTTACTGGGCAATACTTATCATGACTAAGTTAAAGAGCATGGGAGAGATAACTGAACCTTGCGGGGTGCCTTTGCAGCCAAGAGGAAGCTGGCCTGATCGTAAATCCCCAGCCGCGTTGGTGGCCGTGCGATAGCAGAGGAAGTCACGGATGTAATTGTAGGCTCGCTGTCCTAGGTGGCGGTGGGATACCTGGAGAAGGATAGCTGCATGGGAAATGCTGTCGAAGGCTTGAGGCAGGTCGAGTCAGAGGATGGCTTCCGGGTTACAGGAACGGTCGTTTAGTACTTGATGTTTGAACTGCGGTGTTGAATAATATTTTCCACAGCCCGTTGCGTCTACCTGGTGAAGAGCACTGAACAGACATCATGTGGCTAAAGAATTCATAAAAGACGCCAGTCAAGTTGTAATCCTGCAGCTTTTGCGGGTGAAGGGCCCGAGCGCCAGTTCGCGACTTGTTGCTTTCCAGTAGGCGCACAGAAACGTGAAAGCAAAAAGTACAGCAGTGCAAAAGAATGATTTCTCCACTCAGAAAGATAGTTCGTGACCTACCAGTCCTGAAAACGCTTTCGCCTTTCCTTTACGGCCTCCTATTCTACTACCCGTGCCCAACAGCAAGGTGAATGAGCCTATGGAGACCACGGATCGCAGCTAACCCAAATGATGCCGCCAGTAACGCCTCATGATTGCAAGCGATCCTGATTGCAAGCGAGTCACGCTCCCAGCCGATGCCCAGATAGCGGGCTCTCGCGGAAGGTTCCTGGGCGAAGACCGACTCGCGCGAATGAGCCTGCAAGTATACCTACTTGCACGCTAGCTAGGACGCAAGCTTTATCTCGAACGAGGCCAGCCATCACCAGATGGCGCAGCCATGCAGTTTTCCCTAGTGTTCCTGTATATGCTCCCCAGGGAACAGAGTTGCGCAGAGGTTCGCCATTTTGTTCCAGCTATGCAGTGAAGCAACTCCTCGCGCGCGCAGGAGACAAACGCCGCGCGGTGTTCCATTTGCTTTTTTGCCTACTGGTCTTTCTATTGCTGCTGCTGCTAATACTAACGATTGTCGCACCAAACCTGCAAACGATTGAATATTTATACGTACAAGGATAACAACCTTCTGCAGGACCTTCAGAAATATTGTATGCTGCTTTTTACAGTAAAATACATCAACTGAAATTATTAAGCACGCTTCACGCTAGTTTTGGCACGTATATTTTGCACTCATACCGGCCACACCGGGGAGATGTCGTTCAATACGGTTGCTCGAATGAGGTACGCCTTGTAGGTGACGAGCAAACCCGACAACCATCTCCATCGCATCGCTAGTCGCGGTCGCGCCCAAGATAGCTTGCATGGGGTTTATACTTAAAAAGTTTTGCCACATTCCGTGCGGTTTGCACTGTTTAGTGTGCGTCGTCATACTAGAAGTCTCAGTATGATGTGTTTCGTGTCACTTCTCCAAGGTCATTGACCTAATATCGTCGAACACCATACGTGCAATCCGGAGCTGATAAATGCTACGCACGCTAGATGGTCCCCTGATTGCAATGTCGATGGCTGTGGTACCTCAAATATGGGGGCAAAGGTTCGTGCACTCAAAAGGTTATGACGGGTTCAATTGGGTTCTCTTAGGCGGAGCCTCCGAGAACCCAATTGAGGACAAAGCCATTGGTTTGAACACACACACAAAGACTTTTAATCCAACTAAAAAGAGGCATAAAGTAAATAGAAGGAAATAGAAAGCATGCCAAAAAATTAACACTCAAGCAGACATTGCGGCAAGGAACACACATAGGGCTTGCATGCAGTTAACGAGTGTGCGAGTCCGGGCTTGCCACGAGGGCAGGGACGCGTAACAGTCTCGACGCGGCGACGCGGCGACAGGCTGGCGAAAGGCGTGGCGCCGGTCTCACCATAGGTCGCGGTGTAAGCTGACCGACCGGGCGACCGGAGCGCGCCAGCTCTGGCTAGGCGAGGTAAAGCGGGCGGCTTGTGGCAGGAGCAGACGGCGTCGGTGTTCTGGCCGGGCAGCTGGGTGTAGAGTTCGGGCCCGTAGCCCAACTGCTCTTGTCCCGTCCACGGGCGCAGAAGCTCGAACGCCGGCCTCGGGCAGCAGGCGGCACGACAGACGGGGTTGGCGTTCTGGCCGGGCAGCTGGCTTAGAACTCGGGCCCGAAGCTCGACTGTTCTCGTCCTGCCCACTGGCGCAGAAGCTCACCGGCCTTGAGCAGCTGGCGGCCCGCTCAGGTAGACGGGCGACGCACAGGAACAGGTTGGCAGGAGGCCCCGGTCGGGTGAAGTCCTGGTGGGCTCGGGTCGGGAACCCGACGGCCCGTCTTCAACGCCCGCTCCGGTGGTTGACCTCCTCCTGCCGTTGCTTCCTGGAACTCTCCTGGCGTCTCCGCTGCGTCTCCTTGCGTGTCCTCCCGTTCTGCCAGCGCACCACGCTTTTTCTTCTGGTCTGGCCGATTTGGCATTCTCGGATTGGCTGCCTGACGCCCCGTGGTCTTTTCTAATTGGTTGTTTTTCTTCTTTTTGTTGTTTTTCATGCGCCGCGCGTTCTCGTGCCGGACGCTCTTCGGCGTTGTTGTTTTCCTTCTTCCGCCTCGGCGCGCGTGCACTCAGTGTCGTCTGCTCCTGACCGTCGCGATCACCGCACCATGTCGCGCACCACACATCACAATGGCATAACGGAATCGACGAGTCGGCGTCAAGCCCGTAAAGTTGGCCTTGCAGTGGCGCAGTTGAACATTTGACGTCATTTTGTCCCACATGATAGCGCCCGGCTAATAGCGCTGCGAGCGGCGCCGGAAAAGTTGCGCACAACTCTGCTATCTGCGGGAGCATATACAGGAACACTTGTTTTCCCTAATGTCCCTGAATAAAATTTAAAGGTAGCGACATACTTTTATCTTGCCGCCGCTGTTGCTGCGAGGGGCATGAGACGAGGGAGGATACAAGGTCTGCGTCTCCCAATGGGTGGAGCGCCATCACGTGGTATTCTTATTTTCCGCGTCTCGGCGCACTCGGCATGACAGTTGGCCGTCGAGTTTCCGCGGCGAGGCATTCACAGGGTACTTCGGATGTTTTGGCCAAGTTTCGTGGCTAACTGCGTCACTGAAGAACTCAGTTTTTGGTTTGTTTTATTTAGGGATTGATGTTAAGAGTACTCGACTTGCAAACGTGTACGAGCGGAGCTGTTTTGCCTTGTAGACGGGTTGCGGAGTTCAGTCATGGATAAGGTTATGCACGGGTGCTATTCCCGGTGCTCGTTCAGATTTGTTTTCCCGTACGCGCTATGGTCAACAGGTGTATGAAGCTATGGAGTGCGTAGGCTTTGTTCAGTCATATATTGTGCTAGAAACGCAACACGTGTTATTCCGGTAGTACTGAGAGTGCGTAGCTCTGTCAGTGCATGCTTTTGTTAGGCAGTGCAAATATATTTTGCGAGGGCAAACTGTTCACTGCCTGTGCAAATGATTTTGACTATTGTGAGTAGGCTTTCTCCGCTTCGCCGTCTCCGCAGGATATAGTGGTGCATGAGTTCGTTGGCTCATATTGACTTGGAACTGCGTAAAGGGGGAAGTGCTCTTTCTGGAGACCATTTCTATGTGTACCTTTCTGTTGTATATGCTGCCATCTAGTGGAAGCAGGGAAACATAGTTCCCCGATCTGGCGATCTGGCAGCGTGTGCTTCTTCTTCTTCTTGAGAATGAACACGTCTCAGAAACCATTAAACGCGTGCGTATGTGACTCTTCATTTGGCCATCTCGCTCTTCCTGCCTGGCTACAACATGCTGTCAGGAGAACAGCTTCTAGCCGCCGACATCGGTTCCTAGTCCTCTTCCGTGCGAAGGACAATGCCAGCAACGAAACGCCGGTGAGCTGCTCCCTATAAGCACATCTCGGTACTCAAGCAACACGACTCCTTAACGTTCGAGGCCATGCCGTCATTCATAATTCAACCGCCAGACGCCTTCAACTCTTCGTCGCCGAACGAGTGGCCGAAGTGCAAACAAACGTTTGCACGTTTTCGAACCTCTTCAGCGTTGTGCTTTCAGCCCGAAAAGCATCAAATAGATGCGCTACTCTACATCATGGGCGAGCGAGCCGAGGAAATCTACGCCATTTTTGCTCTCTCTGAAAACAACTCCAAGAAACTCGACGCAGTCGTAGAGCAGTCGGACAAATACTTCATTACGCGAGGCCACGTAATCTTACAACTAGCCAGATTCAACACCAGAGTACAATAAGACGGTGAGTCGGCCGTGGATTTCGTTACTGCTCCTTCACACACTTTCGAAAGATAGGGAGGTCGGCGCTCTTCGAGAAGAGTTCGCGCGCGACCGCCTCGTTGTTGGGATAAAAGATAAGCAGCTATCCACCAGTCTACAGCTCGACGCGCACCTCCCCCTTTAAAAGGCTCTTGAGTCCATGTGCCAGATCGAGAGCGAACGACAGCAACAAGTCGAGATCCGCCAGGAAGTACCATGTGTGAACAAGGTTGCGTCCGCTTCCCAATCCACATGGGGCACTTCGAAACAGGACAAAAGCGGCAGCTATTCACGTGGGGCAAACAAGTCATCTTCATGCTGCGGTAAAAACAGCATGCAGAAACCGTGCCGTTGATGCGCTAAAGAGCGTCACCCTCGTACTTCGAATATACAAAAGCGGCAGCTATTCAGTGGGGCAAACAAGCCATCTTCATCCTCCGGTAATAACAGGATGCAGAAACCATGCCGTTGGTGTGGTCAAGAATGTCAACCTCGTACTCTGCGCCCAGCACGCACAGAAGCCTGCAGGAATTGCGGGAAAACGGGTCATTACGCCTCCGTATGCATGTCGCGGCACCTCGACTGTGTCGAAACGCAGCAAGTCAATTTAGGAGCAGGATTCCACGGAGTAATCAAGACGTCATATGCTGGAGCATGGGAGGCAGCGGTCTTGGTTCAAGGTCAGCCAGTAGATTTCAAAATTGACACGAGCGCCGACGAAACAGTCCTCCCGAAGCAAGCATTTCTCTCAGGCCTTTTCTCTCAGGCCTTTTCTCTCAGGCCTTTTCTCTCAGCTCCTCCTCCCTAGTTACATAGTCCAGACGAAAACTTCTCCCAGCCACAGGAGTTGCACAACTCGAGTTCATCTACCGCGACCATAACACTACTCAGGATGTCTACGTCTTAGATGAGGTCCGCACTTTGTTGTTAGGCAAGCCAGCGATCAATGAACTCCGCATGTTGACATTTGTAAACGCTATTGCTGAGAAAGTGAATTCGAAAGAAGAATTTCCAGCGTTGTTCCAGGGACTCGGCAAACTACACAAGGAACACTGAAAACAACTTCAAGCAAGAGCGATAGCTTTCGAGCTCAGTTCTCCGAGGCGCATCCCAATTCCCTTATACGAAAGGACAAAGTTGGAATTACAAAGAATGCAGAAACTCGGCGTCATATCACCTGTTCACGAGCCGACTGAGTGGGGTGCACCAATGGTAGTCGTCCCAAAGCAATCTGTAGACGTGAGAATCTGCGTGGACTTGACAGAACTGAACCGCCACGCTCTGAGAGAATGGCATCCTATCCCTTTCGTGCTGCACACTCTCGGACTTCTTTATGGACCTAAAGTGTTCTCCAAACTGGACGCTAACTCTTAATTTTGGCAAATTCTCCTTTGTGAAGTTTTTAAAAAGCTCACCACGTTCATCCCACCTTTTGAACGTTTCTTTTTCAACCGGTTGCCGTTTGCAATTGCGTCTGCTCCTGAACATTTCAAGAAACAGATGTCATGCATTTTACAAGGCGTCAGAAGGGTTGCCTGTCCCACGTACGACATCCTTATCTGGAGTTCGAACAAACTTGAGCCCAATGAGACTCAGAAATGCGCTGCAGCTACTCGCCAAGGCTGGACTGATATTGAATGAAAGCAAATTCTTGTTCAATGTACACAGCCTCACGTTCCTTGGACACTGGCTAGACCAAGACGACATGCGACTCGACGAAAAGAAAGTTGAAGCCATTATGAAAATGGACAGCCCAAGAAGCAGGACCGGCAACATACCTCGCCAGATTCCTTCCCAATCTTTGTAAAGTCCAGCAACCACCTGCTGTTTTGCTGTCAAAGAAGGGAGAGTTTGCTTGGGATGCTCCACAACAGCAGTCGTTCAACAGATAGAAGTCGGTGCTCTCGTCTTGCGCTGTCCATGGAGTTTACGATCTATCTAGAGAAACGATCGTCACTGCAGATCCATCGTCCTTCGGACTTGTTTCATTAATCCGGCAGAAGCAAACAAATGGGACGTTTTATGTTATCGCTTAGGCTGCGCGATTACTCTCAGAGACCGAGAAGCAATACTCTCAAATCGGGAAAGAGGCTTTTGATTTAGTCTGGGCATGTACCAAGTGCGGCGATTATCGTATGGGCAAGCTCTTCAAGCTAGAATAGACCGTAAGCTGTTGGTTGCCTTCTTCACTTCGAAGAGCCTTGACGACCAGACACCTACATTACAGAGGCTAAAAATGAGAATGATGCGATACCAGTACGTGATTGCATACGTTCCAGGCAAAGGTTACCAGGCAAAGGTTAACAATCTTATCAGAGCGCCTCTACAAAAAATAGAAGACACAGAGCTCGAACAAACCGTGGAAGCTTTCGTATGCTCTTTCAAAATCTCTTTTTCCATAAAGGAGCACAGCCTTCAATGATTAAAGGCATCTCAACAAGCAGACCCTGTTTGCGCACAGCTTCGCCGGTGGAGCAAGAAAAAAGAGTGGCCCTCCAGGCGAGATTTACCAGCGGACCTGAAACCATTCTACGAGCATCGACACCAGCTTACTCTGGAGAACGATCTCCTCCTCTACGCTGCTCGAATTGTCGTCCCTGCTTCTTGCCATAACGAAGTGCTACGACTGTTACATAAACGACACTTCGGCATAGCAAAGACACTCGCTCGAGCCAGAGATTGTGTCTGGTAGCCTAGTATAGGAGCTGATGTCACGTCCCTGGTGAAGCAATGACAGCAATGCGTCGAAAAAACAAAGGAAAATGCGACAGAAATTTTCCGGATTTTCAGAAAGACCCTGGAAACTTTTTTTAGGAACGAGGCTTGAGGAAGGGCGCTTGATTTCAAGGTACTCGGAAAAGGGGCTAGATTTTTTAGCGCATTCATTTCTTCCGTGCGCTAGACCCTATCTTTCAAACGAAATGATGCTTTATCTGATCGCTGTGTTTTCCGCGCAAATTATTATTTTGACAGTTTTTATCATGGCAACCTAAAGATAACATGCAGAAAAACATTCACACGGATGTTTGAACGGCAGAAAATGGAACAAGGAATATTTCCTATGAAGTACTAAAACTACAAAAAACTCGCCAAAGACACCGCCATACTCACAAACCAAACTTATGCTTATGACTTAAGTCAGTGAAGAGCCCTTAACGCGGTTGAAGAACCAACCTTCCAGTTATCGCACAGCTTTTCTCCTACTTGTGGCCGTGATAAGCAAGGCTTGGTTAAGGTAGCATTTGACCTTCCAGAACGCTCCATTGTAAACAAACAAAATGGCGGCGATGTACGACTTCGACGAGTTTGTTGGCTATCTGGATCGCTACGAAGAAACATCGACTGGAGCAGCCTACGAATACGCATCGCCGCCGCGGCGGGTGGTCAGGGATCACTTTAATCCCATGGAGCTGTACAATTACTACGAGTCTTTGTGCCGATTTTGATTGAGCAAATGTGCCATGCAGCAGTTGCTCGCAAGACTGCCTCCCCAGGAACACAATGTCGGATGGGGGTTCCCTGTGCCACCTCTACTGCAGCTCCTTATCACACTGCGGTTCCATGGAGCAGGAACGTTTAAAACTTTGACCGGGTACATGGTGAATATTTCCCAGCCGACGATCTCGCGGGTGATCGAGCGCGTTTCTACTATGATCTCCAGAAGCCTATTCACTGCGCTTGTGAAGTGTGGTGCCGCTTCAGAAATGAGTGGCGTGATAAACGAATTTTATAAGATAGGCAAGTTTCCCGGTGTCAGTGGGTATATTGACTGCACTCATGTGCCAATTAAGAGCCCTGGACCCGAAAGGATATATTTTGATGAATGCTCACGTGAGTCTCCATTTCTAAAATAGCAGAGGTGGTTTGGTACCGAAATGCAAACAGAAGAGGTACAGAATGCCGCTGGTAGTACGACTCTGTAAATGTAACAGACGTAACACCAGGTAAACCACCCGAATAATTTACGACGCGGTTTCATACCGCCAGTGCACATCTGTCCAATGGCAGTTGTCGATGCTTCGAATTTGCTAACCCGAATCTGCACTGACGCCTCGTCCCTCATTAAAATGCAACTGCCGTGACCAGCAATTTGAACCCGCAACGTCTTCCTCAGCTTCGTAATATCGTAGTTGCGATGCAATCACAGCGCCGCAAGTGTATATCCCTTCAAGTTTTCACCCAGTATAATTTCGATTATGTGTACCTTGACGGAGATAAAAATATCATGATGTTATTAAGGAGAATGTAAAGGAATGTAAGGAGAACAAGCATGCCTGAATATTCGGCAAGAATACGTGTAATTGCTAAAGTCAACTTTGTCGGAATACAGTGCTGTTATGCGGCGACGATTGCTTCAAGGAATTGGGTGAGGCGTATGCTAGTAATAGTAAACAGGTGACACGCGTTCCTTAATAATTCACGCTCGCACTTACCGCAGGAGATCACACGATGGCTCGGCTATATGGATCACCCACCGCAGTACGAGAAGCGGGTTCGCAACATATGAAATTTAGCACATTATTAATCTAATATACCTGGGCCGGGACAATCCAAGAATTTGTATCGGGCATGATCATGTAATCGAGATTCGACTGCATAACTCTATCACATAGCTACACTATTACGAGAACAGAATTATTGGAGCAGCCGCTTTTGTTTCACCACTCTGGTTTCAATAAGTGTATTCGCGAATTTTGCACAATCAATACGAGCGTTACTTGGAGCTTTACAGTAACGCTCATACTTACATGCGACGGAAGAAGTCAACCAGTCATGTGATGCCACCATAAATTGCTTACCTTTACAAAATTTCCTCTATGTGCAAATACATCTTGGATACCTACCGCCTTTATTAACGAAAGTTGGCGTTTTGCAGGGAATCGCAGGCCATGACCTAAAAAATTACGATGCAGTGACCAGCTGGCCAGGGTCTGCCCACGACAGCCGAATTTTTGACAGCAGCCGTGTCAGAGTTCTGTACGAGACTTCTGTCGCCCCAGGGACTCTTCTCGGATATATGGGCTACGCCTGCAGGCCATACCTCTTGACTCCAGTCAAGGGTCCTGACCAAGGCAGCCAAGAGTAAAGGCAAGCTAGCGGATTTCTATAAAGCAGTTTTGCAGAATATCAGAATTATTTTCAAGAAAAATGTGTCCTGCAAAAATGGTTGAAAAACTTCTTGCATGCAAAGCGACGTATTTGAACATTGCAGACTAGTCAAGAGACAACACAGGATTGAAACACTTTTTATTTGCTAATTTTCAAGAATGTTCTCGCAATTCATTTCGAAAGCTCATCCCTCAAAGGCAAAATGTGTCAAACAAAGAAAGACAAAACACTGCTCGTATTACATCAAGAGCAACTGATCACCGCTCTTTCTGTCAATGTTTTCAGGGCAAAAAAAATAATGCAGCTATTTTTTCAGGTACAAGTCACAAGAAAAAACGAGAAACAGCGTGGAACGTGCATTCGCCATCTGGGAGAGGAGGTTCCCGTGCCTTCAGATGAAGCTACAAATTGAAAGGAACACTTCACTCCTAGTCATCACTGCATGGTTGGCGCTTCACAACCTAGCAAAATTATGCGTGACCAATGCCCTCCAAATGTGCAGCCCCACACTGCACCCAGTGTTAACCAGCCTGTGCTAACGTGCCCGAATGGACAGCCACAGATGGCAATTCAAGACTCTAGTGGCTTTAGAACCTGCTCACACATAATTGCAGATTATTTCTCGTGAATGCATATGAACTTCGTATTTCAGTTCATATTCGTTTTTAAGAGAACAAAAATAGGGAGGCAGGTAGGTTGAACTAGTGGAGGTCAGGTAGAGAGGTTAAGCGCTAAAGCAAATGAAAAAGAAAGGTGTGCACAACACGACAATGCATGCCAAGCAATCCTTTGTTTGGCCTTCATCTAAGCGCATTTTGTTTCTGAACATGAATAGAATCCAACAAGCCCAATTGGCAGTCTTCAATTTCACTAATCTCGTCAAGCAAAGCAAATACGGACACTTGACATAGCCTAGGTCAGCATAAATTTCATAAGGGTGCTCTAAGGCGAAAATGAACGTTTCCAAAAATGTAAAATGTTAAAGTAAAACAAAAATAAAAACCGATTTTATCGTCACTTTTCAAGCCCTCCCAAAAGTTCGGGTTATCCAGTATGCATGTGGCTCAGCGCCACGGACACTCGCATATTGCACATGAAAATGCAGCACGAGCAGCACTGACTTCCCGCGCCTTGCTGGGCCCTTCCTCTCACTTGGCGAAGTAACCGTGAAACCACAACCTCAACTGTGATCCATGTAAAGGAATTTTTTTTATGCAGAAAGATGAGACTACTAATATACATAGTTGGAAGTTGTGGACGGATTATCATCAGTAACACAGTTTTGCCAGTTGTATGCTTTTTCAACAATCGGCATTAAAGCACATAACCGTTGCCAAATTCAAGACTATTTACAATGTTTAAATATGCTGCTTCCCCACAAAGTGATCTTATGCACTTTTGTGGGTTGCCAATTCAAGGCCACGAACGGCAGCTGCCTAACATTTCTTTTTTTACATGCTCAATGACATTACCGTTTTACAACAGAACGTTTCAGCGATACAGTTGACTTGCCCAATGGTTTCAACGCAGTGAGCAGTGATTATCGTGTACAAAGCTTCTGAAATTGGTGGTGCAAGACATAATGGCTGTGTTTCTTAGGAGACTAGCATTAAAAACATGATTGTTTGCACATGCGTGCACATAGCACAACACCAATGTTTTCACCATGCTTTGAACAGAATGAAATAAACAGTGCTCGTTCTTGTTTCACATATTTCTCGACATTGTGGCTTCTGTTGCATATAGACTGATGTGTATGTGAATGACTGCAGGAGATTTTGCCGTGACGTGTTACGTGCTCTACATCTAGATGCCGCTTTCATATCACGGCAAAATGCTTCTTGTCGAAGCCTCTTTCGAAATCATGCAACAAACAATGTGTGAAACAGATGTGAGTTAGATAAATTGTGTAAACGCCTGTACTTGCTCAATCTGCCTTTTGCAGGTGGGCGGATGAGAGTGGATGGCTGGCCAAATGCCTTGAAAAATATGTCAACTTGTTGAGAAATCAGACAACTCAAGGCACGCGGAAGAGACTCGTTAAAACACCCACACGTGCTTTTCAAGGCGTCTAGCCAGCTGTCTACCCTTGTCTGCCTGCGCGATGAGCGGATGGCGCAATGAGAAAGTAGAGGACCTAAATCAATGATGTTGCCCATGATGTCCATAAGCTTCACACGAAGCTTACGGCTTGTGAATGGCTGTGAAAGGCACTGACGTCTACAACTGCCATTTTTCAACCAATTTATTTATTGACGCTGCAAATACAGCATGGGGATCTCAAGATACAGAGAGAGAGAGAGAGAGAGAGAGAGAAAGTGTACAGCTACAATGTAGGAAACGTGAAAACACCCAGTTACTTACATTTAGCGGCAGGTTGAAGAACCCCAATTGGTCCATATTCGCGGAGTCCTCTACTATGGCGTGCCTCGTAATGACATCGTGGTTTTCGCACATAAAACCGTATAATTTAATTTAATTTTAGCTACAATGTTGACAAACTGGCCGTAGTTCATTGGCTATACGGCGGGCTGCTGAGCTCGAGGTCACGCGTTTGATCCAAGCTGCGGTAGGTGATCCATTCTGATGGAATTGCACAACACCGGCGTACTTCTATATACAAGAAAATTACATATAACAATACAAGACACATACGATCATATATGGAAATGTTTTTTGTTTCTGCCTCATTCATCTCGTTTTTGGGGAATCTTCATCTTTAGTTCAATAAGGGCCTTTTTTTCTTTCAGGTTTTCCATTACTTGTGCATGCTCGCCCTGCCTTTTCTGCAGTCTGTCATTGTGATGCTCACGGGCGAGTTTCATGCGAAGTGCATGGTCCTCACGTGTCAGCTTCTTGTGAAGCAAGTTTTCTTTCCTCTTTCCTTGAGCATCTTTCGTAATAGAAGCAAGGTGAGCGCCAAGTTCGCTTCTCATGTCATCATCCCTTGGGCAGGATAGCCGGCTTGCTTAGTTCGCCTTTCACGGCGGGCTGTTCGCACTGGTGGCACAGCAGCTGGCCGGACTGCAGCTGGTAGGACTGGTGCTAGGGGTGATTCTGGCGATGTCCTCGGTACACTATGACCAACTAGTTGAGTAGTTTCAACATTTTGTGGTGCTGGACAATGCAAAGCCGCTGCTTCCTCCTCGCTTTCAGTCAAATCCCACTGCCAGGAGTCATCATAGTGCTTGTCGGTATTTGCAAAGTTGTTGCAATCAGAGTTGTTATTGATGTCGTTTGCACGGTGCTTGTACGTTTTACAAGCCACATTAACGAAAGCGCAGTGAGCAATACAGACATTTTTGCATTGGTAATAATGCACCGATGTTGCTGCGCAAGATATTGCACTGTGCTTGCTATTAGGACCTACTAAAGAACTTCACACAATGTAAGCCTGTGAGCACGCAACAATACAGCATGTTCCTGCTGCTGCATCCAGCTGAAGCAGGTTGAATGAAACGGCGAGAGTGATAACTGTGCAGTTGCATTCGAACTTTTGCATACAAGCCGCTAACCTTCATATTAGGACTCATGCTCTTTTTTTATGGACCGTGAAAATAACTAAACCAATGGTGTCTATGCTGACACTCAACGACGCCGGCACTTGTTAGCATCACAGATAGATTTTCTGTGTACATTGCTTGTGGACGGTACAAAATAAATAGCAGATTATGGGCACTATTGCACGATAAAGAGAGGCGCTTTGAGAACGCTGGAGAGATTTGCCCAATAGCAACACTACCTGCTATTCCACACCCATGTGGCAACAAATTAAATACACATATTACCAGAAACACACAACATATGCACCCATGAACATACACGGATAATTATGTATCCAGTACACGACAAAAAACGATTATGTTGCATGGTAAATTTACAGTTTTCTCCACAAGGCATGGTCCCTCTCGTACGTTCAGTTCAAATAATATTACGACATTTCTTCTGGATGCAGACAGTGCAAGAGCTTATCGACCCATACGTTCTGTACATTGCACATATACAAGTTTGTCGATGTAAACACCCCACTGTAAAAAATAGGCACTTTCTGTTTGCAACACTGACATGAAAACAGTGAAATAATATACAAACGCAACTGTAAAAACCAGTTTTTGGAATCCTCCGAGGCAGAACCAATGACTGCATCACTCCTGGTTAATGCGTTCCATTGCACCAAGACAAAAATAAAACCCTTCCTGCGCGACTGCAACCTCATCATCATGATGCCCAAAAGTAATGTCAGCATTCTGACGTTAAAAGTAGCTTAGTTTCTTGCAATACTGCTGTGTGAAATGCGTAATACAGTAAGAGTTGTTCATTAGCCACCTCTAATGCCTCATTTGGTGTCTTACTATATTAGCAAATCTAGTTTCCTAAACAATTAGTCCAGATATAATATTGCACATTAACTCATACTCACCAACTGCATCTAAGCTTCTGTAGCAGCAGTGCTGCTACAGCTGGCGTGGGCTCTGTGCCAGGCCCAGCGCAGTCGCTGTCCAATGGGTTTATAAGGCGTGTGGCCGTGTGGGTTGCCACCGCACCGACCCTCAGCAATTCCTCGCTCATGTGGCTTTCCGCCGGGGTGCCACAACCTCTGAAAGACAAAGATCAGTGTTAGCAAAATTTGACGATCACTAAAAATTCAATCATACCTCTTCAGTCCCACCGCTTTGAAAATACTGCCAGAAGCATGCACACATCATGATGCAGCTACCTTAACCAATGTCGGAGCCTTGCGAGCTGAGCACCAACAAAATATGGAGACAGCTCGCCGTGCTCACAAACACATAGCGCCGTGCATATGCTAATTAAGTGCAACTGTGCCCAAGTTTTGCTTGCCCTTGGTATTTCATTAGAGCACACAAGTTACACTCAAAGCTAGTTGACGGCGTTCGGCCAAGGAATGCATTTGCACGCTTTGGAAACGAGTAAGGTAGCATATCTTTCATAGGAAGGGGTCCTTGGAGGTAGCAAACGGGACCTTCAAAACACCAAGACAGGAGCGAAATTGACGGTCATGCAAGTGTGTCGCTGTAAACAAACATGCGAAGGCACATCCTTTGTTTGCCTGCAGTTCAGTGCAACGTTATATCTGATGGTGAAATTATTGTCATCGCCACTGTTCCGTATGCACACGCACAAGCTATTGCCGACTGCGCTCGAAATGAGCTGTATCGACGGCTTCCATTTCATTTTATTATATATATATACATTGTTAAGTGAGAAGGAAGAGTCAGCAACATGAGCGAAATTGACGGTCATGCAAGTGTGTCGCTGTAAACAAACATGGGGAATAATAGAATGCTCACTTGATCTGAAGATCTCAGGCCTGTCTTCGGCTTTCGCATGGCACAACTATTCTTTCAGATTGTCCTAGCATTTTTTCAACTGCTTGGATCTTCGTGGCCGCACGTTATGGCGACTGTTGAACTCGTTGGCTAACTTCTCTCACGTCTTCTTCTTTGCGTGGATGGACACAGCATCAGTTCTTTTACGTTCAAACACGTCGCGGTGCCTCCCCATTAGCTCCATCAGGATGGTGCGCTCCTCGTCCGTAAAGCTAGTTTTTCGTCGCTCCATTGTGAAAGCGGTTTACAAAAAAAAAAGAACACCACCACTATGTAAACAACTAAACTGATAAAAAATAAGTAAAATAATACAGAGATACTTATAAAGAAGCAAACAAAAAGTGTGCGAAGTAAAAACAAGGCAAACCAAGACGAATGAAGCAAATCGAAAAACAACGCGGACAAAACCAATCACGAGACGTCGGTACAAAAACGTGCACTGCGTCGACGGGGTTAGACCAACGAGGCCAGACGTAAATGGTGGACTCCACAAAAACAGCGATCGTGTAATCACGCTTCATCAAGCAATACAATATTTATATACAGGTTCTTATGTGCACGCCATTATTGCTTTCTTGTAATCAAGGCAGTTTAAAAGATGTCAAAGGGTATATTTCGTAGCAAAAAATTATCTAGCCTCGCTACCAGGTAAAACACTTAACGAGTGAAGGGAGTCTTTCATAAGGCACACTTATGGCGCCCTAAGGTGCGCTTTCGAAATGCACGTTGTTCTTTTCTTGTACTTTTCTCGTTCTTTCATATGTGGCCTTATCGCGATAAGTAAAGTTTCGTTTGTGAATACGGTGGCTAATGCTGCTTAGGCGTGGAATGCGAAAGCATTATTTTCCCTTTTGTAATAAGTTTTTTGCTTGATACATAAATTTTTTATAATCATGACGCGGCTCTTTTTTTTCAGTATTGGCTGCGCCGTCTTGTGCCCAATGGTGCGCTCTCTGGTCTACACCTTTAGTCAGGCAAAAGAGTGTAGACGCCGTAGCATCGGGCAAGCATGCTCGTTGCACACTTTGCGGGCCCGCGTGTGATTTCCACTCAGGCGTAAACACACCAAATTGCCTTTTGAGATTTTCTTTTCGTACAGAGAGCTTGCTTAGAAATTTGACGTCAATCCGAGCACTTTTTGCCGTGTTTCTCCGTTTGCGCAGTTAGCTATTCTTGGTACCATCGCTCGGTCACGACGCCGCCGGATTTTCGTGTAATGGCGGACATAACGCTTTCACTTTAAAAACACACGTGAACCTCATCGTTATTAGAAACCTCACTGTTCCTTCAACGTCATCATTCCCTATTTTCAGCGCCTTGTGCCTCAACTCTTCTTAACTAGTTTCTTACCGTGTCGTATATTTCGCGAAAGAATTCTCATTTGGGCGAGAAAGAACATTTGCTGACATTTGTTGCCATTTACAATTTCTGAGTCACTGCCTTGCTTTTCTAACGTCAGGCGAGACATAGCATGTGGAAAAGTCCTTAACGTCACTTGTGTGTCATTTATTAGGCAGAAAAAGACTACGTTTTTATTCTTGGAAAAACAACGCATGAGAACTGACGACGGGCTGTATTGTTTGGAAGTAAGAGGAAGAGCGGGATGAAAAATGACAGCTCTAAAACAAAGCTGTAGCTCTAAGTCAACGTTTTCTGCCACCACCAAGCAGCGAAATCATAAACAAGCGCTCAATGAAACATAATCTGCGTTCCATAGGCCCGTAGGTCAGATAAATGTTTGTATATCGACAACGTTTTATCTATAATTATAAATAAATAATTATTTTAGTTTATTTAATGCCCGAAGGCATTACAGAAAGGAGCGCCGAAAAACAGTGCGTATGACTCGGTAAATGACTCGGCGTAAAGCGTAGCGATGGAACAACTTACGACATTTTATTTGTTCTAACACTTCCAGGGGCCATTACCTTTACCATGTATAACGGCTATCATTGGACCTTAATACCTTGTTATTGCCGAAAAATACTGCAATGACGCACTAGGGCTAGAAGGGCACTTATTCTCAGCAAAATTTAGCAAGAAAAAAAGAAAATGTCGCAAGAAGTTGCTTCGTTCTCGGGTACATCCAAAAGAATGCGACTTTTATAGGGCCTAATTGCATCGTCTGTGGTACTTTTTCTTTCAATTTCACGTTGCAGGATATGGCTGTATTTCAAACAAAAGTTACACCTCAACAGATTATGGCAGCTTTCCTGAATAAGGTACAGCTAACCTCGTCACCGAACCGGTTGGATGAGCCCATGATCCCCACTCCGTTTCTCGTGGCAGCTACCGCTATGTTGAAGCTGTGGGCACTGCACCGCACTCAATATTGTTCCGTGTCATACGGGTTCCTTCTTTCTTTTGTTTCTTAGAAGGACATATGTCATCATTCTTGTTAGACACACTGCATAGCATATACACTGTATCGTCTTGAGCAATGTGGAGAAAATACCCAAATTAACGGAAGAAATGATTACTTGGCAACTGTGGATTCCATACGGATACCTAATTGTGTACCAGGTGGCTTCTCAATTACCATTTGAACAATTATATTTGACACATGAATGCAGCCACTGCCGCTTCTCTAAAGCAATTTAGGTGTTCTTATTCATATTGCACGAGAGGCTCCATACGTTGATAGAACAACGAGAGCCAGATGACATCTGACTCCACTTATCCCTTGCTTACCCCTTTATTTGCAACCCTAGATGGATAAGTTTTAAACATGGTTCGAATAGCCAGATTAGTAATCCTCTTGCCACGCATAATTGAACATGCCCTCAGAACGTCTTGCGAGCTTGAAGCCATACAATCCTTGTCACTTTAGTCATCGTCGGACTTCTATCGTAACACATATTGACTGCTTGCCTTACACAACTTCGTTCTTCTGCCTGTTAACGCATTGTTTAGCCCGAAATGGTAAAGGATAACAACCAAAAATCATATCCTCTCTTGGACCAATCCAGAGTGCAAGAACACCGATAAGCACATTGAGTTCCCCATAACCTACATAACCGTCACTCGTAATGTGTATAATCGTTTCTCATAGTCTGTATAACGCTAAATATATGTTTTTCTGAAGGCTATTTCATGACTTAGCTCTTATTGAGACGAAAAAGAAAATATTCCTACACTGCTTCTTATTTAAAAGAGACCTGCCGTGTGAAGTTCACTTCATGCTTTTGACATGCCAATAAATTTGACATTTGATTTCTCATACGTCATTCGTAAATCATATTAATTTCGACACCATGAAATGACCTATAAGTTACTTTAAGGAATTGACCGCGTCGTGAGGGACCAATGAAGGAAAAAAGAAAACAAATGCATTTTTTTCACACCATTAACATCACCTGTGAGCGACTTTAAGGAAACCACCACGTTGTAAGCACTCCATGGGGAGAAATAAAAAATGTAGCGACGAAAGAATTGTGAATGGCAATTTTCATCTGGAAATGTTTGCATTCGGCGCATAGAAACACGTTATATGGTAAATATTGAACATAATTGAAAGTAATAACATATTGAAAGTAAGAACATGCAACAGCAACTGATATAAGTAAACCAAAAGTAAGGATTTATTCAAATAAACAAGTTGCCATGGCCGAATTGTTATATTTTTTATGATTTTACAGCTTCCTAAGACAGTTTTCCTCCTGACATTTTTCGCCATTCATACCTATGATTTAGTTTTCTATGTCGACGAGCACTTTGTTCTTGCGAGAAACAGCAATAACCTGATGAGGCATAACTTGCGTTTCAGCCACCGCCATATCCTACAGCGTCTGTCAATCTGAAAGATAAGGTTGCGCACATAATTAGTTTGGCGCTTAAAATGCATTCATTTGAAGATGCCCGTCAACGAGGCACGTTCCTTAACCATTAGGTTTATTTTTTAGTGAAATCATCTGACAATGGGTGTACATCAATGACAACCCACTTAGTAGGCGCTACTGCCCGTTTTCAATAATTTGGAGTAATCAGAAGGCGTTATGTGCAAATGATGCCGGCTATAAATTGTAAAGGTGCTTGGTAACTTAAAAATTTAGATCAAGTAAATAGACGCACGTTCTTCGCTCGCTATGGTTTTCGTTGAGTCATCTTTAGGCACCTAATGTTCTCACTGTATGTTACAGGCGCAATTCTGCGGCATACGTCCTGTATTTCTTCGTGAATATCAATACAGTGCTAGGACCTCAGTTACAACTTCTTCGTGTGTATGACATCCTCGGCAGTGATATGAGTTTGCTTTCGTTTTCTTTACGCCGCTCGCATATTTGCATGCGTCTTTCGTATAATTCTCACAGAAACCGTCTGCATTGCGCATGAATTCTGTGCAACTTTTAAAGAAATTTCGCGGTAAAGATGCTCAATAATTTTAGTATCATTGGAATGTTTCGAAAGAAACATTGTTAATGGTGAAGCATCAGAAGTGGCGCATTTTTTTTAGATGTAAAGCTTGCATTGGGGGGGGGGGGCTGCAAGGACCACCGGTTGTCTAGGCATTAGTATATGCACCCGTAATTACCTCTTGCCAGTGCGAACACATCAGTCATTGATGTGTTCACACTGAACTTTATGACTGATGTGTTCACACTGAACACATCAGTCATAAAGTGGGAAAACGATGGTATTTCTTCCTCGGCTTTTCTTTTCTGCCTTACAATTTGACCACTGGCTTTGTTTGTAATAATTTAGGATGTGGCTGCTCTATAAACAAGCTATTGAGCCTGACACCAGCCTATGCCAGCAGCTGGTGCCGTGACGGCATAGAGACAAATTATTCTGGTCTGTCGGAATGTAGGAGGCGAAGACGGCTGTACAAGAAACGAAGAAAAAGTTGGAGTGGTTGAGAGGTGGTACTTCTGACGAGTAGTCTGTAGCACGAGGTCTTGAATTCTGCTGATTAGTTCATAATCCTCGGCCAGACCACTCTGATATTCTTGCATTGGATGCGGTTGCAAAAGGTGAACGTGAAATCAACTATCGTATTTACACATTAAGAGTTATCGCTGTAATAAGGGAAACATCGAGTGTAATTTCTTCGTAACCACCTTCGGAGTAAAGGGTGTATATGAAAAACAACAACCTTCTTTATGGCTTGGTTAGCGCAAAAAGACACCACTTCCGAAGGTTTTAACGAGGTTAATAACATTAATCCAGAAGTGCCCTGGAAGTTGCGAAGTTCTTTAGAGCGTACATGCAGCTGCAGGTTTTGTAGGCATAAGTATTATTTTGAGCAAATGGTGCTACCCTCATTTTTAGGTAGTTTATACCGTGGCTCCCTTTAACTTGGACCAAGATTTTGAACAAACCCAAGAGCTCTAGAGAAATCGTACCGACTGCATAGTAGCCGCAGTCTGTGTACTTACAGCCAGTATTCTTTTTGTAACGACGCATTAATAAAAAATTGCTTTGAATTAGCGGTCTCTAATTATTCCTTGAATTGCACACATTGCAATTACGAAATTGTAGGGCACCTTAAATAACCTCAGAATCAAGCATTAATATCGTGCTGAAGTGTGCCTCGTCTTTTTCCAAGAGAAAACAATTCCCGCGAAATGCGCGAAACATAAGATAGATGCGTGCTGGCGCGCCGCTACTTAAGCCCGTCTCCAAGCAACCTTTGAAAGATTTACAGCTGCATTCGTTTATCGCCGCATCGTACAAGGCTTCATCATGTAGGATCGCTCGATCAGGATTGTCGCGCTCGATTATAAGGCATTCGGGATAGCTTTAACCTTCGCGTGTTAAGGAACAAAGCTACACAAGGAATTGAACCAATGTTTGCAAAAAGAGTTCGCAAAAGATCACAAAAAAAGAAGATAGGGCAGCTCTGGGAAAAGCAGAAGAGACCTACTACGGAGTTTATTTCAATAAAAACTAAACCGAAAGCACGTAAGGCGTGTAAGCCTCCCACAAGGAAACATCTAAAGGTGCATTAAGTTTAGCCATTTACCCTTTCTCTATCGTGAACTACGGAAAAGAGGCAGAGCAAAGCAGTTTTTTTACCTATTTCTATCTTTGTCGCAATCTTTTTTTTTATGCAAGGATGGGGTAATTTCATGAAGGTGCCTCAAAAACCCACGTTTTACATCAATGTTGAGTGGTTATTCTCCGCTGACATTTGTAGCATGTGCTGAAACAGGTCACCATTGAAAGTACTTGCTTCTTTCCAACACTTGGGCTGTTGCAGTGTTCACCAACGACGTTTGAATTGCACGGCATACTCTGTTTATTTTTGCCTTTAGAGTGACCCGTGTGGTAGTTTCACTGCTATAGACGCGATCTTTCATGTAGCCAAACAATCAAAGGCTCAACGGTATCTTGTCCTCCGACCTTGCAGGCCAGGGTACAGATCCTGGCGCGGGCCAATCCACTGTCCACGAAAAAGCTTGACGAGCCACGTTCGAGGCCGATTAATATTACGCGCAGGAGCGCCATCGTGATGAAACCATATGTTCTTAAGGTGCGCAAGTGGGAAGTTGTAACAAATGTCATTCACGGGGGTCTCGAGGATGTTGTTGACGTAGCGTTACATCGTTAGTGTGTTGTCAAAAAGGATGGGTCTGATTATGTTTCCATGAAAAATACCACACCACGCGTGAAATGACCGCTGGTATTGGTGCCCTGTTTGTGACAGCCAGCGGGGATTCTTATCACTCCAGTAATATCCGTTGTGAAGATTAACTTGGGCGTTTCTGGCGAAATTAGCCTCATCCACAATTCTCTCGTGCGATTCATGCGATCTCATGCGATTGAGAAAGATCGCGTCTTTGTCACATTTAGTGAAAATCTGATTCTAAAAGGCAAGTCTGTTTTCAAAATCTCGGTCCTCACGTTTTTGATAAAGGTGTACTGATAGGGGTACCTATGACCTTTTTTTTTATATCCTCGACACTGATGACGAAGTTCCGGCCTACCACGCGCACACTACCTTGAAGGTTAGCAGCGAAGAATGTCAAAACATCCGTTTCCGCTTCCTGAACTACCCTCGCAGTTCTGTGTCGCTATCTTGCGAAGCTACCCGTCTCGCAAATGACTTCGTACGTTCCGAGCATTGTTGACGAACTAGGACGTCCTTCGCGATGCCACATCTAGCCTGGGTGCCACCGTCTTGTCGCCGTGTGCCGCCTCCAGAGCCAGACTCATTTTAGCCTTCTGATCATTCGTGAAGAGCATGCCTGTCTTCTCGAAGAGTAGGTCACTGGCGTGGTACCGTTGAGATCTCCCGGTATTATAAACGCACTGGAACGTCAACGACAAATATTTTGCGCAATCGACAACATATGTTGGCCGTAGAGATCCGCCAGTACGCACTAGATGGACATACCCTGCGCAAAGTTTGTTTCTAATTTTAAATGTAACGAAAGAAAAATACGTTCTGGGCGCGCCTATCTACAGAAGAAGATGAGGGGGCAAAATTACAGTCCCAACTGCGCTGTCGCGGTCTGCCAGTTTCGATATCCAGCTCGTGCTTCCCCTATGTCTCCGTTATGCTTATCAATGTGTCGGTGGCGTGTTGTCATGATGCCGCGAGCATCACATTGCGTTAAGTCTTGTATGGAGCTGCCGCCGCTAGTAAAGCCGTGTATCCGTGGCTATTCGCTTGGGAGTGTTTGAGTAGCGGCTCGCTAGCCCTTATCTATTTCGTATTTTGGATGTTCGCTCTTCTGTTACTTCTCCGAAAAAGCAACGAGGCAAAGCTGAGCACGAAAGAAATGCTTGATTCTTAACTTATTTGAAGTGCCGTTCAACTTTGTAATTGATATGTTCGCGATTCAAGCAATAAACAAAAAGTTCACTAATTAAAAGCAATTATTTATTAATACTTCAAGGTGAAAGAAATACTGGATGTAAATGCACATGAATGCCGCTGCTATGCAATCGGCGAGACTTCTCTAGAACTTTTGGGCTGTTTTTGAATCTTGGTCCAAATTAACTGGGACACCCGGTATACTGTATACTGAACGAGCTGAACTAAATTATAGAAAGAGGCTTTCCATGGTGACACTAAGTTATTAATTTTAAATTCGAAGCATTTCTTGGCACACATTTGCCAGTTTGGCAGTATCTATCTATCTGGCCACCTAGGTTTTGGTGCTCTCATGGTCGTTTCCTTATTTTGGTGTGTACCAAAATTGGCACAGTAGGATAAGAGTGTACGACGAACATAAATGATAGGTCGTGACATGAATGCGATTACATGCGTTTGATGTAGGTCATGAAACAGCCGCCTACATCTTAGTGCTGTCATGGTCGGTTGATAAACTTGGCAGGCTCCCTGCACACCGGTTCAGGTAATATTGATATACTAGGGCGTGCGATCTACCGGCTTGTCCACTTATTGTTTAAAGAGCCTTACACAGGGCATGCACAATAGTCTTCATTTGCAGAGACAAAGCAGTTGCATCGAGAAATAACTGCAACACTTGGTACATCATCACTTTGACTACGCAAAAGATATGGCAGTTCCGGATGAAAAAAAAATATATGCATCTTTGCCAAACGTGCTTGCTCGACGATATTTGCGCGAGAACAGAGGGAGTGCGGACGAGAGCGCAAAGCAGATAATAAATTCTACGGAAGATTTCTGTATAAATGGCCTGCTTAGTACACAGGTACACGATAGTACACTTAGTACACTTAGTACACGATACGCGTAGCAAACCTGAAGTGCAGTGTCGGGATAGGAAATAACCGTAGAAAGGCAACGCGTGGGTTAAAAAGAGCTCGATGTTTTACAAAAGATAATAATCGAGGTTACCTGATTGAACAATAATTTCCGTCTTTCCAATTTATGTACACATATCTAAGCTATTTCGTACGGCACCTGCTCATATAGCCTCGAAGGCACGTACAACTTGAAACTTTTGCACGTGAGATGACTACTGGTGTTTTCTCTCGCGAGGTGAAGGAAAATTTGTTTGTAGAAAATAAAGTAATTCTTGTGGATGATGCAACCGTGTTATTAAAAGTGGTCTGTTGTGTTAGCTACGTGGCTCACTAAAGGTTAATTTCGGTTTGTATCTGTTCTGTGTTCTGTGTATATTTCTTGTCCACTATCGAGGCCTTATCTATTCTTTGCTACTGGGACCACATCGTAGACGCGTAGGTAATGTGAACGACGAAGTTACCTTCTGTATGTGTCTGATAATGTAGTGGTTACTGCAACGGCCAATGGTATATGTTTTTGATGTCAAGTACCTCGGATGGCCAAACAGACTGGATCTTCGCTTTGTTCTTGTCTTAAACGTTACGTGTAGGAGAATTTCCTTGAAACTTAGATTTTGTCTGAAGGTTACTCTTCGCGAGTGGGAAAAATATTTCAACATTTCTAGTGACTACTCCGAATCAGGTACTACTTTTCTGAGGAAGTTCTTCACGTTTATTAGTATGTTTGAAGATGCAGCGCCGAGAATACGCATTGCTGCTATGCTGTTCTTACGAAGGATTTTGAGGACCTGGCATGGTGAACTTTGGTGACTTATATTTGAGGCTTCTCATCGGCGGTTTTTGATGCGAAGGTGTCACATTGCCCACTGAGCGCTAAAAAAACCAGAGTTTGTATTCTGTAGCAACAAATTCGTACATAGACTCGCATTGCCATTGACGATGATGTGGCATAAGCGCGTCTCGACTCAGCTGAGCGGGCGCAAGGGAACACGTGCCGCCCTGTTGGCGCGTCAGGTTTTCCGTGTGGAACGAGGGCACCGCCGTTACGTCACCTCACCCTTGCTCTCGCTCTCAGGACGAGTACTCCTCGACGGAGCTGAGCCAACGCCTTCTCCACAGCAGGTCCGTGCATTCTGCTTTATTACGTAATGCTACTTGAACCAAAATTTACACTGTCAAGCCTGGTGTGACGAAAGCAGTGAAGTCACCATCACCGTGCCTTATTCAGGATCATCCCGTCAGTCGCGGTCTATGACAGTCTGTCTATGTCAGTCGCGCAAGGTACCATGAAGTCATGAGTCAAATTTCACCCGCCTTGGGTATCTAGGAGGCATTGACATGGCTGGGAAAAAAGGAGAGCCGCTGCTGCTGTAGCGCGGCAGGCGCTGCGTGAGGGGAGAGGGTATCGCCATGACGTATCGCCCGATAGGCATCTCTTAATCAGTGATATGTGGTGTTGTGTTGGCACCGCAGGCTGATATATATATATATATATATATATATATATACCTCACACCAGAGTGTAAACAGATCAATTATAATCAATCTACAGCTAGTTTGGCCCACCTTCAGTGTTTAAGTAGAAGCAAACACTGGATTCACCTCTGCTTGTATGAGCCCTTGGGGCAGACACTCCAGCAAATAGAATTTCAAATCTCCTTGCGAGCCACGCAATGTCATTCCCTAGACTACATATAAATTAGAAGATTAGAATCATAAGTCCTACCCAAAGAAGCGCCTGCAGCACGCACACCAAATGAAGTTACATCCCTACCAGCATTTCTTGTGCATCATAAGTGTGTCCATCATGCGAAAAGGTAATCCAGTGAACTAACATAGCTAAGAAGAAAGTTTTTATGCTGGACTAGCACCCTTTCCTACAAATATTGTTTTTCAAGAATCTCATCTAACGTTGCCCTTCTTACAGTGATGTTTGCTATGGTATCAATACCATAGTCGATTGGTCATGCACCACTTACGCTAATCTCCAGTTCAAAATTATCAGATTGCTTTGTCAGCGGTTGTGAAGCAAATCAAAAATAAAAGACTGCACAGTGCCGGTGCAGAATTCAAAATCCGATCCCACAGGCTATTCGTCACAAGTATCACCTCTCAGCGGCTACTCCTATTCATGGATTCTTTTACTGTTACCCGCCTCGGCGATATCGCAGCAGGGAAGATTAATGGGCCTCAGTACCATTACCCTGCTAACTTCTGTGATTGGCTCGTGCCAAGCTCGGGAGCTTATCTATAGAGCAGCACGACGTTAAATAATTATATACCGACCAAACAGTAAAATTTGAAGAGCAAGGTCTTAGGAAGGGTGCTTTATTTAAAGGTACCCAAGAAAGAGGGCACTTTTTTTAGCGCGCTCATTTCTTTTGTGCGTTACACCCTATCTTTCAAACTAAGCGATGATGTAGCTGGTCGCTTTGTTATCCACGCAAATTAATATTTTTGCACTGTTTCTCAGGACAACGTAACGCTAACAGGAAAGAGACACATTCACGCGGATGTTTGAATGGTAGGAAATATAACGAGGAACATTTCTTACGAAGTAGTAAAACTACAGAAAGGGTGGACAGAGACACCTATAGCTCCTTAGGCGTGAAATGCAAGAGCATTATTTTCCCTTTGGTAAATGTTTTTTAGTTCATACACTCATTTTTTAGTCATGACATGGCGTCTCTTTTTCTCTATTTGCTGTGCCGTCGTGTGACCAATGGCGCTCTCTCGAGGCCACAGCTTAATTCAGCCAATACAGTGCAGACGCCGTAGCATTCGCGAAGTTTGCTCGTTACGCACCTTGCGGGCCCGTGTTCGATTTCCACCCAGGCGTAAACACAAAAAAATTTCTTTGAAGTGTACTTTGCTTCAGAAAGCTTCCTTAGAAATTTGTCGTCAATCCGAGCACTTTTTGACTTGATTCTACTTTTGCGCAGCTAGGTATTCTTGGTGTGATCGCTCTGTCACGCTGCCGCCGGATTTTCGTGTAATGGGGCACATATTGCTTTCGCTTTAAAGATGCACGCGTAATCCATCGTTATTGGAAACCTTAATGCTCCTACAAAGTCATCACTGTGGATTTTGATCACTGTGTGCCTTAAACCTTATTAGATTGTTTTTTTATGGCGTTGTAAATTTCACGAAGGAATTCTCATGAAGGCTAGAAGAAAGAACGTTTGCCGACGTATGATGCCATTTATAATTCCAGCGTCACTGTGTTGCCTTTCTAATGTCATGCGAGACATGGGACGCGCCAAATTCTTTAAATTCGCTTATGTGTCACTTACTATGCAGAAAAAAAACCTACATTTTTATTCTTGGAAAAATGCCGCATGAGAACTAAAGGTGTGCTCTATTGTTTGGAAGTAAGCGGAAGATCGGGTTGAAAAAGGTCAGCTCCAAAATAACGAAACAGCTGAACGTGGATATTTTCTGCCACCACCAAGCAGAAAAATCATAAGCCAGCGCACAGTGAAACATCGTCTGCTTTCGATTGAGCCAGAAATCGGCAAAATTTGCTTATATTATATAATTCCTATTTCCAGGCATCCCTAAACATTTACTTGTGATAGTTTAGTTATAACGATTTATTCATTTTATTTAGTTATTTAACGTAATGCCTGTAATGGGGCCCCAAAGCATTGAAGAAAGGTGTGGCGAAAAAAGTGCATATCACAAGGGTGTAGTACATGCAATAGTCTTAAACAACAGATATAAATGCAGAGACATGAGGATAATGAAAGCGGCGCGATTTATTTCTTTGAATGTCTGCATAATCATTGAATCTAGAAAGAAACTGTTCCTAACCGGAAAGTAAGCTTTATGATGGTAGTTAGTACGACTTGTTACATAAGTTTTTTCACTAAGAAGTTTATTTTTCAGGTGGGGATTACGAAAATCTTGTGTAACGTTCATAAACGCGACAATTCCTGTCGCAAAGAGAAGTTGGTAACCTGCAGTGTCAGTTTCATCGTTTACACGCGGGAAGATCAAGAATAATTTTAGAAAAGAAAATTCCCACTATGCTTACAAATCGAATCTTCTTGATTAATGAGAAAACGTTAACTAGGATCCCAAACAAACACACGAATATTCCAGCTTAGACATTAGAAGTGTTCTATATATTGTTTATTTAGGAGGCGATGGTGTGCTGGAAAGTTGTAGCGTAAATACCGTGATGTTTTAATAGCGATCACAAATACCGTAGTTAACATAGTTTTCCCACGAAAGGTAAGCCGGGGCACCATAACGTTAAGCTATTCCAAACTATTCAAGTCCAATTTTACCATCAGCTCTCCGCGATTGGTGAAAAACTTTTTTGGACCACCCCTACTTCACCTGTCTGCCACACGAAGTCATGAAAACCGCGATAAGTCCCATTTGATATGATTTTTTTATGGATCATTTGAGTGAACAAAAGAAACAGTTATTTCTGATTCGACGCGACTTCGCCATTAGCCCTCGGCTATTGGTCAAAAGTTTTCGGGCTGCACCCACTTCACATGCCTGTCACGCGATGTCACAAAACCATAAAAACACCGCGTGAAAGTGACCTGCACGCGTTAAAGATGCATTGACATTCCGAACAAAACTGAATTTTCTTCTGAATAGCTGCAGGCTGCCCCGTTCCGAAAGGAAAAAAAGATGGCTGCCGCCGGTCTCTGAGGCACGGGCTACTCGCATCTACCGGAGAGCATGGGTGTATTTCCGTATAATAAAGCTTTTTGCGTGGTCGTGCAACGTTTTCGAGCACTTTTGGCACGTTTACGATCGCGTCCTCCGAATTCTTCTTTACTGAGGATCGGTTTTAGCATCATTCTTAAGCTTCCATGGCATGCCGTCACGATTGTCGACGAGTCACCGCAAGCCAAGTAAGGGAAAGCGTACCAATCGCCAACTTCGGCACCACCCTCTTCATCGGGTTATCGATTTTCATTGCAGTGGCTCGGCTCCATTGAATCCCTCTGCACTTGAGCATGCTCCTCGCCTTTTCTGAGCTGCTCAGTGTAGGCAATGTTCTTCGTTTTTCTAGCAAACAAAAGTGACCTCTTGTGAATGAGGAGAGCGTTTAATTGGTCTGTCCAAACATCCCTGCGAGTTACCGTCCGATGCTTGCGTCGGCGGTTACGAAAATTCGACATCAGGATTGGAATAAAAACATAATGCAATAGCTTTGCGTTATAGGGCCCCAATGTTCTGAACTCCTATGCACTTATAAAGGGTTATGTCAACTAACAAAGAAGTACCAATGGTACAAAGACAGGGAGTAAAGGCGGCAGATTTTCATGAGACTCCTAACACTTTACAATGGTTAACATCGAAACGTATTTGCAATGCGTTGCACCTGTTAGAGATAACGTTAAGGTGAGACTGAAGTAGTGCAGTTACAGTGCCAGGACATATTAAGCGATAACTTGTGCAGTCGATAGCATAGTGCCTCAAAGCTGCAAAGGGTCCCTTAGTAAAAAAATTTAGTTCTGGTTCACATAAAAACTGTTTAGAAACCCCTTCTTCTTAGCGATGAAATAGCATTAAGCTCTATTAAGTTGACGGTCTTTTGATATACGATGTGTTTAAGAGATTGCAGGAGATGCTGCTTAAAGATATAGTACAGTAGTTAAGAGAAAACTTAGCGATAGCAGATTTCAGGAGTGCTATCACCTTGAGCACCTTCCTTTAGCCGTGTAACTGGCCAGAAGCAGTAGATTGTGAAACAAGTTGGGTTAAAATTTTCGAACTATACATTTCAGCGTTTCTAAACTTAGGAGTCAATAGAGAGCTTTAGGTTTGCGGCCGCAAGCCGCATCTATGCGCAGGGGACGGAAACTGCATTGCTTGCCCTTCGCACTCTTTTCGCTTGTTTTCAGCTTTTCTTCAGGCGGGGTGGTTAGCATTCCCCAGTGTTTGGGTGAATTATGCGTCCCCTAACCTAAATCTCTGCAATACATGCCTGCCGACTCTCCGAATATTCTCGTAAAACTTTGAAATTAAGCTCATTTTACGATTTGTCGAATGTTCCGTGAAAGTGCTCGAATTGTTTACGAGGAAATGTTCCGTGTGTCTGCCTCCAAAGATTCCGTTTCAAGTGTGATGGTGAGAAGACGCCAACGGGCTCCATTCATCCAGCAAGTTTATACACAAATCTTCCTGTAGCAGAAATATAGTCAACGCGAAAGTATCTGAAGGCAGTCAGTGCACTTTAACACAGCGCGCTGTTTGGTAGTATTTGCCGTGCCATGTTGGTTACTGCTTGTGTGATGTGTCTTAAGATGAATCATCGATAACTAACTCTGTCTTCCCACCCCCCCTTGCTATCTTCCATTTCTGTGTTTCTGTCATCTCCTTTCTGAAGATTTGGCAGGTGTAGTGCCCTTTCCGGTGGCAGTTGTCAGCCTATACCTCGCTTTCCTTTTCCTGTAAATAAAAAAACTAATAATACCTAACTGCGTATATATCACTGAAAAAACGAGAACATATATATATATATATATATATATATATATATATATATATATATATATATATATATATATATATATGCCCAGAAGCTAACAAGCACTGACGCCAAGGACAACATAGGGGAAATTACTTGTGCTCAATAGATGAAATAAAGAAACAATAAATTCATAAAAATCAAAGTGGATCAAAAAAACAACTTGCCGCAGGTGGGAACCGACCGCACAACCTTCGCATTTTGCGTATTATTAATTAAGTAATTTCCTTTATGTTGTCCTTGGTGTCAGTGTTCGTTGGCTTCTGATGATATTGCTACGGAACAGCCGCCACAGTGTGGCTGCAGTGAGGAGGGCGAAGACGACGTGTGTGCCGGCTTGATATAGCGTCGCCATTTTGGCCTCCCTGTGCTTCCCGGTAACTATATTGTAAATAGTATATGGCTTCAGCTTCACGTAACATTTATTTGGTGGAAGTGGACGTTCCCCGTACCCGTCATGGAGCTTCGCAGGGGTCGCAACGGCGACAATGCGACTTCGGCTCCTGCTGGCGGCACTTCATCTACGCAAGCATCTCCTCCTGCAGCCCCGACTTACGTCGCCGTTTCCCCACCTCGGGATCCTGGTGTTTTCAACGGAGTCGGCAGTCCTGATGTTGACGACTGGCTCCGCTTATACGAACGCATCAGCACCAGTCACAGGTGGGATCCGACTATTATGCTTGCCAACGTACTCTTTTACCTCGACGGAGCTCCATTGCCGTGGTTCCAGACTCACGAAGAGGAGATCTCGAACTGGGATCTCTTCAAAGACAAGCTACGCGACCTTTTTGGCAATCCATTTGGTAGACAAGTCAATGCCAAGAAAGCCCTTGCCACACGTGTACAGACGTCGACCGAGTCCTACGTGTCCTACATTCTCGACGTCTTGGCCCTTTGTGCCAAGGCTGACCGGAACATGACTGAAGACGATAAGGTTAATCACTTCCTCAAAGGCATTGCTGACGACGCCTTCAATTTACTGGTGTTTACGAACGTCACCAGCATCGATACCATCCACAAGGAGTGCCGCCGTCTCGAGCTTGCTAAACGTCGACGGGTATCCCAGCACATCACGCTACTTCCCAACACAGCGGCTACGTCATCCTGTGACGATCTCTTCGACCAGCCGTCGCGATGTGACAACTTGATCCGCATCATTCGTCGTGAGGTCGAAGCGGCACAACCGGCGGCCCCTTCATTCCCATTGCCTGATTATTCTCCGGTGACAATCTCCTTGATCCAGGCCGTCGTCCGTCAAGAGTTGTCCAACGTCGGCCTGCAATCCATTCGTTGCGTACGCTCGGAACCTTTGCCTCCACGCACGTCCCCACAGCGCTCTTCTTACTCCTCTTACGGACAGCGCAACCCCTCCGAATGGCGAACCGTGGACGACAAGCCGATCTGTTTTAACTGCCGACGCATTGGACATGTCGCCGCCACTACCGCAGCCGCTGGACTTCTCCGACGCGCTATTATCCTGATTACCCCCCTTGCCCCTCTAGCGCATCTTTTTCCTTCGCCCCTTCTATGCCCGCTCCATCACCTGACCCTGCGAAACCTTTGACACGACCCCGCTACTCCCGCTCGCCTTCTCCCTCCCGTCGTCAATCTCGTTCGCCCCCGTGACGCTGTGCTCCTTCCCCGACCTACTCGCCGCACCCCCGACCGGAAAACTAGACAGCGCAGCTTCTGGAGGTGAACCTGCATTGACGACATTGGCACGAAATCTTCGCTTCACCTTACCCACGAACAGGAATCGTTTGGACGTTTTCGTCGACAATGTTCCTGTGTGCGCGTTGATTGACACTGGGGCGCATGTGTCCATTATGAGTGCTGCTCTTCGCCGTCGGCTCAAAAAGTTCTGATGCCTGCCCCGAACCGAGTTGTACAAGTCGCCGATGGAGGGACTGTCGCTAGTGTTGGCATGTGTTCTGCCCGACTCACCATTGCTGAGAGACACACCGTCGTTCTCTTCACCGTCATCGAGCATTGCCCTCACCAACTCATTCTCGGTCTGGATTTTCTTGCCAATCATTCTGCCCTCATTGACTGTTCGGCCGGCTAACTTCGCCTTGACTTGCCTCTTCTTGCCGACCCTGCGGACCCGCCTCCATGCCGTTTGAGCTGCATGGATTTTATTCGCTTACCGCCTCACTCTGTGACACACGTAGACTTGTTGTCCTCACCAGCTGTACCTGACTGCAATTACGTGGCCGCCCCAATTCCCACCGTTATGCTTACACATGGTGTTACCGTGCCGCACACTGTGCTGAAAATTACTGGCAACCGCACCTGCCTTCCACTTGTCAATTTCGCGCTAACCGCGCAAGTTCTGCCTCAGGGGATCTCCTTGGCTATAATTAGCGCTTTGCAGGATAATGAGGTCGAGCCCTTCACAGTGGAAGATCATTACAGCTCAGCCCATACCGTGACGTCATCGCATGGCACTGACGTCAACATTAAGAAGATGATTTCCTCTGACTAACACCTGCTCAAGCTGAAGCTCTTTGCCGTGTTCTTGAAGGTTGTGGCGACATATTTGACTTTGACAATAGACCCTTAGGTCAAACGTCCGTCGTGACCCATCGCATAAATACTGGCGATGCGAACCCTATTCACCGACGTCCATATCGTGTTTTGCGTCGGAACGAGCTGTTATCCAGCAGGAAGTCAAAAAGATGCTTGCAAAGGACATTATCGAGCCTTCCTGTAGTCCTTGGGCATCTTCCGTCGTACTTGTGAAAAAGAAGGATTGAACGTGACGCTTTTGTGTAGTTTATCGCCACCTGAACAAAATCACAAAAAAGGACGTGTACCCTTTGCCACGCATTGATGACGCTCTATACAGCCTGTGCGCTGCCACCTATTTTTCTTCTATCGACTTACGGTCCGGCTACTGGCAGATATCCGTCGATGACATGGAACGAGAGAAGACTGCATTTGTTACCCCTGACGGCCTTTATCAGTTCAAGGTGATGCCTTTCGGTCTCTCTAACGCACCCGCTACCTTCGAATTGATGATGGACTCTTTGCTTCAGGGGTTCAAGTGGTCCACCTGTTTGTCCTATTTTGACGACGTCATCATTTATTCGCCTACATTCGACACGCATCTAGACCGTCTTTCAGCGATTCTTGACGTGTTCCGCCGCGCCAGTCGCCAGCTAAACTCGTCAAAATGTCACTTCGCTCTCCGCCAAATCGCCATTCTTGGACACTTCGTAGACGCCAGAGGCGTGCGACCCGATCCGGAGAAAATTCGCACCGTTACGAATTTTCCTGTTACGAAGTCTACCAAGGACGTTCGTAGTTTTGTAGGGCTGTTATCTTATTTTTGACGATTTGTGAAGGATTTTGCGACCATCGCACGTCCCCTTATCGACCTCTTGAAGAAAGACGTCCATATTTCTTGGGTCCTGACCATGCCTCATCTTTTTTGCAGCTGACTACTCTCCTTACCACGCCTCCAATTTTGGCCCACTTTGACCCGTCTGCCTCAACGCAAGTTCGAAATGATGCCAGTGGTCACGGCATAGGAGCAGTGTTAGCACAGCGCCAGCGTGGACATGATCGCGTTATAGCCTATGCCAGCCGACTTCTATCGTCCGCCGAGCTCAATTAGTCAATCACAGAGCGCGACTGCCTCGCTCTTGTGTGGGCTGTTGCGAAATTTCGTCCATACTTGTACGGACGCCCCTTCTGTGGCATCACTGATAACCACGCTCTCTGCTGGCTATCCTCGTTCAAGGACCCCACGGGACGACTCGCTCGCTGGGCGTTACGCCTGCAAGAATATACCTTCTCCGTGGTAAATAAGACGCGACGCTTGCACCAGAATGCCGATTGTTTGTCCCGCTACCCCGTCGACGAACCGGCCGATGCGGACGCCATCGCTTGCCTTTTCTCTGTGTCCCAGTTGCTTCAAATCGGCAACGAGCAACGGCGCGATCCTTCATTATGAGCCCTCATCGACCGTCTGGAGTCAACTCCTGGTGACGCCTCTGTCCGGATGTTTCTCCTTAAGGAGGGGGCATTATACCGCCGCAATTTTGATCTACACGGCTTTGACCTTCTGCTCGTCATTCCATCGCACCTGCGTTCGACTTTCCTCCAGCAACTTCACGATGCTCCCTTAGCTGGACACTTGGGCGTCTCGCGCACATACGACCGTGTACGCCGCCGATTCTTTCGGCCGGGTCTCGCCCGCTTTGTGCGGCGCTAGGTTGCCGCTTGTGAGCCCTGTCAGCGCCGGAAGAAGCCCTCCACACCTCCAGCTGGATGTCTCCAGCTGATCGACATCCCACCGGAACCCTTTTTTCGTGTTGGTCTAGGCCTTCTTGGACCATTTCCTCTCTCGGGCTCCGGAAATAAATGGGTCGCCGTCGCTACCGATTATGTTACGCGGTACGCAATCACCAGAGCCCTTCCGACAAGTTGTGCTACAGACGTTGCTGACTTTCTCCTCTATGACATCATTTTAGTGCACGGTGCTCCGTGTCAATTACTCACTGACCGTGGATGCAGCTTTCGGTCCTCCGTAGGACATCCTCCACTCCTGCTCGACAAAGCACAAGTTCAGCACGTCCTACCACCCACAGACCAACGGCCTCACGGAGCGCCTCAACCGGACCATCACCGACATGCTTTCGAAGTACGTTGCGACCGACCACCACGGCTGGGATCTTCACTTACCATATGTGACGTTCGCGTATAATTCATCGCGTCACGACACCCCCGGCTATTCACCATTCTATCTCCTATATGGCCGAGAAACCGTGTTGCCCTTGGACACTTTGCTGCCCTCGGCCACACGTTACGCCACTGAATACGCCCGCCACGCGATCGCACACGACGACCACGCGTGCCAGCTCGCCCGCACCCATCTCGAGACCTCACATGAGCATCAGAGATGCCTCTATGATTGCCACCATCGTGATGTGCACTTTTCGCCGGTTTCTCTGGTGCTTCTCTGGTCACCCATTCGCCGTGTGGGCCTTTCCGAAAAGCTGCTGTCGCGCTACACTGGCCCTTACCGTGTGGTACGACAAGTCACCGATGTCAGGTATGAAATCATCCCCGCCGATCTCTCAGCGTCATCATCAGATGCAAGTGACATCGTTCACGTGGTAAGAATAAAACCATACCACACACCTTTCACCGCGCGTGTCTAGATTAAGCACCGGGACGGTGCTTCTACAGCCGGGGGTGATGCTACGTAACAGCCGCCACAGTGTGGCTGCACTGAGGAGGATGAAGACGACGTGTGTGCCGGCTTGATATAGCGTCGCCATTTTGGCCTCCGTGAGCTTCCATGTAAATAAATTGTAAATAATATTCGGCTTCAGCTTCACGTAACAATATGACTAATAAAAATCGGGCCCCTCTGCTAACCCCCTTTCTTCTCGTTTATTACATTGCGTGGGTCTCGAATCCGGCTAAATAGATGCCTTCAGGTAGCATGTGTGGGTTTATTGACCAGTTGCCTTCACCCAAAAAGATCACGTTCTCGAGACGCCTGCGGCAAAAAGGACGTTTTACGTCTGCCGCCAAGGTCTCTGAGGGGTGGCGCTGGCTAACACTCCCAGAGTTCTACTAGGACACATAAATACCCACGAAAGTGGATGGGGAAACAGCGCCGCGGTAGCTCAATCGGTGGAGCACCTCGGTTCCCACCTGCAATCGGTTCCCACCTGCGGAAAGTTTTTCTTCATCCGCTTTAATTTCTAGTAATTTATCGTTTCTTTATTTCATTTATTACGCACAAGTAATTTCCCTTATGTTGTCATTGGTGTCTGTGGTTGTTGGCTTCTTATGATATGACTAATAAAAATCGGACCCCTCAGCTAACCCCCTTCTCCTGGTTTATATTGTCAATCTTATGGTATTTATATCCAAGAGTATTTATTTATAACTGTGGATGAAGCATTTTTGTGTCTTTCTTGACTCGATCGTCTTGTCCCCCCAAGTTGTAATGGCTTCAATGAAAGCATTATTTTTTGAGTACTTGTTAAGTAGCAACTGATTCATTATAAGTTCGGCAGACGACTAGAAAATTCCCCGTGTACATGCGAACCAGCGCAAAAGCCATGCAGAGCTGCTCTTTCTTCTTTTGTCCCTTGCAATGAGGCTAAAAAACAGACGACGCGCAGCATTGCAGAAGGCACGGGGTTATTTTTCTCTTGTGATCCGGCACATGTTGTCACATTCCAATAGCGAGAGTTCTACCAAACGAGTGATCGACAAATGCAAGAGTTTTTATTTCTACGGAGAATTACGCGTTCTAGAAGCACGGTTTTTTAAGGGGGAATATTTTAGTCGCTTCTCACCTGTTTCTTTATGTAGCAGTTAAGACAATGTGTTTAAGCAATAAAAGAAAGGATAAAAAAATAATGAAAAAAAATTTACTCGAGCATAATTGCAGCGCCCTGGCTCTAAAGCAAACCCGCGGGAGAGAAACGCAGGGAAATATAAACGTGCGTTGGCGATGGTGCGCACGCGAAAATCTGCCCTAATAAATTTAGAGTCTTGAGAGAATGTTAAATTAACAACAGGTAAGATTGCGAACAGCACTCTAATACGACAGGGAAAATTATTGAGAAATGGAAAATTCCGTTGATTTAAGTAAGGTTCCCGAGAGAAATGCTTCTAATTATTGAAAATTTTAAAAGATGAGGGAATATAAGACAGTCGTCACGCTTACCGAGAGGACCGTCGCGTCCGCACGAGACTACACCAGGCACCTTACTGAGACATGGACCTCTGTGGCCGCCAGCACAAAGCCCCTTGTTAAGCCGGCCGGGCAGAGATCACGTGCGTTCCGATCGCCCAGGGCGAGAGGACCGCGCCCACGCAGGACTACACCAGGCACCTTACTGCCTGGTACTAATAATCTCAAATACAAAATCATCTCAAATACAATAAGGGCAACACAGGACTTTAGCCAACCAAAGGAACAGGCGGGCTTCAGCAAAGGTTACTCTACAATGAATCACATCCATGTCATTAACCAGGCTATTGAGAAATCCGCAGAGTACAATACGCCTCTCTATATGGCCTTCATAGATTACGAAAAAGCATTTGATTCAGTCGAGATACCAGTAGTCATAGAGGCATTGCGTAATCAAGGAGTACAGACCGCTTACGTAAATACCGTGGAAAATATCTAGAGAATCCACAGCCACCCTAATTCTACGCAAGAAAACTGGGAAGATACCTATAAAGAAAGGGACCAGAGAAGGAGACACAATCTCTCCAATGCTATTCACTGCGCGCTTAGAAGAAGTATTCAAGCTATTAAACTGGGAAGGCTTAGGAGTCAAGATTGACGGTGAATACCTCAACAACCTTCGGTTTGCCGATGACATTGTTCTATTCAGCAACAATGCAGACGAGTTACATCAAATGATTGAGGACCTTAACAGGGAGAGTGTAAGAGTGGGGCTGAAGATTAATATGCAAAAGACAAAGATAATGAGAAATAACCTGGCAAGGGAACCAGAGTTGAAGATCGCAAGCCAGCCTCTAGAGTCTGTGGAGGAGTACGTTTACCTAGCTCAACTAATCACAGGGAACCCTGAACATGAGAAGGAAATTCACAGAAGAATAAAAATAGGTTGGATCGCATACGGCAGACATCATGAGCTCCTGAATGGGAGCTTACCGTTATCATTGAAAAGAAAAGTATACAATCGGTGTATTTTACCGGTGCTGACATACAGCGCAGAGACTTGGATGCTGACAAAGAAACTTGAGAACCCGCCGTGGTTGCTCAGTGGCTATGGTGATCGGCTGCTGAGCACGAGGTCGCGGGATCGAATCCCGGCCACGGCGGCCGCATTTCGATGGGGGCGAAATGCGAAAACACCCGTGTGCTTAGATTTAGGTGCACGTTAAAGAACCCCAGGTGGTCAAAATTTCCGGAGTCCTCCACTACGGCGTGCCTCATAATCAGAAAGTGGTTTTGGCACGTAAAACCCCAAGTATTATATTAAAGAAACTTGAGAACAAGTTAAGGACCACGCAAAGAGCGATGGAACGAAGAATTCTAGGCATAACTTTAACAGACAGAAAGCGAGTGTTTTGGATCAGAGAGCAAACGGGTATAGGCAATATTCTAATAGACATTAAGGGAAAAAAAGATGGCGCTGGGCAGGTCATGTAATGCGCAGACAAGATAACCGTTGATTCATTAGCGTGACAGAATGGGTACCAAGAGAAGGGAAGCGCAGTAGAGGATGGCAGAAGACTAGATGGTGCGACGAAATTAGGAAATTTGCGGGTGCAAGTTGGAATCGGTTGGCGCAGGACAGGGGTAATTGGAGATCGCAGGGAGATGCCTTCGTCCTGCAGTGGACATGAATAGGCTAATAATGATGATGATTTTAGTCGCGGGGGGCAATCGGCTGTCACGCTTCGGGAAACTGGGTGGGTGCTCCCCTTATTTCTAAAGTTGTACCCGTCTATAGATTGCTACTACAATACCCGGCGAAACAGCTACATTTGCTCTGACCGTACCACGCCCGCGTCGCAAAGGAACTGGTGTCGATGGTCTCCTTCTTTGCCTCGACTCGGACATTACCCCCTGAACAGCTTTCAGGCCAGCGTCCAAAATTTTGACGTCATATCAAGCAGGCTAACACTTCTAGAAGCCGCAGCATCAGCGACATGAATTTAGCCATTTAGCCTCTTTCTTTCACGCTCTCTCCAGCGCGCGGACCGCTTGGTTGGAGTGGCGTAGTCACGTTTATCGCTTCCGTTTGTTCTTATGCAGCAATTTTGATACCGTGCGCGATATGCAGTGGGTGATAACATGCAAAATAAGTGTTGTGTGCCGGGATTCACCGGCAACTACGATACGGGGAAGAGGATACAACTGTTTTCTTTCCCTAAAGACGACGACACTTTCAAGAAGTGGCTAGGCGCCATTCCTAGGAAGGACTTCGCGCCCACTTCGTACACTACGGTAAGAATTCTTAATCGTCCTGTTGTGGGCTCCTGGTTGCTCGTACTTGTTAAGCACTATTACTGTGATACTTCGGAAGCCAAGATAGACTTTTCGTGCCCACACGGACTGTAAGCACGTTTAAACAAAGCGTAGAGCATAAGGTTACTTTAATAAGTGGCTTCTCAGCCGTTTACGAGACGTTTGTACGTTACTGCAGCTTTGCGCGGATCATTTCCACGTTTCAGTCATCGAGAGCATGACTTCATACACGGGTCCAAGAAGAGGAAACGTTCTTACAGTTGCACTGCCAGTACCGCGGTTGCGCCGTGGATCTGTAGCTAAAGATTTTGCCGGCTGTCCTTCGTACCTTTCAGCACCAGACAAAAGCACGAAAGAAGCACCTGATGCCAAGAGGAGCCGACTAGAAGCTTCCCGACTGGCCCGTGCTGTCGAAGAGCCACTGGCTTCACACGAAGCGGAGCAGGAGAGAGACCACTTTTCGTCCCTCGAAGGTCTCAAGGCGTGCTTGCAAGTGGCATCAGTGTCAGTGAAGTGCACTGTTATGCACAAAGAAAAGTGCACGATGTTTTTGAACATCACCGACGATCGTGAACCTTAGCTGAAGGCGTCATTGATGGTGCTCGAAAACCTTCAAGTGTCTGCCTGCTATCAAGGCTCTGTGATCAAGAACTTTGGTAACGTTGTTGTACCGGACTCAGTTCGCAAAGTAAGCTCCTTGTTGGAAATTTTGGACAACCTGTGCATGATGTCTGAGGAGCGCTGTAGTTCTGGCCACCTGTCGCTTACAATACATTCCCTTCTAGATATATTGGAAAGAAGCACTAATGAAGACAAGAAAGGGGCTGTAAAGTTTATGAAACAACAGCTAGTACTGCTTTCTGAGAGCGTATTCAGTACAGCACAGAGGTAATGGTGTTTGCATGCATTCTCCACACAATATCGCCGCATGCCTATGAGTTTTTGAGAGGAACAATACACTAGCCTCGCCCCATTCAAGCACTATCAGGAAAGTGTGCTCATCTCTTCAAATGTGCGCAGAAATTGATTCTTGCGATGTAACTGCCCTTTAATATGATTTCCATAGGTTTAAACATCTGCAGCCACATGAACACACCGTGACGTTGATGGTTGACGAAATTCATATCAAGCCTTGTTTTCATAACAAGGGTAGGAACATTTGTGGTGCTTCAGTGAGTGACAACGAGGCAGCCACATGAGTACACGTATTTATGGATCAAAGTCTGTTGGGCTCATTCCAGGAGGTAGCACACATTCTTCCGGCAGAAACCATAGAGGGCCACCAACTTCATGCCATACTGATGAAGGTAATCTTACGCTTAGAAGAGATTGGGTACATGGTTATAGTTTTAGTCTGTGACAATAACACGCTAAATAGAAATGCAATGAAGATGTTTCTGCCAAAGCCGATGCTTCGTCATGTTTACCCACATCGGCAGAGCCAGATCGAGTTCTATTTTACGGTGTAGATGATGTGCATCGTTTTAAGAGCATATGAAATGATTCGCTGAACCAGAAAAATGCATGCGCTTGCTTTTCCTACCCACGCTCCGAGATTTTAAACAATAATGTTCGTCTTCAATTCAAAATGATGGCCTCATTTACGCATTTGAGAGATTTAGATAAAGAGGAGTCATCTCTGCTGCTAAAGTCTCTGTATGACTTGACGTCAAAGGCACCTAATCCAAGCAACATGGAACGGCAGAATGTTAAGCTGGTACTGCAGGTTTTCAATCCGCACCTAGCCGCAGCCATGGCAGCTCGCAGTGGTAAAGCCAATTTTCAGCAGGCGCCAGCAACAGCAAATTTCATCAAAATCATTCTTCACATGTTGAGTATTGTCAACGCAAAGACACTGAATAAATGCTTCCATCATCGTAATGTTTACGAAGAACCTTTGTAATACCATACAGCTGACACAAAAGTAGCCTTTCTAAATGCTTTCAATACATGGCTCGATATCTGGGAATATTATGGGCATAACACTGGAGTTCTTACCAAGGAGACATTGAGCGCTCCAAGGCTATCTGACCAATTCTTGTTGGAATTGGTAAAGTAGTGCATAAGTTAACTTCAAGTACGTCCTACTAGGGAAAGTCCAAACGAATCGTCTCGAGAGTCGTTTTGGACAGCACTGACATATGGCTGGTGGGCAGTACCACGTCTGTTCGACAACTGTGAAACAGACGGCAGGATTCACCTTCAAAGGGCCCTCCCAAGGATGAGCACTGATGACCTCAGTGGCATCGAAGAAAGAAACAGTGTCAGATATGTAGGCAGCTCCTTTAGTGCTCATGTTAGCAACGATGGCCTTGACGCGCTCAGAACACGAATGCCAGTTATTGGTTATGTTGGTGGATAATGTACGCATGCTACAATGAAAGTTCTAGAGTAAGTTGCCGAGGGCATTTGGTAGTTACTGGAAATGAAACCGAAATGAACGAAGACTATTCCTTAATCGCACAACTGGACCGAGGTGGCCTCAAATTTCCCTCTGCCCTTGTGGTTACAGCAATCATGGACACGGAGGTTGTAGTTACAAAGCTTGTGACACAAAGTGCCTGCACACAGTTTTTCCATGGGCGTTCGGCAACTGACCCTGGACTCTCTGCCGAGGCTTGAGGACATAGATGCATGTGAAAACGGGCACGCCTACGAGCTCCTTGTTACACTGGTTGCAAACTGTGCAGCAAATATAATGCTGAAGAACTTGTGCAAACAAAGGAATGATCATCTAAATATTAGAAAAGAACTGTGGAACACCCGACCACACGCATGCACGCAGGCATGTGGTCGGGTGAAAATTTGCTGATTTCGGAGACTGGTACACATATTTTGGATTACACTGCATTTTCGAGCCCAGTGTATAAGAAAATCTGTGATCCAGTGTGCGAGGTGCGAGATGTGCAGTTTTCCGCACGACCGCAGGCGTGCGGCAAGCGGGCGGTGTCACGGCTCAAGTGTAAACCAGCCTTTAATTAACCATCATTAATGCTGGAATAAAGCTGTGTAACTGGTGCGTGGCCTGCACAGTACTACGCTATCACAGCGGTCAGGTGGTGTAGAGCAAGCAAATTTTCTTAAATGTGCAGACGTCACCGCACGCTTACGTAGTCCAGTAGAACCTTTGAAAAGATTAGGTGTAACAGTTTACGAACGTATTCGTATAAAAACTTTAGTAGCATTTCATCAACAATTCGCCACCGACTTTGATTGGAACTGTAATTAAAAAAAAGAAATTCCTGAATGTCATATATCGGCATTAATGTGTGTTACAAAAGAATAGCAAAACCTCTCAAGGTACTTCCCATTCTAAATATTTTTCGGCAGAGAGTACGAGCTGTTGGCGTACTGAGGGTACATGTCCTTAAAAAAATCATTTGGTGATGTATAGTAATACATTCTTTACGCAAAAGTAACATGCCTTTTGGCGGAGTACTAAAGTTGTTATTCAGACAAAAGTTAGAAGACGGTATGTTAAGGATGTACTTAAACTCTTATTTATACAAAATTGTGCAGGAAGCCTTCTAACATTGTATGAACAAATGTTCTTTATAGAAAAGTAAGAAGGAAGTCTTTCAATCGTGTATTTAAAACACTCTTTATACAAAAGTAAGAGGAAAGTCTGTTAACGGTGTATTTCAAATATTCTTTGTACAAAGGTAAAAAGGAAGTATTTTGACACTGTATGACCAAATGTTACTAGAATGTAAATGTATACGGACTGTCAGTAAAGTAAATAGAAAGCTGCTAGAAGTTATAGTTAATGTTAATAGGCATTTTTGTAAGGGATGTGCCTTTCAATTTACCTGCGTATAGTGATATCTGTGCTTTTTCGCACGTAGCAATATTTCATTCGGTCCGAACGCGCTGCACAGCACCCCCAAAAATTTCCTATTTTACTTCTGACTCTTGCACGTCAGGTGGATTCTGTGGAATCTAAAGGTTATTGTTCAAAATGTCGTCCCTAGTAGGTGCTGTCGTCATGAAGGGATAGACAATTATAATATACACCATTGCTCTTCCACCCATAAATTATTCATGTGCTCTCCAGGTAAGCATGATGAAGATTCTAGCCATGTACGAGAGTGCGAAAATGTATATTTAGGAATTAATAAAAAATAAAAGAGATCAGGACATTTTCTATTTGTTGAGGAGCAATATAAGCAAGCCTCAAGAAGCTAAGCGGCAGACAAGAAGGGCCGCTGCACCTGCACTGATCACCGATAATCTTCTGTGAGCGTTGGTGAGTAGACATCCAGTTACATACTCATCTTTAAAAAGAAAGCTTTTCTTTGCGAACCTCGCCCGGTATCGTTACCGTGGCTGCGGCCTGGCTGTTACGTTGGCGCGTGGGCCAACCAATCACGGAGAAGCACACGTGCCGCGCACGCCGTTCGTTTCCTTGCATCCCCAGCAGATGACGCTCGCCTCCGCGCATCCGCCGCAGTGGCGGTGCCGTTTTCGCTTACAGCTCTTCATCCACTCACAAAATTCTTCTCTGTATAAATTCTAACTTGTTAGATCTGCCGTAATTTCTTTTGTGTCAGCTTGAAATCCTGTGCTCTCCCCCCCCCCCAAAAAAAATATAAATACGTTTTCATAATGTGGCAAAATAACTTGTTCCCTTAAATATTTCGCGCGGGCATTCTATTGTTGAAAGCTCAAGCAGGTACCACTCTTAATCTATACTGCGCTTTGATAGGGTGCAGGTTTTTTGAAAAGAACGACAAAATGACAGTGGGCGTTCTGTATTATATTGTCTTATTATAGATTCAGTCCTACGACGAATGTCTTGCACGTGATATAGAAAGGAACCGCTGCTCTTCGCGACTCACTGCTGACGTACGCCAGCTGAATTAGCTGATATCATGTTGGTTCGAGATTGATGTGCTAACGGTGACTACATGGTCCCTCCTCTGTGAGTGTTTGAGCATTATTTTGTTGGTTTGGTGATAGCAATGGCACGGGCGCTTGAAACGCACTCGTGTCATTATCGCCACCACCGCCGCCAAAGTGCAAGCCCGGCTCACCCGCGGAGAGGTGTAGGTTCTCCGAAGAAGCGGAGGGCCTATATGTAAAATGGAGAAAGCGGTGTGAACGCACTGGTCATCCCACGAAGTCGAATAATTTAGCCGGACGAAAAGAAGCAGCCGTCTGCCTCGAACTCATGACACCATCTCTGTGTGCACCCACACCTCTTTCTATGTGCGTACACTATAAGTACGTGAGCGTTCCTGTTTCGATACTTTGTTTATGTTTACATGTTAGCAGTATGCGTTAGTCTAACAATATCTAATATTTACCTGGACGCCGACTAATGCTAACCGTTTTGCGTCAGTGTCATCTCAGCCAGACACACAGCTGATATCACAGTAAGCAAACGTATTCTACGCTGCTAGTGTAAACATTCGGCAGCTGCGCAATCGTTTCGTGTGTGCAAATTCGCACCATAAGCAAATTTAGATGCACTTGCTTATGCTAATATTAGCCGTGTTTGCCAGGTTGAACTCTGCACCACCAGGTGGCTGCACCGTGCAGGCCGCGCATGTTTACGCCTCCGCCGCTCTGGTAAAACGTCCAGTTCACCTGCATGTGTTTACCGAAATAACGGATTGGTCATTACTCTCCAATGACATCGCGAAACGAGCGGCACTTTCCGTTTTGCGGTTACGAAAGGAAAATCAACGCTGATGAGTACTTCAAACAAAGCAGTTTAGCTCGCGGTGCTGACTTGTACGCCGTTAATCATACATTGTGTTAGAGAACATGGGTGCATTGCCATGGATCCGCCAAAACCCTTCGGAAAGTGCGTGGCACAAATAAAGTGCATAGAGTACAAAGTGCGCTTACATGCCGCCACATTTTATTGTTACACGTTCCTGTTATTATCGTAACACCCTCTTTGTAGTGCTTGCATTTTAGGAACGTGCGTTTGAACGCAAGATTGACACATCCTCTTGGCCCATGGGCGACACCCATCAACTAGTTAGCAAGCATTGTCAGGGGCTACAGTTGTGCCCGTGCCGATGTATAACGGCCCAGACCGCGCTTTACGCTAGCAGACAGCGTGCCAGTCTGGCATGGCGATGAATCTAGAACGGGCCGCCGGCGCACGGCCGAAATTCACAAAGCTTTCCGTTCGTAAGTGATGTTTATCATTGGCTGATATCCTTCGCTAATAAAGATGTCCTGCAGCACTATTGGCTGGCATGAACGCTTTTAGCGTAAGAACGTTTTGTTAATACAGGCCGTCATTCGTATGTGCTCTTTGCCATCAGCTAGCCGCGTCGCTAATAATATTGTTACCGAAGGATGAAAGAAGAGAGAAAAAGAAGATCGCGGGACGCTGGCTGCTGCGTGTTGTTGGTGGTCAGCCAATTTAACTACTCTGACTAATGTTCTATATATTGCTACGAAACAGCTACCACAGTGTGGCTGCCCTGAAGAGCAGGAAGACGACGTGGACCCGCTTGATATAGCGTCGCCATTTTGGCCTTCCGTTAGCTTCCTCTAAATAAATTGTATATAGCATTGGGCTACAGCTACACGTAACATTAATTTGGTGGAGGTTGACGTTCGCCGTACCCGTCATGGAGCTTCGCAGCGGTCGCAACGGCGACAGTGCAACTTCGGATCCTGCTGGCGGGACTTCATCTACACAACCGTCGCCGCCGGCAACACCCCCCCCTACGTCGCCGTTTCCCCCCCTCGGTATCCTGGTGTTTTCAACTGAGTCGGCAGTCCTGATGTTGACGACTGGCTCCGCTTATACGAACGTGTCAGCGCCAGTCACATGTGGCATCCGACTATTATGCTTGCGAACGTTCTTTTCTACCTCGACGGAGCTCCACTTGCATGGTTCTAGACTCACGAAGAGGAGATCTCGAGCTGGGACCTCTTCAAAGAGAAGCTCCACGACCTTTTTGGCAATCCGTTCGGTCGCCAAGTCAATGCCAAGAAAGCTCTTGCCACACGTGTGCAGACGTCGACCGAGTCCTGCGTGTCATACATTCTCGAAGTCTTGGCCCTTTGTGCCAAGACTGAACCGACCATGTCTGAGGACGATAAGGTTAATCACGTCCTCAAATGCATTGCTGACGACGCCTTCAATTTACTGGTGTTTACGAACGTCACCAGCATCGATACGATCCTCAAGGAGTGCCGCCATCTCGAGCATGCTAAAAGCCGCCGGGTATCCCAGCACATCACGCGGCTTCCCAACGCAGCTGCTATGTAATCCTGTGACGACCTCTTCCACCAGCCGTCCCGATGTGACAACTTGACCCACATCATTCATCGTGAGGTCGCAGCGGCACAACCGGTGGCCCCGTCATTCCCGTCACCTGATCATGCTCCGGTGACAATCTCCTTGATCCAGGCCGTCGTCCATCAAGAGTTGTCCAACGTCGGCCTGCAATCCATTCGTACCGTACGCTCGGAACCTCTTTCTGCACGCACGTCCCCACCGCGCTCTTCTTACTCCTCTTATGGACAGCGCAACCCCTTCGAATGGCGAACCGTGGACGACAAACCGATCGATCTGTTTTAGCTGCCGACGCATTCGACATGTCGCTTGCCACTGCCTCAGCCGCTGGACTTTTCCGAGGCGCTATTCTCCTTATTATCACCCTCGCCCCTCTAGCGCATCCTTTTCCTTCGCTCCTTCTATGCCCGCTCCATCATCTGACCCCGCTCCACTTTTGACACGACCCCGCTACTCCCGCTCGCCTTCTCCCTTCCGTCGTCAATCTCGTTCGCCCCCGTCACGCTGTGCTCCTTCTCCGACCTACTCGCCGCACCCGCCGACCGGAAAACTAGACAGCGCAGCTTCTGGAGGTGAAGCTGCAATGACGACATTGACACGAAATCCTCGCTTCACCTTACCCACGAACCAGAATCTTTTGGACGTTCTCGTCGATCATGTTCATGTGTGCGCGTTGATTGACACTGGGGCGCATGTGTCCACTATGAGGCTTTTCTTTCGAGGGACCCGTATGGGTTTCCTTTGTAGCAATTGCTACGAACGGGTGGATGTCTAATTTTCCCTTTATTCTTTACTTGTCTTCACCTTGCGGGTTTGCGCAGGACTACTACGTCAAACTCTTGCCTTTGCTTCGTGTTGTCGACAAATTCGACTTCGTCCTGCCATCTGCTAGCCGCCTGGTTAGCTCAGATGGTAGAGCGGCTGCCCCGGAAAGGCTGTGGTCCCGGGTCCGAGTCCCGGACCAGGACGCATTTTTATTCAACTATGAGGCTTTTCTCCCGAGGAACCCGTATGGGTTTCCTTTGTAGCAATTGCTACGAACGGGTGGATGTCTAATTTTCCCTTTATTCATTACTTCTCTTCACCTTGCGGGTTTCTGCAGAACTACTACGTCAAACTCTTGTCTTTACTTCGTGTTGTCGACAAATTCGACTTCGCCCAGCCATCTGCTAACAGCCTGGTTAGCTCAGATGGTAGAGCGGCTGCCCCGGAAAGGCGGTGGTCCCGTGTTCGAGTCCCGGACCAGGACGAATTTTTCTTCAACTATGAGGCTTTTCTGTCGAGGAACCCGTATGGGTTTTCTTTGTAGCAATTGCTACGAACGGGTGGATGGCTGATTTTCCCTTTATTCATTACTTCTCGTCACCTTGCGGGTTTCCGCAGAACTACTACGTCAAGATCATTCTATGTGTTAACTGACGATGGCCAACTACGCGACGCTATACCAGCAGGGGCGTTCTTCAAGGCGGTACGCTCAGCCCGACGCTATTCAACCTCGCTCTTATTGGGCTTGCTGAAAGTCTGAGCTGTCGTCGCCTGTGCTGAAACTACTGTCTCTGCTTCTTCTGCACAAGAGGTACGCGGACAGTGCACATATTTATACTGATGGTTCCACAAACATCCACTGTTCGTCGGGTGCTGTGGTCGTCCCATCAAGAGCTATTACCATCAGCTTTAGGACTGGCCACCCAACGACATCGACATCTGCGGAACTAGCTGCTCTTTGCGCTACGCTTTGTTTCATCAAATCGGAAACCACCTGGACAATGGTCAATTTGCAGTGACTCAAAGGCAGCCCTACAATCTGTACTGTCAGCTCTGCGTCGCGGGCCATTCGAGCAGCTCGTGATTGATATTAGATGCCTACTCCATACATCGCATGAGAAAGGACATCACGTGACGTTTCAGTGGCTGCCAAGTCACTGCGGCGTCATAGGAAATGAAGACGCCGACAAAGCCGCTCGGGCAGCTCTTGAAGACACACAGGAAGAGGCCATACCACTTTCACGGTCCGACGCAGCCAGCAGATTTCGAGTGCTTGCAGGGGAGACCACACTCTCTCTATGGTGTACACCAAGCAGCCAGATCAACCGGAGAAATCGTCAATACGACCTGCCCTCTTTGATGCCTCTCTGTATGCCAACTGGACTCCGCCTATGTGAGGCGACCCTGCTTTATCGCTTATGGCTAGGGCTGGCCTTCACGAAATCTTACTCGTTTCGCACTGGAATGGCCGACAACGCTCGCTGCAATGCCTGTATTTGCGAGGAGATGCTGGAACACAATCTATGCGACTTTCGTGAATACAATGTTCAGAGACAGTCCCTGGCATCCGTTCTAGCACACCTTGACAATAGATCATTGTAAGTTGCAACTATTTTCACATTGCAGCTGAAGGCGACGAAGGGACTACTTCGGTTTATGAAGGAGACGGGATTGGACAAGTGGCTGTGACAGTGATGTCACGTACCGCGCAAGAGTGACAGACTGTAACTAACGATGTGTGTAACGTGTTATGTGCTCTCTATCTCTTCTTCCCATCTTTCATCCCCACATCCCGCTCCCATGTGTAGGGTAGCAAACCGGTTAAGCTAAACTGGTTAACCTCCCTGCCTCCCGTCTCCACTTTTTCCTTCCTTCCTTCGTAGTCGATGAGCATTTCCGCGTTCGATAGAGTATGTGCTGCGAATACTCTATGACCCTCTACTCCACCACTGGAAAGTAGTTGTAAATGAATAAGTGCGTTTCCGCTAGAGCAGATGCTGCATTTATGACCCATGACTTCAATATGTAGAGTATGCGCATGCGCGAGACGCTTGGGCTAATACGAGAAAGTAGGTCTTCATGCGCCTTGCTTGTTTCGAACAGAAGACGCACGGACATGTCCCATTTACCAGATTCAGATTTCTCTGACGAGCAGCCATACGTACGGCGCAGTCACGCTTTCTCCGACACCGATCAAGTGTGGGTTCTGCACCGTTGCAATTCGAGTCAGAGTGCGGTAGACACAAACCAAGTGTGCCATTTCCGTTGGCGTGCATAAAATAATCGTAAGGTGCCGTGATAATTCGCTCACATCATTATTTTGCACTAGAAAGTACAGCAAAGATTGCGCAGTAAGCGTAGTGCCTTGCTATGGCGAAATAAGTATTTCTGGTATAATATTCACGTCTGCATTGACTATTCAATATTTGATTGAAAATGCGATGCTTACTATTCGTATTCGAAACAGCTGATATTCGCCCATCTCCAGTCATGTTGCATTGGTATTCCAGTAACATTTTTACCTTCAATAAATAAAAACAGTCGGTGTTCTAAAAGGATTTGTCGAACAACCGTGAATTTTGACGGCATAAACTACAATACTGCTTGTTGTTTCAAAATTAGTCTGTTTGTGCAAGGACCTGGGATGGCCAAGTTTATTTTCAGGGGATATACTTTTTACAATTACAGGCTTTATGAGATGGAATGCAATATCTGTGATAATCTAATGAGTTAAAAAGTTGAGTACTAATATTTTGCTCTTAAGGTCTTCATATATTTTGATTTCCACTGCGTGTAATGCTCGCCTCTTGCAGTGATCCAGTGGAATGGGCAGATTTGTACTTTAAGCAATAGGTGTTTAAATATTATGTTAATGTTGAAACAAAACAGCTGTACATCCAGCTGTTTCTTGATAATGCAAGTCTTCTTCCTTGGATACGTCAGTTAGGAGCGGGATTAGTACACACAAAATTCATTTTTATTAACATGTCGATGCGATAGATTTTGACCACTTTAATGCCCAGAGACTATCGCTTCCAATAGCTTCTCTCTCGAAGAAAAAAAAAGAAGTGGCTCTTTCGTTCAAAAAGGAAGCAATAAATAGAGTAGCTAGGTTTAATGTTGGGCTGGACTTCCTTGAAAGATGATGTAATACGAATACGTAAAGGCGACATATTGCCGTGATGTGGCACGTAATACAAACGTCAAACGTTGCACAGGAGGAACAGCGCCCTCACCGATGCAGAGCGACTCACAAGGCGGACGCACTGAAGCATGCAGATCGGGTGCTCCAGGCGTCAAAGATCCGTTGTGCACGAGACCAGACCTCCGGAAGTCTGTTGTAATTTTTCGGCACACACACAAATAATTCCATAGATTTCATTTCACGTTAACTGCCCGTTTTGCTCAAAACATTGTGTGCACCATTATATATGCATGCAAACGCTAGAGGATAAGGCTAAATCGCACGCAAAAACGCGCATACATGCGACAGAAGCGAGAACGCTGCCCTGGCTGTTCTATAGAGCTACTTCAAATATTGGAGGCACACCTCGGAGATTATGTGAAAGTCCCTTTACGACATTGTTTTTGTGTTATAAGCAACTAAGTAGTGTCGCCGAGAAGTTGTTGCGAACTTCTTAATTTCGTAAAACTGGCATGAAAATTTTGAAATGCATCGTCCTTTCTCTCTCAATTTGTGTACTGATTGCGGCAAAGAAACGTGAACATTTCTGGGCGATCGTAAATTTTTTTTTATGCGAAGTCTTACCTATGGTTCTTCATTGGTGCGTTTGTCTTCAGTTCTTCTCAAATGCGTAGCTTCAATAATTTGGGATGGACGTGTACAAATGTCCGAACGTATGACAGAAATCAGTGTTAAATCTGTCAGCCTGTCGGTACGTCGAACTACACCGTCAACAAGACCAGCTCGTCTTTTGTTAAAAATTTTCATCCGCCAGATGGCGTGGACATTGGTTAGGCTGCAACATGAGAACAACGGTTTGTAGGTTTATCGCGCTAGGACACAATTTGTTGGCGTGATGACAGCTGGCCGTGTGAAAATAGTATAAATTCCACCTTCACGACAGAAGGTGCTGCACCTCAGATTCTTGACATTTCTTACAGGCTGATATTTCTTTACAGTTGACGTCTAAGGGAACTAGCCGAATTAAAATGAAGACATTGCTGGATGTTTTGCTTATATTTTTGGCATTCTCTGTGCCATACACATACCAATGTAAGTATTGATTTGCGAAAGAACTTGACATTTTGTACACTTGACGTGATTTAGTGCGCTATATATTGTATTCTGCTAAAAAATAGGACTCAGGAACAGCGTGTGTGTGGCTCTCTGTTTTTTCTGCAGAACCCAAAGTTGACATAGGGTTTGATGAGAGCGCATCCGGCGTTACACATGCTAGGTATATTAGGGCTCTATACGATACTCCACATTTACCTTTAACACTATAGGTTAAAAATACTTACCTATATTTTATATTTTGTCTTTTTCACTGTTTTCGAATAACGAAGTTTCTTTCATGTTCAACCAACCTTCGCAAGAAGTAAAATAATACATTGTGGCACGTAAATATTACATGTAAGGGATCTAAGCAGATCACGTGCAGGTGTCGCAATTTATAAATTATGCCTTTATAAATATATTTATAGAAACACCAAAGATACTGCAAAATCTTAATTGCAATTGTATTGGGCTGCCATTCTAGCCAATGCATAATTCTTGAAGTGTGTTCCCCATGCAGCGACTGAAGCGGGAAAGGTCGTGAGGTTCTCCCTCATCTTCTTGCAATTCTGGTATGGCTCAAAAGGGCCCCTCACCGGGTTTCGGTATTGCATAAAGACAGGCGCGCGCTGTGAATTACGCACTGACGATAGCGTCTGCAGAGTGTCAAATTGCGCTAAAGTACTAAAACATTTCAATTTATAAACAAAATATATTGCACCCTTCCATTCGGTGGGACTCTTGCTTCCTACTAGCGAAAACAACGCAAGCCATGCACTTGAAGAGATTATGGGACGCAACTTCCTTAAATCATGTAATGGGGAACGCGCAAAATTATAACTTCAAGTGTGTCTGGCTGCGAAAAATGGCGTTGAAGAAAAAGCAGAGACGTGGGGCTCTTGGCGTGACTGCTACGCATTTCCTAGCCTTCGGTATAGGAGATGGCATAGAAAGAAAGTTGGCTTTGCAAGTTGGTCAAAAAGACAAAAAGAAAAGCTGGAGAGTTTCTATGCCTGCAGTAGTGTTTGCCTTCTAACTGAATACTAATGCAATATTTTAAGCCACCATATATGCCCTAATGCTTCAGCAGTGGAAACTTGTTTTCTTTTTGCGGTGAAACGCTTCCTCGACTGATGCGCACTACTTCCATTGTGCATCAAAAGTGACAGCTGGCGTCTGCTCAGAGGGTGCTGAAAGCTGCTACGATTACTCGAATGCAGCCACTAGATTTATTTAGCCCTAGCACAAGCGCTGCTTGTAGTTTTCCAAACAAAGCCTTGCAAATTATAATGCTTAGTGTTGAAGGGAAGTTTCATCCGCATGAAAGTAGCACAAAACAACGTAGTAAGCTCATTAATATGTTTACGAAATACAGAGTGGCCGTTCAAAAATATTTTACGGCTCTGTAGACAGAAGGCTTGAGTAAAACATTTCTAGGGAGGTAGCTCCCTATTCTGAGGTAACAAGAATGCTAGAAGAGCGCAGTGCGAAGCCAAAATATTCAACAACTTGAACTGGACAAACGCTTAGCTTTGAAAATTAGTTCTGCGGCAATCTCTAATTTTGGAAATGCTTCCCGAACAAGAAATCTGTAAAATTTCGGAGCTCGACCTTTCATGCTGCTGATGGGTGGATCCAAATTTGCAAATTTTAATTAAATGTCTTGTACCAAGCGGACTCAGCAGAACAAGCTTGAAATTGACGAACACTTCTTTGAATAACGGGAAAATTAAGCGCATCCGTGAAAATTTGTCGTAATCGTAACCCATAGATATTTCCGCCGACTTGGATCACGATCTTGAAAATTGGCGGTGTATTCATTTTATCAAGATGACTGGTGTATTTATTTCTATTAGCAATCTGTATTATGGTTGGTGGTTTGATATATTTTGTATAATCATTATAATGAAAGGTGGAACATGCCGAATAACACAGATTTGCATCAAAGAGGTTGACTGAAGAGCGGCACACACACGGTGGCAGATAGCTAGTGACGCAATTGGTCGCGAAAAATGGCTGTTGGATAATAGAACACACCCAGAGTTGAATACCGAGTGATCTCAAGTTCGCGTCAAAAACGTCAATTGAAAAGCACTACACATCAGGAGTTGCATACCCAGTCGATCAAGCTGATCCGATGGCTTGTATTGAACCCGATTCATCATCACAGCAGACCACTTTGTGCCCATGGGTATAACGTTGCCGTAATGTGGTTAGACGCAGATATACGCACATAGATAAATAGTTACAAAGATACATGCCACTGACTGAGGGAAATTTCCGAAAAATGCTGATAGCATAATCACCGAGGGGTTAGATGTCTCTTGGTGCAGATATAATTGCATGTATGGTAGCAAGTAGCGACACGTACGAAACATGAGATTCAAGGTTTAATCATACATCCGAATATATCGTCAAATGCATGTACCATTCGAGCGGGGTAAATGTATTTTAGGTTCGGATTGCACTATGAACGCCCCAATGGTGACATATACACTTATCTAAAATTATCCACGTTGACAACACACTTAATAGTGATTTCCATCTCATTCCCACAGATGTGTTAAAAACGCCTTGTTACGTCCACTTCGTGATTCGCCAACAGGCAAACATGCAGAACAAGACTGACAGCCTTGTTACAGTGGTTCCAAAGGAGCCACTGTGATGCGACATCATTATAAAAATTGGCCCATGGAGACTTTGACTGCATTGAGTCCAGGTTTAGCCGTACTTATAAAAACACGTTCAGACACGCATAAAGCGAACTGGTGTCTGGATCGGCACTTGCATTCAACGAAAGCGAAGTGTAACAATGCAGCGGCTCACTACCCCACGAGGAAAGGCAGCCTGGCAGATGCGCATCCGGCTACTCAAGTGGAATGTACAATCAAACATAAGAGTTTAGGGACCACGGGATCTTGTAAACCGTTGAATTTCCGAGCAGCCTTGTAAAGTAGCCAGCAAAGCGTACATCACTATGTTGTTCGCGTATGCTAGCAGAGGCTGAAAATGCGAACAGTAAACTCCGTTATGAGCCTGCGGATATATTCAACTTTTTTCAGATACCGTTGTTCATAAATATTCTTGGCCACTGTACCTCCAGGTTGGTGACGGAAGCGGCCATGCCGCGGTTTTGCTGATGGTTGGGGTTCCGGGGCTCAACCGCTTTCAGATCAATAGGGCTCATATGCTCGCCGTCATCTGCCTCGGAAGCGAGTCCTATCTTAGAAGTGCGTCTGGCCTATTGGAGAGGATAGCAATGGCTTGCAGGGCGCAAATGTTCGCATCTGTTGAGTGCCGTCAATACATTCTACATTCTACGTCAGATAGGCCCAACTTAGTCGGCGGGTAAGTCAGTTAACGGATGCCGAACCACGATCACATAGACATATAACGCCTGGATATTAATTCTGCTTGTTTCCTTGCTTAGGGATTACCTACACCTTTTATAATTTGAGTGGGCACTAACGATTCATGAATTTTAGCTAGAAAAGCGATGGCCTCAGTTACTAACTCATCGTAACCAGCGGCTCCGAGTGACTGTAGGTAGGCAGTATAACAACCTCATAATTTAAATAACTTCTATCACGTGTGCGTAAACTAAACTAATCTTAGGGATGTGTGGAAGCTCTAAGCAGCACCTGAAAAGCAGGCGTGAAAGCAGGCATGAATTAACCAAGTCGTGCATTGCATGTTCGTCGAAGTACTACGTAAGACGGAACTATTCATCACCTCAAAGCATGGTGGTAAAAACAAAGGACTAGGGAGTGTCAATTGTAAATAACACTATGTCGACGTGCCCTGCGATTTAACTAAACCGATAATCGCTGATTCTGCGGCTACGAAATGGATTCACGCATTTCCGTGAGACAGGCCTCGTGATCATCGGGCGTATTCTTGGCGTAGTTGGCGCGTTCTTTTGCGGGATGAAGCTGACGTGCGTCGGAATTCCCGTTTGCCCGAAATCGCAGCTTCGGTGCGTTTGCGTTTTGTTTTTTTCAGCCTCGACTGCGGCTTTGGGACGCAGCAGTATGTTGTCGTTGAGAACCCGTTACGCGTATGAGATACCGCGTCGCTCAAGGACTGCGCCCAGAGTGTACAAGAACAAGGTTGAGTGGGCCCGACGGCGTTCTCCGGCTGAGGCGCCGCGTATGGAAAAATTGTGTTAGGGCCCTGCGAGAGAACTGGATCGGGCCAGTGACGCACTGCGCGCTATTTTCAGCGTACTTTCTCTGCGGGCGCTGATACTGATTGCGCATGTACACTGCTAAAATACTGTTTTAGTTAAACTGCAAAGTTATATATGCATCATTTTGCCACAGAAATATATATTTCACGCATGGATCTAATAACACAGCTTCAGCGGAAGCTTAAGGGCGGTGGTGTTGCGCTGCTAAGCGCGAGCTCGCGCACTCAAATCCTGGCCGCATTTCGATAGGGGCGAATTGCAAATACCCCGTGTCCCGTGCATTGGAGCCACGTTAGGGATCCCCTCGTAAAGAAAAGTAGCGTGGAGTCCCCAACAACGTTGTGGCTCATAATCAAATCGTGTTTGAGGCGCGTGACACTCCAGAATTCAAATTCAATCATACGATACCACGTTTTCTATTTGGCTGTCATTGTAAATTCGTCATCTGCTAGCGAGTACGCATTCGTTGCGCGCACACCCTGTTATTTTTTCTAGAAAGGTTGTAGAGCACATGTTTTATTATGTGTATTTGCTTTGCTATGCCTATGACTCTTGTCGGCCCTTAAAAGTTGTAATTCTTGCCTATTGAACTGGTGTCTTCAACACTGTTTTCTAAAAGTAACCCGTTATTTTGTCACAGCATCCCCCTCACCGTCTGTCACGTACAGTGAACGTAAGTAACACAATTTTTGTTGGAATGTCTTAGTAGAATAATAAAGAGCAGGTATAACAGTCGAATAAAATTCTATTATAGCGAAGTAAACCTAGTTTATTAACTGAGTAGAGCGAAGAGGAGAAGCGGTGACTAAACTTCTGGGCGAATAAAAGGGTACGTAGACATATTCACGACGTATTCACACCAGCAGTTATTCATCCTTTACCGGGGACTACATCGCCCGCTTACAACATAATGTTATCCCGCTGTGAAAGACGCGCCGGCGTTATTTAGAATTTACTCGAATGTTATCGTTGATTCTATCTCTTGAGTGTTTTTTCCCCGAATGTTGTGTAATCAAATTGTGTCCGCGGCAAAAATCACTATCACGCGCACATGCGCCACTCCAAGCCACATATGTAGTGCACTGGAGAATGTCAAATTCAGATACACAATAATTAAAAAAGGGAAAAAAAGAAAAGGGGGAAGGATTTGTACTTCCAGCTATCGCAACCGAGCATTCGACATAGCTCAGTCAGATAATCTCGCAGGCGGCGAGGTTACCTCGTCGCTGAAATGTACGGTTCAGAGCGCCCTGCATGCCTAAGAAATCCATTGATTTCTCCGCCGTTTGCGGGGTCGCACGATGTAGTGTCAATTCTCCGTGGTCCTAACATCTTGGTTTCGGAATCTCACGCACGCACCGGGTTGGAACGCGCCTAGGTACACGATACATTTTCGGTGAATTTGAACGACATTTAGCACTTGTGCGTAAAAGTAGAAAAAAAAAAGCGAAATTCAGCGTTTACCGAGAGGCCCCGTGCCGCGTATCGTCCGCTAGTCGCGTCTGCCTGTCTCTTGACGTCCGAAAACTAGCGCTCCTGGGTAGCTATTCAGAATGGTGAGTCGTGCCGCCGTGTGAATACCGCTCTGAGCCTCGCGCAAAGCAGGCGACCTTGACAGTTCCCCATAGTGTCTTCAGCCATCCTACAGCTTTGGACAGCCTTAATAAGATAACTATTATCAACATGACCAGAATCACTTTTTAGATAGCTTCAGATGCCGTCTCATATGTAATGCACGTTATCTGCATCGGAACAGCTACAGCGTAGCTTTACGGTAGATCCATTACGTCGAAAACCTGCAAGTGCGTCCAAGAAACTCTTCCGTGTCACACAAATTTTGCTCGCACCTTTTCAATTAAAGAAAAGACAGGCCCATTTGAGGTTGCTTTCATTTTGTACTATTCGCACTATGTTTCTAAATCATAAAGTTAATTGAGACTCCACGCAGTCACCCATACAGCGGCCTGTCCATGCCATCGCCCTATTCACCACGCAGTAATCGTACTTCAAGAGTGTTAGTGCGTAGGTTTCTCTGTCGTCTCGTAGTAGGGACATTGAACAACTAAGAAGCGAAACGGAATAACTTTTTATAGGGCGAACCTGTGCCCAAATAGCAACTTACACTCAAACTGCAACTATAGCGCCAAATATAGTCGGCGATCGTCGAAATCTGATTTGCCGCCTCAAGAACGTCGGCTTCTATGCATGTCATCGAAGTTTCTGGAGTAATCGCTGGTGCCCGCGTGTCTTCTAGAAAGTCTTCGCAAGGCTTCGTACCTTCGGGTCTACTCGTGGCTGTTCGGCGAAGTTGTCTGCAGTTGTTTCTAGGAAGATGTCGTTTTCCAGCTCGTCTTGCTTTGGCCGGTGAATAGGAGCGCGCGACAGGCAGTCGGCGGAAGAATGCTTTTTCCTGGACGTATACACCACGTTGATTTCGGATTCCTGGAGTCTGAGACTCCATCGGGCTAGGCGACCTGATAGATCCTTTAAGTATGCCAGCCAACACAATGTTTTGTGGTCGCTTACGGCTTTGAAGTGCCTGCGGCATATCAAAGGCCGAAATTTCTTCGTGGCTCAATTTATTGCCTTTCCTCGTCATAAAATAATTCGCTCCCGCTTTTTACAGTGGTAGGCTACCGTAAGCTATGACGCTTTCAACTTCGTCTTTTAACTCGCATGACGCGGTCCGCTTCTCCGCAGTGATAGCAGACCGGACGGTGGTCGGGGGCGAGCCAAACGCCGGTCTTCCTTGGAATGCTTCACTGGGCGACGGTCGGGCATGCTGGCAGCGGTGGCGTTGGACCACGGAATTGGGGCGCTGCGGCGCCCTGGCTCGGGCGCGGAGGGGGACCATGACTGGATGAGACGACGGCGTACATCATGGCTTCTGGCTGGGGTTGGGGCGATTTTGTCTTAACCTGAGGAACTCCAAATGACCACTGTAGTTCCTGTTGACCATGTCACTGACCGATGACACTTGGGGTGGCGACGAAGACAATATCTTGCGCAGTTGCTCGCGCGCAATGGCCGTGATGGTCTCTCGGAGGCCATCACGTAGGCTTCGTGAGCACTTGGCGGTTATATTGTCTAGTGTGCCTTTCAAAACATTTCTCAATCGTCGTTGCCTCTGTCAAGAACTCAGCTAGGGTCTTCGGCGAGTTGCGGGTCAGTCCGCCGAAAAGTTCTTCCTCTGCGGCTGGCATCAGGAAGTGGATCTTTTCTTTTTGCCGACGTTTCCGGGATGGCGTGCCTGAAAAGACATGTCATCTCTTCCGTGAAGTTAACGTAGCTCTGATTGGTCAGTTGCCCTCGAGTTTCCAGCATACGTTTGGCTCTTTCTTTTCGGACAAAAGCTGGCGAAGGTGCCCAGGTAGTTACTACGGAAGAGGTCCCATGTTGTAAGGCTGGACTCCCGGTTCTCGAACCATGTCCTCGCGGCATATTCCAATGAGAACTACACACGGCATAGCTTATCCGCCGAGGTCCAGTTGTTGAAGGTTGAGGTCTTTTCGAGGGTTTCGAAGTAGGTTTTCGGAGCCTCCGACGAAGCTCCATGAAGGTAGGTGGCTCCCTGGGTTGTTGAAGCACGATGGAGGACGTTGGGGCTGGCATTCTGGTTGTTGAGTTGGCCACAATCTTCCTGGTCGTCTTAGGCAGAAGTCCATGTTCCGGGAGCCGTCCTAAAAATCTGAGGCTGGCTTGCTGGTCCCTGGCGACGTTGGGGTATTCTTCGCTGTTCGAGCACGGATCGTGGCTTTGCGGGGGTGTTTCGGTACATGAACAGACTAGCACCGGCAACAAATGTCACGTAGTAGTGAACATGAAAAACACAGCAGTGAAACTGTGAATACCATTTGATGGGGCGAAGCTATGCCCACAAAAGCAAGGTACACTCAACGCACAACAATAGCGGCGAATACACTCTGCGTCATTGAAATCTGATCTGCCGCTGAAGAGCAGATCAGATCAGTCATCGAAGTTTCCAGAGTAATCACTGGTGCCAACGCGTCTTCCAGAAAGTACTGCACAATTCGCGTCACGCATGCAGTCATATTACACAACCTTCGGTGACAACAGACAAGACATAGACCCATCGATAATACTCCAGTAGGTTCTAATAACGCAGGCGCGTCTTGCGCTGAGCGATTACTTGTTGAGTTAGCGGGTGAAATGCAGTCCCCGAGAAAATGACAAATAGGTACCCTAGTCATCATGCAACATATGTTAATGCGCACTTTCTGGTAAATTTCCACCGTTGTCCGCCGTTGTTCCACCGTTGCCAGGAATAAGTTGACGACGTGAATTAGCCGCATCAGACTTCTGCGTTCGCGATAATTCACCAAATTTGCTTTCCCCATGTTTAGAGTGTAATTGTTGACGATACCATTTGTGAAAACCTAATTCACTCGTGCCCGTACATGCTGGAGGTAAATTGGCATATATTTGTCCCTTCTGAATAACGGACTGGAGTCTTGCATATATACCGTCCAGCGCTCTCCTACATGAGGCTGAAAACTAGCGCCATGTAATGAATCTGGCGGTCTGCTAAAAAAGACTTTTTAAGATGAACTAAAAAAATAGACGCGCCTCAAAGGGCACAGTTTCACAAGTAGTGTCTCTTCGTGCGCCTCATTACAGGTTGAGCTTTGTGTCAATAAAAACAATTTCTTGGCGTCAACGCCGCCTAAACCATCGAGAGTCTAACACTTTCCTCAAGTACACAAACTCGAATTCAGAGCAAAATAATAAAAATAACGACGAATACGGTTCATCAACATTGAATTTAACACAAAGAACTTAAACAATGCAACACTCTACTGCAGACTGCACCCTTCCGTAACAACAGTTCTTGACTGAAATGTGCCCGTCCATTCTTGGCAACGTCTTCTTGCGTGACAAAGTTAGCTTCACTAGCGTGAACAGTATTGATTACGTTTTACCAGATGATAGAAGACAACCTTTTTAGTAAATACGTAAACTTTTTTTATTTTCGGACGATTAGCTTGCGGCCAGCCGAATGAAGAAAGAAGGCCGTGCTACGTCGGTGGGACAGGTGAAGAGGCGTGCCCGGGAGCCTACAGGACAGGATGCAGTCTTAGTTCGTATAGGGGTTATAACAAAAAGCCTTGCGGCTGCAGACGTGGCACTTATCGGAGGATTGACGGCGCTTGCGTGCTGTATGAAGACTGCAGTGAGTATCACCCTTCCCTTTTACTGCATTCTCAGAGACCTGGTTTTGAAAGCGCAGAGAAAGATGACGCTGCATCAGGCGCATGCCTCTCTGATGCAAGGCTTCTGCATTTTTCATTGCGTTCAGTGTTTTGCAATTACGCATTGTAGAAAGTATTCTTTACTATGTGACTCTGTCGCATTTTCATGCGAGTATTTTTTTGCATTGCGACAGTGATGATTTATTTAATTCATTACCTAATCCTGTGGAAATATAATTTTGTTCCAACTCGCGGGAATTGATCCTGCACAGCGAAATGGAAACGCAGAGTCTCGGATAAATCTACGCAATCGAATATTGAATAATCACAGTAGCGAAAGTACACTAGGACGAGCGTGGGCCTCAATACCGTTGCGCATACACGAATAATCGTACCAAGGGACCGATCTACGCCCTCAAATACGGGAACGACCAAAAAAGATTTCCCATGCTAAGCCTGATTCTAGTATGCGTCCATTCTATTGAACTTGTAAAATCAGTTAAGAAAAACTATCACGTGCGGTATTCTTTACTGCCTGCAAAAAAAGGGAACGATTTAGAAATAAGATACTGCAAGCAGAGAGGAAACCCCATTACATTAACCAGTATTACCTGCTAACATTCTTTTTTTTTCAACGTCGGCACAGGGATATTGTGAGTGTCGAATTTCAGCGAAGTTCACAGTTTTTTGGTTATTTAGTCTTTGACGTGGAAAAAGGTCGTCTGTATATATACCTAGTGAAAGGGAGGGGACACAGATTCTGGCTATGCTTTCTACTGCTTGCGTTTATTTTCTTGCCTAAGCCTCCCGTTTAATGAAGGAATCTTTAACCTTCGCTGGTTAAATCAGTCAATGGTTGTTATTCTCATTCTGTGCCCGAAAAGCTCAAGCATTTGTTTAGCATAGGTGGAAATCATATTGTGACGGGGCGTTGAATATATGAACGGTTAGGCAAGATTCTCGAATTGGCAATTTACAGAGGCAGCCAATAAGGCTGAATACGTGCTACGTCCCGGTAATCGTCGTGTTCTCCATTAGTGCACGAAGGCGGCTCGTAACAGCTAACCTTCCCGGTGGCGGAACACCTTCTCGGAGCAGACTAAAGACACAATGAGGTGACGACGGAAAAGGGTAGCTTCAACCGAGATACGTGCATGACGTCCCGAGATGAGAGGGTAAAGTTACAAGAATTCTCTAGTGGGACATTCTTATAAAGTAGCGAAGTTGACGTAAATACTTTCAAGGACTGGTGTAAACGAGGAAACGTTCTTCGTAAAGACCTATACGACCACATAGATTCCAGAGACGTAGCAGGATCCCGTAGAAAACCAGACGTGTCGGTGGCGGCAGTTATAACGGTCGTTCGCAGAAAATTGTGAGTCGGAGAATTGTCAATGAGCGACCTCAAGTGCCAGCTTTTCTACAGTGGCAGCAAGTGGGCTTTGACGCATAGCAGGAGGCAGTAGCATTCTGAAAGGGAGTGCAGAGGGATGGCAAAGTTTTGTGCAAGTTACGATGAAAGTCAGCATATCGGACATGGTACTGTTCTGCCTCTCAATGATCCCACTGGTTTGCCAGTGGTACGCAGGGTTAAGGTTACGCTCTACAGAACAGAAACTTGAAGGTAATCAACAAATTTGGACTGGAAGTAGCGGCCTCGTTCTATGAGCAGTTGCCTAGGGCCACCACATTGCATAAGAGCGCATAAGAAACGTGCAATGTCAATGGCCCAACCTGCCAGCAAAACTCGCGTGACTGCATAACGCTTGCATAGGGCCCAGGAAGTAGCTGTAGTGTGTACGCCGAGGAGGTCACAACCTACGCGGAAGACTGACTCTGTGGGTGTGTCTAAAGGTTACAGAAGGCCTGTAGGCAATGCAGAAGACCGTGTATGCCCCTGACAAACGCCACACAGCAATGCAGCGTCGAACAAATAGGCCCAAACTAGGCCATAAATACCGCCGCCGCACGTGGTCGTATGTGAGAGATACTGCAAGATGGCCGGCGGTTGGAGCATGGAAGAGTTCTTTGAGAAGAATAGTACCAAGTCGCTTGGTCAGGACAAGCAGAAGCTCCGGGCCGTCAGCAATGGTACTACTATAGTAATGAATAATGTCATAAAGCTCAAACAGATGGAGCGTTGAGTCAGGCTCACGAGAGTGCGGCATGCTGTTGATATACCATAACGTTCTATCGCTGATCTGTTCAGGGCGTATGCAAGCCCTCTCTGAAGTAGTCATGAGGAAGCCATCGGTTTGACGCTCGTTGGTGTTGGGAGGCTAGACAAGGTAGCGCTATAAACCGTTAGCATATTGATGCATCCAACAAGATTCGCAGAGAACGACAGAAGTGTGCACCTTCTTTGTTGACGAGAGCAAACAAAGGGGCCGTGATGACATAATACTTGTGGCCATATATGTAGGGGTAGAATTTTGCCACAGCTTAGACTAAAGCAAGGCATTTGCACTCAGGTTGAAAAAAATTCCTATCTGCCGACAAGAAAATGAGGCTGGCGTAGGCAATGACACCTTCCTCGTCGGGCTGGAGTTGGGCGAGGACTGCAACTTTGTCGCTGCAACTAGCGGCAGTGCGAACTCCTGTATGGGGGCAACAGGTCGAAATACGCGTAATCAGTGGCGATAAGTGTCCATTAACCGAGGGGGGAGGGGCAAATGCGGTATCTTATTCACAACCTTTCCCCCCAGAAAAAAATAAGAGAGACACGTTCTTTTGTTCGTCGATAAGCGTTCGGGTGATGTTGGCTATACTGACAAAGCAATGGAACTTCCGGTCATCTCTGACTAGGTGAGGAACGGGAAAGTCTTGAACTGCACGCAACTTCTCGGGGTAACGTTGGACACCCGTAACACTAACAAGGTGACCGAGAACGGTCACATGAGAAAGAGCGAAACTATACCTGTAGGAGTTAAGGCCTGATCAGCGAAAAACTTCCTAGAGTGGTCGGCAGGTGGGTCAGGTGGCTTGCAAGAGTTGGCGACGAGACAATCATGTCATCACAATAGCAATAATATTTTTACCACTTGTAGCCCCTAAAGAGAGAACTGATCACCCGCCCGAATGCTGCGGAGGCATTACACAATGCAAAAGACATAGCCTTGAACTGGCGAAGCGCATTCGTTGTGACGAACGCACTCTTTTGCGGCCCGCGGCTACAAAGGTAATCACGTATTCAGAGCGTAGGACAAGAGACGGAAGGTGCATGGCTCCGTGGAGGAGGTCGAAGGCATCATCAATTCGGGCCAGTAGGTATACGTCTTTACGCATGATGTCGTTCACGTGTCGGTAATCCATGCAAACTCACCATCTGCTTAGCACAAGGAATAACCATAAACTAAAATAAGTTTAGATAACGCCTTTTGTGTGCAACTTACTGGACGCCTTCGCTACCATGAAATTCGGCGCGGGAGACTGTCACGCATACGTTAACGCCTGGTACACTTGCTCGAGCAGGCAGAATAAAAACATGAACGCAAGGTGCACACCACACACACAACATTAATTCAATATGGACTTTTAACAAAAGCAACACACGGTAAGGTTCACCACTTATTGCACACGGACTGCGTCTTCCCTTGCTATGCTTTACGCTCGCACTACCGCGTTAACCAACGTCTGTGCGGCGATCGTCTATACGCTTTAGTAGGGGCGCTTACGTTACAGGTTCTGTTCGGGGCGGGTATCGGCGTGCCCCCGATCTGTGGTCCGTCGTTGCAATCCAGTCGTCTTCAGTCGTCGCTGGTGTCCGGCGTCACCAATGCCTCGGCCGACGTGACGAAGGCACAGTCGTTGCGGAGCTGTCGCGCTCCAGCAGAGCGGGGCTTGTGCCGGCTGGCGCTCCCGGTGCGCGCCGGCCCAGCTTAGTTCCCTAGACGGGACGGTGAGTGGCTGCAGCCAGCCTCCGTGCGTCTACCTTCAGCGGCGTAAACTCTGACGTGTCCTGGCGGTTAGGTATGGGCCAGCGGTAGTTCCGGGGACGTCGGTCATCTGCTCGCCGAGCCTGGTACTCGAACTGCACGTCGATGCGTCGCCTAGAAACTGGGGCAGGACCCAGAGAGGCGATCTCGGGCCGTCTTCTCCTGGAACGCTGCTCCCCGGCCACCACGTCCTTCTCTGCGCGCGCCCCTTCTCCAAGATGGCGGCTCCGCGCGCTCGCTTCCCTCCTTCTTCCTCGTCTTGTTTCTTCGTTTATGCTTGTCGCTCTTGACAAAGACACAATAAGGATGGCAGTGGTAGGGCTTTTTGAGTTTTGAGCTCAGAGAACGATCACTGAAATGGAAAACATTACTGTATGACTCCAGGAGGCAGTGAAGCTCAGTAGTTCGAGCGGCAAAAAGGTCAGCGGATATCGCTCAGGCAAAGGCATCGCACGGCAAACTGGTTGTAGTGCAGGTAAAGGTTGAACGGGTGGAATTCAGCGAAACAATCTCGTAGTGTGCTGCGGCAGCAGGACACTCTGAGATACGGTTTTGGAGATCCAGTTGACGGGACAGTCAAGAGAGTGCTAGGCATGGCGACTTACTTGGCAAGTTACTGGGCAGAGCATGTAACTGTCATCAGTGACATGAGAGCTGTAAATAATAGAAATAGACAGGGCGACATAGGGGGAGTGGCAGTACAATGTCAAAAAAAAAATTATGCAGATCCCACGCGCTGTAGGAATCGATCTAAGCGAAGCTGTCTGTGCTGGATGCTTTGATTCACGGGAACTAGTGGGGATTTTGACGACTGAAGCTTAATTTCTTCAACGTCTAGGCGGACACGAGAGTGGTGAGTTGATGTTAAACGTTACCTTGCGTACACCACTGCTGTTTGTCTGCGTAGTACACACAACACACACGGTGTTTGCTTGAGGCTTTGATGTGCGCCATATTTTATAACCTCTGAGTGGATTGATCGTTGTAATTTCCTCACATGGCACATCGCATTGTAGCAGAAGTATTAAACTTGAATGGGATTTTGGGATTGTATGTGGCAAAATCACACTCAGATTGTGAGGCAAGCCGTAGTGGTGGACTCCGTATTAATTTTGACACCGTGATGTTCTTTAACGTGCACAAACACCTAAGTGCTCGTGCGTTTTCCATTTCTACCCCGTCGAAATGCGGTCACTGTGGCTTGGATCAAATCTGCGACCTCTAGCAATGCCATAGCCGCAAAGCTAACGCGGCAGGACCAGAAGTGTTGATTTGACGGTGAACCGCTTCCCTAGTGTCTCCTGACCCTGCGGTTCACTTTAATTAATGCGGCTCGGCTTCTGCATGCCCTGTGTAAGTTGCCTGCTTGACATATTTGCATGGCGTTTATTTTTCTAAAAAAGCCACATCGTGCTGCACCACCGTACCTTGAACTTAAGCTTATCCTCTTTTGCCTTCTCGCGTCACCTCCCCCTCTTTTATATAGGAACTGCCGCTTCTCCTCCCTCTGCTTCTTCTTATCCTCCCTACAGTTCTATCTGCGTCCCCTCTGGCCTTGCACGTTAGTAGAAATGGAAGCGCTGGAGTTTCTGCAATGCTTCTGAGAGGAGTCACGGATAATTACAGCTGTCAAGCAGCTAATGTCGCGACTGCCAGAGAGTTCCAGATGGCATTGTGGACATTCTACGCGGTGGGGTGAAAACTAGTTTCTCCCATCACCTTTCCTCTCTGACTCGCGCCTGTCACCTATATACACGCTCTGAACACCCCTCCGACGTGGTGTGCGCGATAGCAGCAGCCACAGCAGCCCACAGCTGCAGCAGCAGCAGCATCCGTGGGAAAGTCGAAGGAAGAGGCAAAGAAAGCTTCGCTTTAATAAGTAGAGGCAGGATGATGGCAGGATTGTAGCATCGGCTAGATGAGGTAATTTTAGCTGCAGAACCCTAGTATTATCATCAGTGAGGGTAGAATGACTTGTTAGAGAGTCCATACCAAATGAAACGCCATAATGACATCGGTCGAGAACGGATAATGAAACAGAAATTCTATGACTGGTGATGTTGACGTGAGTGGTGCCTATTATAAGGACGGCTTGAGTTCCTCCATCGACCGCTCATAGAACTCGGGATGTCGCAGGTGTGAACTCATTACAGGTGTCCCTGTGTTGACAAATGCAGTGGAGGTCTGCTGTCAACGTGAGCGTCCTGCATGCATCGACGTGTCAGCAGAGTGACTAGACGGTTTTGGGGAGAGGTTTGGGGATGCAGCGTTGCCTCCTTGCGCTGCATCGCCTTGTTCTTCAGAGTGAAGGAGCCATGGTACATAGGTGACGACCGGCGACGAGGTGGCAAGGAACGGGAAGAGGAAAAGTTGCGAACGTGACTGGTTTCCTTTTGGTGACCGCGATTGACTGTATCATGTCGTGTCACCGTCAGGATTGGATGGGTTTGTCGTCGATGGTGGTCGAAAGGGCTGCGTTCAAGGAGGCGAACATAAGCAACCAATGTAGAAGTTTATGAGAATGACCAGCGATTTTTTAAGTAGAGCTGGCAACCTGACCAGTACGAGGGTGAATAAAGCAGGTAAGTGTATCGTCTTCAGTCCTCAAACCAGCCAGGTTCATAGAGCCAGGAGTGAGCCGTTTATAACGACGGCAAGATGTCGGTGGCACCGACGGGGATGTAGGACTCACCATAGTGTAACAGGGTGAAAAATTTGGAGAACGCTTAAGCTTCGCCCTTAAGAGTGGGACGCGATAGCATTGAAAGATCCATGACTTTTCAAACAATCCATGACTTTTCAACATGACAAACAATTTCTTGTACAATATTCAAGGCATTTATTATGGCATAAATTCATCGTCCACGGGGCTTGCAGAAAGGGGAAGAAGAAGCAGTATGCCGACACTCCTTACCATCGATCTTCATAAAACTCATGACAACGTTAGCCAATAGGGGATCTTTCACATTATGCAATGACTCCAACTTCTCCCGCGCCACCGTGACTTCATGGTTTCCTCGTTGGAACACCGCACCTCCTGTTTCCCAGTCGGCACGGAAATAACCGGACACTATTTCGGGGTGGGGTGTACCACAGGGCTCGGTGCTGTCTCTCATAGTGTTTAAACCTTGCAGTAGTGACAGATCCCGCAGATATACGGAACTGTTCATAGGCCAAGACAATTAAGTTCCAGGAGTGTCGCCAAATACGCTGTTTATATGCACAGTATTTCGTGCACTTAAACTGCCCTAGGGACAAGACTCTGAGGTAGAAGACAGGACGAACACAGTCTAGCTAGTTTATTGAAATCACACAAGCTGCGTCTTCGAACTATGCGCACGCCCAAGCCAATTCATAGCGGCGCGACCAGGAAACACTCCCTCGCCACGCCGTTATCTACATCAAAATATCAAGCCCTTTCTTGAAAATATACACTAATGGTTCGTTGACGCACCTATCTGGGCCATGTATTGCTATCAAGGAAGCTTCCGAGATTTCACCTGTTTCACGTGTTAGGGCAAGCAAAGGATCAAAGCGCACGTCAGGAGGACCCCACCCGCCACATGTGCGGCTTTGGCTACTACGCATGTCGACCACGCGACCTAACGTGCTGGGTACATAGTCTTCTACACCGGTGATTCCTGAAATATATCTAGGAGACTGACCATTATTTAATTTGGTCAATGTCGTACGACATACTGACGCCTATAAAAAAAGAGAATGGTTATATACTAACACTGGTGGAAGCGTTTCTCGCTGTAGATGTCACTTTGATTTAGAACTTCCTTTTATTGCGAAAGCATCATATGGCCCATTACGCGAAAATATGTCGCAGTCGGCTTTTCCAAAAAATAGCACCAAAAATGGCCGTTGTGCGAAAAGGAAATCACGTCATAAATAGTCCGAATGAAGTGAAATTTCTCTGTGAGATTCCTGTAAACAAAGTAAACGGATGACTTTGAAACTAAAATTTCCTGCATTTCTGCCTTGATGGGAATTCAACTCGCACCTCGGCGGTGCGAGAGGAGCAAGCTCCCCCGATGCCAAGGCGGTTCCAGTGTTCTGGATGACCGAAGGTGTGCCGAGTACGTGCGTCATTGGACACGTGAAGGCACAGCCAATGGAGAGCCGGTGTCGTCACGCTATCACTGTATATAATATCGCGTTCATGACGTTCAGAGGTCTACAAGCGGTACAAATTGTAGCCGGTGACCTTGCGAGATCTAGCCACCTGTGATGAACTTTCTGGCTACCTGCCATGGCCGCATAATGGCTTTGGCGTTGCGCTGCAAGGTCGCGGTACGAAATACCGGCTGCAGTGGTGAGATTTCCATGGAGGCTAAGTGCAAGAAATTGGCAGTGGCTTAGCTCGACTATGCCAGGATATACGTAGCGAAAGCTAAGGCATAGCATGGTTAGCCTTGCTTAATCTTGATTGCTAGTCCAGGTTAGTCTGGTTGTCTAGCTATGTTGCGGCGTTTAGCCAGTCATTCAGCGCACTATTCGTGTGTTTCCTGGGTGATTCGTTTCCTCTTCATCTCGCTCCGATGTCGATTTCAGGCCTCCTCCTGCTTATCAGAATTGTCGCCGTCCATACTGCCGCCTCAACTGTGGTTGCGGCGCACGCGAGCTCTCCTTTTCAATCCTCGGAAATGTTATCAGGCATGCGACGCAGCTGGTGAAGCGAGCGGAGGCGAACGCAACGACGAGGAACGTGGTGTGACGTCATGTGCCTCCTCGGAGCACGGCTACGGCGAAATCGCGAGTTCACAGCCAGTAAAGCTTTCGCTTTATAACACCCATGCATGGTGCATTGGGTACATGCTAAACAAAGCAATCCTGTCAAAATTAACACGGAGTGTCCCACTAGGGCGTCCTTGAAATCATATTGTGGTTTTGGCCCATAAACCCCAAGAATATAGTTTGATCTAACCTGAGTTACAGGATGACAATATTTTCAAGTTATATTAATTTTCAAAATGTGAGAACATTTGGCCTTTCAGGTACTTTTGTGCGTGCGTGCATAAGTAGCGTTTTGTTAAAAATGTAAGCGGTACAACAGCACATCCTTACGGCGAGTTTGATGGCACATATCTCAAAGGTGGTGTCATTCTGGAAATTGATTCCAAGTGAATACAGTTGTTAAGCTCACCGGCTATAATTTGTGAATTGGAATATGTGCCATGAATTCAATACCAAATATATCGCTGAGTGTTTGTAAAAGAGTTGAATGAGTGTTTTTTTATTTTTAGTGGAAGTAATGTTCGCCTCTGAATATTCCAGCTCAAGAACCAAAATATTTCGCGTGCAACAACCGATTGTATAAAATTCTGTAATACTTCAATATCATCCCCGTGTATACGACAGAGATTGACGGTTAACAAGTTGAAACACGTTTACCGCTGAACCATAAATCATTGAAGCTTCCTTAAAATATTTTATTAGCCCAGAGTCAGAACTGGAAGCAAGAAATAACATGAATTTACATATGTATAGTAATACAGCTATTAAAATATGCTTCTGCGGCAGACTCTAGCGGAGGCCTACCTCTATGTAAGCCTGAAAATAAGGCTTTTATCATCATACGCAGAAACGCATGTCTTGTTATTAGTTATGCTGTTGGACAGCTGGGTCTGCGAGCTTCGAAAACAAGTTTTTATACTTAAGTGCCAAGCTAAAATACAGAATTATAGCTGGTGGGACATTTCCTGAGTGATTCGAATATATTGGCGGACGAAAATATTTCTATATTTTTTATTGGGGCAATAAATTTATTCTGAATGTATTGTCGCTATTTCAACTTTCTTAATGCACAATCTTGTGTCTCACCAGCTGAGGGCTGTTGGAACATCAAAAATATTAGGCTCAGATTTTGCTCGCAGACACAGATTTGCAAGCGTCATTCAAGTCTTCGTCCTAAGTATGGATTGAATCGTCAAGATCCTACGGAATTGAAAATGCAGCTTTAAATGTCATTCGCCATAAACCATCCTAGTATTCGAATATCTTTTAGTGCTGCCAAACACCCGTAAGAATTATATATAATTATAGCAAATATCTATGACACACCAGGCGCATTCCCGCCGTCGCCTATGTCGCCGTGATGTTCTGTAGAAGCCCAAAGGCGATACCATTGTGGCCGTACGACCATGCCACTCTTTCACGAGGAAAGGCGCCTCTTCCACATTTATTTCACATGTTTGAAGAACGGACATTCAACGGGAACTTTTAGGGAAAAAAATTTAATGTGCGATGCGCTTGCGTTCAAATTATACACGGCACCGTTTTAGGATTGACGTTGCGCCCCTCCCCCTCCAGTAGCCTTCCTCGGACAAACCGTTTCGTTTGGCTGTCTCTGTTTGCACTTGTTGTCTAGTTAGTTGGATGAGTGAGTAATGTTTGCTTAGCTAGTTAACTGTGTTAGTCAGTAGTTGATTACTTAGCAAGGTAACTAACTTTGCTTACTTATTACAGTTAAGTAGGTTATTAGTCAATAAATTTTTAATTCCGGCGGATAACTCAGTTAATTAGTTTTGTTAGTTTCCTTATTTATTTAGTTAGATTAGTTAGTGTATTAGTTACTATTATGTACTTAGTTTGTTGGTTAAGTTGGCTTTGTTACTGGAGTTTCTTACCTTACTCATTACTGACTTTTGTTAATGTAGTTGTTGGAATAAATTGTTATGTAAGTTTTTAGTTTGACGATAACTTTGGCCACCCCGTATTTGTTTGGTTGGTTAATCAGTTGGTTATCTTTGTTAGGATTAAATTGAGGTTCGTTTATGCGAAATTAGATAAATGGTGTCGCGAACTTGCTCTGTAATTGGTTTATAACGAGGAAGCAGCCCAGGTGTAAAATTTGAATGAACTCATGTCACGAATTAAAATTTTTTGCAGGAAAATTTTGTAACCTACAGGTATATGATGTTTTAAGCGTCCAGAGAACAATAATAAATTATCCGCTTTAGGACCGTTATTAAGGAAATTATGTCTCAAGCCAATATCTAGACTCGGGACTCAATACTAACATTTATTTTGCAAGTACGCATTGGCAGTTTACAGAAATAATGCCAATTATTTATTCAGTGTTGTGCGAGCGGTGCATCAACAGTTCAGAGTTTGTGATATTGGAAGAAACAGTCTTTCGCAGCGGCGGTGCACAGGACAACATCGAATTTCCGGCAGCGGACCGTAGTTTTCACCGCACTCTTCTCGTACTTGCACCACTAAGGAAACGGCGACTGGACTTGCTGACGCCAGTGGTTCTTCGGGTCGTACTTCACACAATCGTATCACGTTTAAAGCAAGGACGGTGACCTAAAATAAGCAATCGAGGAATGCCATTAAAAGAAACATTGCTAAAGTGCCATGCAGACAAAATTCTCAAATACAAAACAGTCCATGCTGCATCTGCGGGTCAGCTTCGCCCGAATGAAATTCAATTGATGAGACATCAAACTAGGAGTCACTGATATCCGGACTCGAAGACGCGAAATGATTTCCAGAGCGACGTCGCTCGCTATGGTCCAGAAACGTGACCGTCTACCATCATGACGATCAAGCAGTGCGTAACGTGATCTTTGTGGAATATTTAAATATTACGGCCACTCGAAATAAAAGAAATACTAAAAAACAAAAGTTAATTCTTCAACAACGAACTAGAAAGCGCAATAAGTCTAAAAAGTGTCGGTAGTTTCGGGCAGTACCTACAGGTCTCCGGCCTGGTGAAGAAAGAACGAGTAAGTCACGGTGTCACCCGTAGGGGGACGCGAATGAAAACACGGCTGAAACAATTCTGTAAGGGCACCCTTCATATTGAGTAACCGCTTTTCTTAAAAAAAAGTGGCTCTTTCTTTATATAAACCAGGGGTTCCTACCTGTTCTGAATGATTGAAGCTGCTGTAAAAGAGATATTTGAGCAGCAAGAAACTGTAGCGTCCCCAAAACGTGAAGTCGTTCCGTCTTCAAAACAACTTTCTCTTCAGTAATATTTCGGCGCTTCATATCCGATGGAGTTCGTTACGTGTATTTATGTCTCCAATATTAGCGGCACCAGTGTGCAGCTTGACGCGTTCGCTTGTTCATGGAAAATGGCACCTCCGTATGGAGGCACCATGACTGAAAGGGCTATGAATTAAGCCGCTGTTGCAAACGTAGACCAACCTGGAAGTAAAACAAGGCATTGTAGTTATTTCCTAATTGTTCGCGTTAAAGTTTCTGAACACTACACAGCAATAGCGCGGCTGTTTGCAACCTGCGTCGACAATATTCACAAGCGTATGAAGGCAGACCCGCAGAACGCACAGAACGTCTGTGGCGTCCATTCAGCATCTGCTTCTCTACATTTTCTACTTGCGCCAGCGTCGGGGTGCGTCGACTGTGGGCGCTATGGGAAGCTCGCCCATAGCGTTACGCGGGTTTCGTGACCAGATAGAATGTATTGTAGGACACTGGTAGAGTTTAAATCACCATTTTCCGCAGTGTATATTAACGTTTCCATTAATGTGTTCACTCAGTGCAATAATTTCTTTTTCATGCATGTAGCGATATTGTCAAAAATATGCTTGAGGACACAACTAAATTTGTAAGCCTATATTTAAAAATATTTATCAAAATGTAATACGTTGCACAAGCATACTTATAAGTGTGCGTGCACATGCCCATCAACGTCTAATTGCCTCATTAGGCACGGCTTTTCATTTAACACTTCGACGTCTTTTGTGCTCTCTTTTGAAGCACCTGAAGGAACCATCACTGACGAACAGAGGCGCGATATGGAGACAGCTAAAAAGGTGAGATATCGAAAAAATTGCCATCGAAACGTATATCTGGCGCGTATGGGGACTTACTAGAACATCCATTGAGCTTTAGTGTCTCAAAGACAACGACATGTTTTCAAAATGCAACAGAATTTAAAAGCCATTAAAATTGTAAACTTGCTATTGTTACACAGATGCCATATTACGTGTTGAATTACAGGAGTTGAGTTTTAGCCTTGCTAGGTACGGCAAACTTTCTGGTGATTGGCGCGGAATGATGACATGAGATTGAATAAGGTCGAGATATGAAAGAAAGCGCACTGACAGTGCTTGTCTGTATATTATTAGTGATTGTATGTGCCTCCAGTTCTGTCCACTTTGTCTCATTTTTGGTGCTAATCACTACAAGAAGCAATGCAGGTGCCTCAGTTTTATTTGTTTCGGGTATTCACACTTCCGAGACTTTATTTCTTCCCAGTGAAAAAAATAGGTCTAGACATGGTGGCATCCAAACAAAACTGTGAAACAGGGTGTCTTGCTTCATAAACACTTCCTGAAAAAATTTTGTTTGGACCAAGCGAGGATGTTTGCATGGGCGCTATGACGTAAAACTATTCCAAACTTTTCTATTCCAATTCTGCTATCAGCCCTCCACGATTGGTCAAACACTTTTTTCGACCACCCCCACTTCACCTGTCTGTCACGCGACGTCACGAAAACCGCGATACCTCCCCATCTGATATGATGTGCACACACTGATTATGCATGATTTGACAGAAAAAAGAAAAAGTTTTATTTCTGATTCGACCCCTTTTCGCCATTAGCCCACGGCTATTGGTAAAAAGTTTTCGGGCTGCACCCACTTCACCTACCTGTCACGCGACGTCACAAAACCGCAAGAACTCAACGCGTCAAAGTGACGTGTACGCGATAAAGATGCATTAATATGCCGAACAAAACTGAATTTTCTTCGGAATAGCCGCAGGCTGCCCCCTTCCGAAAGGAATAAAAGATGGCTGCCGCAGATCGCTCAGACGCTGGCTACTTGCACTTGCCGGAGAGCATGGGTGTATTTGCGTATAATAAAACTTCTTGCGTGGCCGTGTAACGTTGCCGAGCACTTTCGGCACGTTTACCACCTCATTCTGCCAACTCTTCATTGCTGAAGGTCCGTTTTAGCGTCATTCTTGGGCTTCCGTCGCATGCCGCCGCGATTTTCGACCAGCCACCACAAGCTAAGTCAGGGAAAGCCGACCAATTGTAGACGCCGTCACCACCCTCTTCATCCGGTTATCGATTTTCAGTGCAGTGGTTCGGCCCCATCGAATCCCTCTCCACTTGAGCGTTCTCCTCGCCTCTTGTCAGCCAATTAGATACGGCAAGCCGCTCAGTGTAGGCAATATTATTCGGTTTTCAAACAAACAAAAGTGACCTCCTAGGAACGAGGAGAGCGTTTGATTGGTCTGTTCAGACAACCCTGCGGGTCACCGCCCGGTGCTTGCGTTGGTGGTTGCGCAAATTTGACGTCAGGAGATTGGAATAGAAACATATTGGAATAGTTTTACGTTATAGGGCCCCATATATCCACAAAACAACCCCAGCATGCGATAGTGCGACCTTCCGACACTCCTTCCGACACTAATAATTGTATTTACTACATCGATGAGCGTAGATAATTTTTGTCATGTCGTACCTATTTAGTCATTTTACTAGCTTTTACACTTACTGTTTGCAGACTTTACTGCGCATTCATTGGACATTGTTGATCACCGCGCCACTAGATAACATAATGCAGCATATCTTGTGCTTTGCGGTAGGGAATTCGCGTCCGCTTGTGTGCAAGTGCAAACCTATTGACACAAGGAACGCCGACAATATTTCATTCCCGTCCAACTGGTCTGCTACAATAAAGAATGTTAGTGTTCGATCCATTGCGTAAGACGCAGAGTTCTCTTTGTAAGGAGCGCACTAGTATTCTGTGACAGCAGTGCTGCAGTGCACCTTACACACGGAGACCCTGCGGGCTTAACTTCGGCTCCATGCACGTTTACTGCAATTAGCCTTTCTTAGCTACCTCAAGCAAAAAATTGTAGGCATCCCTTTTTTTCGAACCAACGCAACGGGTGACATTTATAGATTAGTGGAAGACTGAATGACGTTATTTTGCGGCCCTTTCAATTACACGGTACAAACAATTGTTTTCCTCTCTGAAACACAATTAATATGCCGCCAGACTGGCCTCAAGTCGCCTCAGTAATCACTTGGTGCTTCTGGATAGCAGTGCGTTCAACAAGAAGTCGGGGAACGAATGCACGTTAGGCATTTTTGAGTAGTTGCGACTGCACAGTTTCGCTTGGCGCTTAGATTCTTGTTTCCTTGAACAGACTTTTAGTGGCCAGTAAGCGTTTGCGGCGTACATTCCACATCTCGTTTTTTTTTGTTCTTTCGGCCTTCCTTTACTTTATCAAGGAACATTGCGCATCTGCTTCTGCACTAGCGCCAGCTCAGCACTCACAATATTATGGTTGGTGGCCGCAGTGTTCCTTCCGTTTCACTGAAAGTACTAGCAAATAGGGACAAAAGCGTGACTGATAGTGAATAAAAGTGCAGATCCCACGCACTGTGGGAATCGATGTACGCGAAGCTTCGTCTGCCGTTTGCGTTCATTGACGTTATTTCGCAGTGATATACTGACGCCATACGAAAATCCTGGCGGGATGTGAAATGTTACCTTGCCTGCTCCGCTCGACGCTTTATGCGAGCCTTCGTCTCGTCGCCATTGAGTGCATGCTTCGGCGCCATTCTGGGTTGTAGCATTGTAGCTCACAAAACTGCCTCCTCTCTCTCTCTCTCTATTCCCACGCTAACATTCGCTCCACATCCTCCCTTCACTGTCATTGCTATTGCAGGTAAAGGTAAGCTCCTGCACACCATTTGTGAGGGTATCACTTCTTGTTAGGCGCCCAGAGGGCATTATGCAGATGCGACGCGGCGTAAATCTTGAGCCGAGCGTCTTTCGTCGTCTTTGCTTAGTGCCACACTCTTATCATGTACTAAAGCGATAGCGTTAAGGGCCTCGTGTCGGAGAAAAGCCGCTGTCGATGCCACGGGCGTTGCTTGGCGAAAAATCATTCTGAACCACAGCCATGCAGGCCCTCCACGTGGCGCATACCTTGTATTAGAAAACTAAATTACGGGGTTTGACGTGCCAAAACCACTTCCTGTTTATGAGGCCCGCCGTAGTGGAGGACTCCCGAAATTTTGGCCACCTGGGGTTCTTTAATGTGCACCTCAATCTATGTACAGGGGTGTCTTCGCATTTTGCCCCCCATCGAAATGCGGCCGCCGTGGCCGGGATTCGATCACGCGACCTCGTGCTCAGCAGCCCAACATCATAGCGACTGAGCAATCACGGCGGGTGCCTTCTATTACATTCTTCACAAAGGTATTCCCCGTAATTTTGAGAATGAGAGCTCATAAACAAAAGTCATGAAACAAAACACCGACAGCGCATGCCTTTTGTGTTTTTGTGATACGGCCGCTCCTCGATCACGTCTTGATGCGGCCTGCGTTAGCGGCGTTCCGGACAGCAGCTGCCGCAGCAGCCCACAGCAGCAGAAGCAGTGGGAAAGTCGAAGTAACAGGCAAACAACGCTTCGCTTGAATAATAAATGCTACAGCACACTAAGCCAGAACACAACCATATGAACTTGCTCAACTATCAAATTTACTGGTTAATTCAATTGTTTGAAGTAAAGCTATTGTGCTTTTTAGGAATGTTCGGTACTTAGGGCAACAGAAATACCTAAAAGAAGCAATGGGACAGGGAAAGCTTTGCACGCTCTAATGTCCTGGTTACTCTGCTGGAAGGGTTTATGCGTGCTCTACCGTGAGCATTCTGCATCCTTAATCGTTATGGGCAATCTGCCATAAGCTATGCCCTACCGTCTTTCATTCAGGTAGGAAGTATTCGCCGAAATTTGTCACCGTGATAACCATATAGCAGTCGATAAGCTCTCCAGTGTCTGTAGAAGCGCGGTGTTGCCGACCTAGTAACATAAAAACGCTGCGTTTGGCCATGCCGAAATCTGTTTGGTCAGATTGACATGCGAAAACAGTGAAAAGACTAGTTTGTGGCAGCAAAGTAACTTTGACTTTGAGATAACGCAAGCATATCTGCTGCCACAGGCATTTTTACGTGGTTAGGTGCAGGTATCGAAAATTTATCATAGCCTCTTGGTAGTGCTGAAATTCATCCATCCCTAGAATTACTTTGCACGAGTGGTTAGTCTGCTCAGCGAAAGAGGCAGTAGTGAAAGGTTCGCGAACTTGTATTATAACTCAACTGAAGACCTACCCGTGGACTTGTCATCTTTTGCAGTTCAGCTACGTATGCATCGCATCTAGATGAGTAATCCGCAACAGTGGTGACAAGGGCACCTAAAGGATGCTCTTTTTTTACTTGCGATACGTTTCTTAGGCTTTTGAAGGCGAAAAGCTGCGAAATACAGTTTCAATGGGCCTGAACCTTCTGAAACGGCAGCAGTTCGTTTGCTTTTGACGTGCGACATAAATACACTTGTCTTCTGAAATACTGGCACGCCTATTTTTTTAGCTTCTTTCTGGGGACCACATTTCATGGCTTAGAAACTTAATGTTACCGCAAATAGCGCAAGATGAGCCTGCATGCATCGGATCCTATGTTACCACTGATTCTGATAATATGTGTTCTATGTAGCCAGTGAACCTTGTGCTCCCAAATTCTATGACCCAGGAGAACAGTGTTGCACTTACCAGAAGTGATGAGAATACCAGAGGTTACGCAGGTACCTTCGACAAGTTATGTACAAATAACCGACGCAACTGACCCTTAGACAAAGTTCCGGTGATGGACGAGCCTGGTCGCCGCTATTATTGTTTACTGCATTTATTTTCCTGGGCACTTGCTGGTGCAACAAACTCTTAGTATCGATGCTTGAGTTGTAACACAGTGGTTTGTTGGATGGTTTGACTGTTTCACTGTTGTTTGACTGTAGCGCCTGCGGTGTTCTGCTTGAAGCTAATGAAGTTACCATTCTGTCATCAACTTTCTTGGGTACTTGTGAATTCGTATATGGTCAGCCCTGTGAGAGCAGTCAGCGCTCCTCGCGGTCATCACTGATAAATGACGTGAAGTATTTTGGGATCCGCAGGCGTCAATACCTAGTGAACTTACGAGGAAGCAACTGCGAATAAATCTTGCTATGCTACCTAAGCACACCAAGGCTGTCAGAATGGAGTCCCTCCTTATGAAATGGTGTAACCGAACAAGGCAAACCGAGGGACTTGATTTTGCGGTAGTTACACACATATGTAGGAAACTGATACTGAAGCCAGAAAAAAGCAAAGGGCAACTATACTGTTATTGCTAATTGCAAAGTAGAAATTACTTTCCGGCCATTTTTATTTCGCTTTCCCTTGTCATTTCTATATTGAAATTGTAACAGTGGTATAAAACAGTTAAAAGCAATTATGACTATTAGTTATGTTGTTTAGTGAAGTTATTGTACTCGGTGGTCGCGTTTCCTTTATAGTGGCGTTGTTCCCTGTGTTCTGGCGCTGTATTTGGGCTGGGAGTGAGAACCTCTGATTTTGTTACAAAACTTCACCTTAAGACAGAGAAAGAGCAAAGAAAAAAACTGAGGGACGTCAACCAGAACAGCGAATTCATGTGACCGCTTGTAATTCCTAGATATCATATTTAGTTTGAGTTATTGTATGATAATTACATTAAAGAGCGCTAAGTGTCGCCTAAAAGTGTTACAGACAGTGCTGCCCGCCTAATTGTGGCTCAAGGCGCAACCATTGATAATCACTGTGCCTTGGCGCATAATGTTCGGGAAAGGCCATTAGCTAAATGCCTGTTAAATGATAAGCAGAGCCCATTATACTTTAAGTTGATGGCGGACGCATGATCATACAAAGCCATAAAATGATGATTGCGTAATGATGTTGCTATTTATTATAGCGAATATGCGTTTGTTACTACACGTTTTGTGAAATTATGTATTGCTTTTCATGCGCAGTTACTGGATGGGAAGAACAGACTCATCTTATTTCTCGATGTGAACGGCTATGCAAAACAACAAAAATATATATGCTGGTCATCTATAAAATTTACTTTTGTGGAAGCTGAGGGAAAGCGCCATAATTTGACCTATATTGAAACCAGTGCTACGGTGAGTTACCCTAATGTAACATTCCACCTCTTTTCCGGTCCTAAAGCGTGTCATTTTTTATTGATGTTGAAAAGCGGCATTCGATGGTGATAAAGCTGCGGAAATGGCAGGCCCCTGTGATGGCACGGTACCCGCAACAAGCTCAGGGTGCCCAGGCTATGACAACGGAGTGGTCACGTGGGAGGCAAGGGCGGAGGCCTCAGCAGTAGTGCACTCTAGGTCGATGGGTCGCTAGCCAAAGGAAGTTAGTCTGCCTGGGCGTGGTGGCAGGTCGCAGGCCGAAAAAGGTCAATGCTTTACCTAAAACGGATGATGTCGATGGAGCTGGGGAAGCCAGATCGAGTACCTCGAGGTCGAGCTCTTCGAGTGGTATATATTTGACTCCGTAGAAAGCCACCACCGCAGATCGCCGATCATTGTAGCGCCATGGGCTCGTGGATCAAATGAAAAAAAAGGGGGGAACATTTCAGCCGGGAGGGCGTTAAGAAGAACGGCTTGCTTCATCGTTTGTGCCACGACACAGTACAGTTCGAGGATGGCTTCGAGCGGGGCGAACCATCTTCCGCGCCGAAACGGTGGAATTGGAAAGTAGAGACGCCGAGGCGGGTGCGTGTTAGAGTGCTGTTCGGAGAAAGACGGGTTCGTCCAGGTCACTATTGTAGGAGTGACGATGCGACTGCGGCCAGCGAGACATGCCGTCATGGTTACATTTATTTCGAAGAAAATGACAGAGCCCATCTCACGATACCTGCCGACAGTAATGCGTTCAAGATTGAATCAATATAGCGAAACAGTTTAATTTCCACCTTCATAACGCGTTATGTTGATTCGCGTACTACAACGGGACTTCTCTCTCGTGCTTCCCTACAAAGTGCCTACAAGGAGTCTACAAAGTGCATGGTACAACGGTGCATGCCAACGATGAGAAACGCGTCATTCAGCAGCCGGACTCTTCTCTTGCGTTTTTTTGAGGACACATTGTACCACCTATTGGTGCTGCCGAAAAGTGCGCACGGGGCCTCCGAGACGGGTCACAGTGCGTCGGTGCGTGTGAAAGCAAGGAATTGTTCTCTCCCTGGCTGCGCACTGAGCTGTAATTAGTTCATTGGAGAGTTTTGAGTGGCTTATTGAAAAGCAGCCGACACTCATTGCGTTCATGGCGCACCTCGCTAAAGTGTTGGCGTGACAGATGTTCATTAAAGACAGGAACAATCCCACTTGCACATACGCCGCGACAAAAGGTCGTTTTAAAGATGTTCACTGACGAGCACCACAGACCAAGTGGCACATACTCAGCGCTTCAATTCAGCGTCAAAGAGGTTTGTTGAAGAGGTCTACATACCAGTTGGCTCATGCCCAGTGAGCCATATCGAGGTGAAACCTCAGCTTCGCAGAATAGTGGTACATAGGCACACAATGTCACATACCCAATAACCAAGGTTGGTTCATTTGAAAACATCTTCTCTCAGCACAGATGCGCGATTGCTTACCCATTTGATCGTGGACTATCCATGACTGAGTTGTCCATTGTTTAATGGTTCGAGTACTGGACTGCTTTTCTGGAGGATGCAGGTTCGCAAACAAACGACCGGCCAATTCTTGTCGCAGGGATGTGACATTGCAAATGCGGTACTCATCAGTTAAGCCACATTATGCCAACTTGCGTTACTACGTACGCACCGGAGCACTTTGTATCACTCTTCAATGAACCTTTTTCACCCCAACTTCAATCACTGGGTTTGTGAAACTAGGCATATGCCACACTTCATTGAACCTCTTTCACGTAAATTTTGGTGCCCTACAATAAACCTGCTTCGTTCCAATTTTGGTCACCAGTTATGACCAACTGTCTATTTGCTGCTATTCAATGAAACTCTTTAAAGCAACTTAACTGCGTATTTGCCACTGGGTACGTAAAAAGGCATGTACCAATCCTCTTAGAAATGTCTCACCCAAGTTAGGGTCACTGGGTATGTCTGACTGACTAGTATATGCAGCTCTGCTTTGAACCTCTTTGACACCAGCTTTGGTCACTGGGTCTGTGCCACTGGGTATGTGCCACTGCTTATGCGCTGGTCTTCAATGACGAAAATGACGTCACGTCATTTGACGACAATGACGTCACGGAATAGCTCCCCATCCGTTATGACATGTACACACTGATTATGCACGAATGGACCGAACAAAAGAAAAACAATTGTTATTCGACGCCCTTTCGCCGTTAGCCCTTGGCTATTGGTCAAATGTTTTCGGGCTGCAGCCACTTCACCTGCCTGTCACGCAACGTCACGAAACCGTGATAGCTCACCTGGTCAAAGTGGCGTGTACGCGTTAAAGATGCAATAATATGCCGAACAAAACTGAATTTTCCTCTGAATAGCCGCAGGCGGCTCCGTTCCCAAAAGAATAAAAGATGGCTCAGGCACTGGCTACTCGCACCGGCCGGAGAGCATGGGTTTATTTGCGTACAACGAAACATTTGCGTGGCCGCGTAACGTTTCCGAGCAATTTCGGCAGGTTTACGACCTCGCTTAGCCACTGTTTCTTTGCTGAGAATCCTTTTCAGCGGCCTTCTTAACCTTCCGTTGCACACCGCCGCGATTTTCGACCAGCCACCGCAAGCTAAGTAAGGGAAAGCGGACCAATCGCAGACGCCGGTAGCCCCCTCACCCCTTCTTTACCCGGTTATCTCTTCAGTAATGATATTGGCCCCATCAAATCCCTTTTCATTTGAGCGTGCTCCTGGCCTCTTGTCAGCCAATCAGATAAGATGAGCTGCTCAGTGTAAGCAATATTATTCGTTTTTTAAGAAAACAAAAGTGGCCTCCTACGAATGAGGAGAGCGTTTGATTGGTCTGTTCAGACAACGCTGCGGATGACCGCTCATTGCCTGCGTCGGCGGTTACGCAAATTTGACGTCAGAAGATTGGAATAAAAACATATTGGAATAGTTTTATCCCATAGGGCTTTAGCTATACGTTATAGCGCCCCTAAACCTGAAATGGGGAGCCGAAGTTGAATTGACCGTATAGCTTTCCAGCGCCCACAGTAAATCAAGGTGAAAGATTGCACTCACTGAATTAACCCTTCTCCTTGTGTAGCTAGTTGCATGTAATCGGTTGCGGAAAAAATTGATTGAATTACACAGAGCGTTACTGCGCATACAAACTAATCATTAAATTACAAGAAAGCTGAAGAAAAGGCAATTTGTTACAAATCTATAATTACATCTAATTTGTTATGTATAAATGTCCTACAAAATCTGCCCTACTAAGAGCTTGTAAACTCTAATAACGCAGTTGAACCGGAGCTGTTGGGCACAGCCCGTGCTCTGGGAACACCATTATGGCTTTTATGCCATTAAGGCTTTTAGCCATTATGACTTTTAAAGCATTTAGCTTTATTCTTCGATCTCGACATTTAGGCACAGAAAGTGCGGCCGGGAAATGCACCATTTTTGTCTTATTTCAACAGATGCTTATTACTTGTGCTGTGGAACTGGGGCACTATAGCGCAAAGTTATTCCATACGTTTCTTTTCTATTTCTGAAATGAGCCCTCCACGACTGGCCGAAAACTTCGAGCCACCGCCCACTGCACCTTTCGGTATACGCGACGTCACAAAAGCCGAGAAAATGCCCCATTTGATATGATATGTGCATACTTATTACGGATGGTTAGACCTAACGAAGAAGCAACAATTTCTCATCGACAACTGTTTCGTCGTCAGCGAAAGAGGCGTTGTCTGACCAATTGTTATTGGTGGAAGCATCTTGGGCTGCGCCCCTCTCGCTTGCGTGTCACGCGACCACATAAAACAGCAAAAAGTTCCTCCGTGAAAGTTAAGTTTATGTGTTGAGCAGTATTATTATACCGAAAAAAACTTAAAATTTGTCTGAAGAGCTGGGCACTGCCCCGTTCCGAAAGAAATGGAAGATGGTTGCCTGCTGAATACTGTGGCACTGGCTACTCGGACCTTCCGGGGTACATGGATTTATTTTCGAATAATAAAAGACTCTGCGTGGCAGGATAACATTATTGAGACCTTTGGGCATGTGTACGACATCGCACTGCCAATTCTTCTTTGCTGAGGGTCCATTCTTGGCGGCCGTTTGTACATTCCGTTGCACACCGCTGCAGTTTTCGACCAGGGACAGAATGCCCAGTAAAGGCAACCGGGCCAATCGCAAACGCAGGCAACAGCCTCCTCATCCGGTTATCTCCTTTTACTGCGCTGGCTCGGCCCCATCGAAGTTGTCCACAATTCGGCGATCTTTTCGCTTCTTTTAAGCGAATTAGATAAGAAAAACTGCTCAATGTCGGCAATGCTGTGAAAGCAAACAAAGTGACATCCTCTAAACGAGAAGCGCGTTTGATTGGTTTTTCAAACAAAGAAGCCAGCTACCATCAGATGGTTGCGTCGGTCCTTACGTAAATTTGACATTAGGACATTTAGAGTAAAAGCATATTGCAATAATTTTTCATTATAGAGCCCATGATGTGAATAAATACTGTTATCTTTCCTGCATTATGAGTTGAAGCAACACTGTACAACATTGATAACGGCTGCTACTAAGCATTCAAAAGCGCAAAGTTTTACCGGATGGAATAACAGTCAATTTAATCAAAGATGGAGGAGACATGATGCTTGAAAAGCAGGCGGCTCTGCATAGAAAGTGTCTATTGACTCTAACGGTCCTAGAAAACTGGAAGAATGCAAACATTATACTAATCCACGAAAAGGGCGACGTTGAAGAATTGAAAAAATTATAGGCGCATTAACTTATTCCCGGTATTATATAAAAGATTCACCAAGATAATTTTCAATAGAACAAGGGCAACACTGGACTTTAGTCAACCAAGAGAACAGGCTGGCTTCAGGAAGGGATACTCTGCAATGGATCGCATCCATGACATTAATCAGGTAATCGCGAATCCGCAGAGTACAATCAGCCTCTCTATATGGCTTTCGTAGATTACGAAAAGGCATTTGAGTCAGTAGAGATACCAGCAGTCACAGAGGCTTTACGTAATCGAAGAGTGCAAGCTGCTTACGTAAATATATTGGAAAATACCTACAGAGATTCCACAGCTGTCTTAATTCTGCAGAAGTAGGCAGGTACCTACAAAGTAAGGGGTCGGACAAGGAGGCACAATCTCCAATGCTATTCACTGCTTGCTTGGAAGAACTACTCAGGCTATTAAACTGTGAAGGCTTAGGAGGAAGGATCGATGGTGAATATCTCAGCAACCTTCGGTTTGGAGATGACAGTTTCCTGTTCAGCAAAACTGGCGACTAATTACAATGAGTGATTGAGGATCTTAACAGAGAAAACGTAAGAGTGGAGTTGAAGACTAATGCGATGAAGACAAAGACAATCCTAAATAGCTGGGCAAGAGAAGAAGACTACGATCGCCAGCCAGCCTCTATAGTCTGTGAAGGAGTACGTTTATCTAGGTCAATTACTCACAGGGGACCCTAATCATGAGAAAGAAATTCACAGAATAAAAATGGGTTGGAGGGCATGCGGCAGACATTGCCAGCTCCTGAATAGAAGCGTACCGCTATCATTGCGAAGAAAGGTGTGCGATTAATGCATTCTACTGGTACTAACATATGGCGCAGAAACTTGGAGTCTGACAAAGAAACTTGAGAACAAGTTGAGGTCCGTGGAAAGAGCGATGAAACGAAGAATGCTGGGTACAACTTTAAGAGACAGAAAGGAAACGGGTGGTAGCCGATATTCTAATCGACATTAGGAGAAAAAAATGGAGCTCGGCAGGTAGATAACCGGTGGACCATTATGGTCTCAGAATGTGTGTGAAGAGAAGGGGCGTGTAGTCGAGGACTGCAGGAGACTAGGTAGGGCGATTAAATTAGGAAATTCCCGGGCACTAGTTCGAATTGGTTGGCGTAGGACAGGGATGAAGTCACTGAGCACGTGCTGGTGGGCAAGTTTGTTATACATGATTACAATGAAGGTTGTCCTGTATCGCCTTTCTTCGTCCGTTGTTTTGTTTGGCGCCTTCGTTGTTATCATGAAGGGCAGGGGTAAAGCAGATCGCTGGGATAGGCCTTCTTCCTGCGGCGGACATAATATAGGAGATAATAATAATAATAATAATAATAATAATAATAATAATAATAATAATAATAATAATAATAATAATAATAATAATAATAATAATAATAATAATAATAATAATAATAATAATAATGATGAAGATGATGATGATGAAGATGATGATGATGATGATGATGATGATGAAGCAAGCATCCATGGTTGATGCAGAAAAAGTCAGCTATGTGGTTTTATGACAAGCTTTAGCTTTCACTTTCTGCCGTCTTATCCGCTGGCAGTTACTAAACGCCAAGCAGAAGAGGGCTTCCTGACGTCTTGGTTTTTCCGGTGCACGCTAGAATGCGGTACTGCACCGTATGTAGTTCCGTATTTTGACAACGTTATCCTTGTATTCCTTAGAACAAAAGAAACTTGACTTCTGCTCAAAGAAAAATGGCACAGCATGAATACTTATCGCAGCCATCTGCAACTCAGAAACATTAAAATATAATTCGCACGTAAATACAAGAGGACATCATTATGAACCCATGATGTTGCGGTAACGAATGCTTTTCAGAAAAAAAGTCATTGCCCTTTAACTATGTGAAGAAGGATGGCCAGCGAAGCTATGCATGTGGGCCCCTTAATGGCGAACTGCACCTCCGCCGCTGGTCGGCCCGGCATTTCACTATCTTTGGGATCGGCACACGTATGGGGAGTGCTTAACGCCTGCTTCACTTCCACCGCGGGTCTGCCCGGAATTGCACTATCTTCGGGATCGGCCCACATACGGGGAGTTTTTGCTTACAACGACAAGAGAATTTGTGTGGACGGTAGAGGTGTAAATCTTCGCTGTGAAATAAGTAATAAGCCTTTGGGAAATTTAGTGCTTGTCTCAAAAGTAGGAAACAAAAGAGAGAGTCCACTGGCTAAGGCACTGCGGCTCGCTGAGGACAACAGCGTTTGGCTTATCTTTAGCGAGTCGTAGGCATCAAATGAGGAAGTCGTGGCGTCTACGTTAACATTCTAATTGAAATTTGAACTGCGCGAGACGGTGACATAGAATGCGGAGGTTTGTGGGGACGCTCCATTGCGCCGTAGCCTTCGCAGTGCAAGACATTGAAGAAGAAACGAAAGCACAGGGGAGGCCGTGCTTGATTTCGAATAAGTCCGCTTCTGCTGAACACATTGAAGTACTTTTTGCTGTAGAGTGTTTCTGAAATAGGCTAGGAACCCATCAAATGCCTTTTTGCACTTGGACAAAAAGTGCTTCAGGGCCCGTTTAACGTAATAGTACTGAATAGTAATCTTACTGTTGTAACCTACTTAACAGCTAGACTTCGCAGGCCTCGCATACTTTATATTTGAAAGCTCAGCCGGTGATTATTTAATCATCTTCTCGCTCTTAGCAGAGTAAGGCCTTCATTGTTTCAAAGACGTAATCATTGATCAGTTCTCCTTGCCGCTTTAAGTAAGCGTATTCTTGTTTACGGCTGCTTATATCATTATTCATTTTCTATTTTACCTGTTGATATATTCTGCACGGTACTTAACATGGTTTGGTTAGAAATTAGCAAACGTAAAAGAAAGAGAAAATGTAAGTTACGTTAAAAATGAAAACCACACCAAAAATGCAAAGTGCTGGGCGAGAACGTTTACACCCCAAAATTGGTGGCCACAACGTACCATGGCTTTTAGAAACATTTGTTCTTAGTTTAGTACGTGGCACATATCTGACACACAAAGAAAATAAATTTTGTTTTCTTTCAGCAATCTGAAGGAAGTTCTAAGGGAAACGAAGGCAAGGTTGAAACAAGGTACGAGACATCGCGTTCCTCAGGCACTTTTTTAACATAGTTTGCTTTCATTGAACTTATAACTAATGTTGCATAGTCTGAGGCCACATGCGCAATAGTACTTTCTCGGGAATAGTAAGTAGTAGTTGAAAATAGCTACACATAAAGATAAAACAGGTTACGTTTCTAAATTACACAGTTGTGCGCTCGGTTGGAATTCATTGCAACTAGGAAAAATGCAACATAACACCAAAATTGTGCAGAGTGAATTGATGACAATTTTCTATGTAAGCGAATAGCCAAACTATTCTATGGTGCTACTCACTATTTAAGAGAGTGATAAACTTTTAGAACAGTTGTTAATTTAACTATACAAGCCATTGAATACGTAATGTGCCAGTCTTTACTAAATTTAGGAAAAGGAAACTACGCAAGTGTACAGGTTTATATTTTACAAAAATGTGATAAAGAGTATAAGTAGTATGAAATCAAATGTTTAAGTGTTTCAATTAGGAGTGAAGAAAAATTAAGGCGTTAAGACGCTTCAAAAGTTTCTCTGGTTGCCGAAAGGAACAAAAACGGCACAAATTTTATATTTGCTGTTATTGGGAGCCCCTTTATGGGTGACGTGTACCAAAAAATTTAACTCCGCACATCAATTATGTACATTGAAAATAGGTAATGAATTCGTTTTTTCAGCCAATTTTTAAGCGCTATACAAGACCTGTAGTTGCTTTTCCCCAGCCTCATCAGTGAAATACGCAATGCACAGACTTTTAAGTTTCCTCCAGGTAGGAATTATTTCGTAATAGATGAACAATAAATGTTTACTCTGCGTAGTTTATTTACAGTCTTTGTAGAAAGTTACTGGCTTACCCGCCATGGTTGCTTAGTGAGTTGGGTGCTGCGCTGTAAGCACGAGGTCGCGGGATCGAATCCTGGCCACCGCGGACGCACATCGTTGGGCACGTAATGCAGAAACAGCAATGCATTTGGATTTAGGTGCACGTGGGGTATCAAGTGGGGTCAAAGGACCCCACTTGGTAACACATTAAACTTGAGTCTCCTACTACGGCGTGCCTCAAAATCATATCGTGGTTTTGGAACTTAAAACTACATAGTTTAAAAGTTATTCAATTAGAATCTCACGGTAATGTGACATGCAATGTTTTGCGCAGTCCTAAAGCAATTGTACAAGACAACAGGTTCCACTTCACCGACAATATGGGAAGTGTTAAGTGCAATGCGTACCGATAATGTGAGTTTCTGAATTGAACAAACGAGTTTGAAAAAAATTATTGAGCCCTACTTTTTACGGTATATGTGTGCTTGTACGAGGATTATATTTCGTTTTCCTAGCGTTCTCAGTGGACTAAGCTAGCCACCTTGTTAAATTTGATAAAATTAGGAAATTCGTATCGGCAATCTCAACGGAAAATTGAAAATGCGTGGGTAAAATACATTTCTTGCAACTAATTACGTATGAAAATGCTCGAGAGCGCTGTGGGTCTTTTCTGTTTTATGAGTAGCACTAAAATTTACCAGCTTCGTTAGCGTTACTACATCTAATACCAAGATAATTATCACCGAAAGTGTGGGGAATGTAATAAAATAATTTCCGTGGCAATTGAAACGTATGTGGAACGGATACTATTGTTGTCAAAAATTATTTAGGACGCATTATAAAGCTTTACGCTGCCATATTCAGCTACGCTTTCCACTGTTCCGGGACACGTACGCGTAACACAAAATTGACATCTTAAAGCAAGGCTTTCTTTGCCTCTTTCTTCGACTTTTCTACCACCGCTGCTGCTGTTGCTACGTTGCATGTGGCGCATAGTGTGCATACATATAGAAGGAGGATCGAAGAGAGGAAAGGCAATGCGAGGCACTCGTTTCAACCACTGCACCGCGTCTAATGTGCGCAATGCCCAATGCAGCTCCCTAGGCGTCGCCACAAAACCCTTTTGACGACAGTAATTGTTCGTGGCTCCCAACAAAACGAATGGATAGAACCGACGCCGCAACGAAACCAGGGAGTAACACGCTTGGCACTCTGCTCGCAACTGACACACATGCGGGGAGGTTGCCATAGGGAAAATGCGGAGTTGGTGAGCAAATCCTACTACTTGGATGCCTTCATGCGCGCGCTCCCGAGGCACCCTAGCTACTACTACAGATGACAGTGGTTGCGGACAAACTAGATAAATTTCATTTCGAGGTACGGTACGGTGACTTTCCGTAACTTCTGAAAAACGAATATCGTGCTTTGTCAGTACGGAGCTGACGCAAGGTGTGCAGACTCGAAGCCATACATTAAAGCATCGTAGCAGAGAGGCGTCGCACTTTTCTGCGCCCGCCGTTCTAGCTTTGCTGCTATGACATCACTAGGGATGGCGAGGTCGATCTCAACCTCAGCAGTCACATTATGACGGCGGCGAAAAAAAAAACGGCGCTGTACTTATGTTTACGTTGCCTCTAATAGTCCCCAGAAGGTTCAAATGACACCGTTGTCTGCCTGCGGCGTGCCTCATAAAACGATAGTGGTTTTGGTAGATACTATATACCATAATTAAAATAAAGTTTAACTCTTGTGCCACGAAGGGATGCGTCGTGTGAGGCAATAACACTATTAACTTTCTCGGAGGTTATGAACAATGGCGTACAACGCCTCAAGCAAACACGTCTCGCTGTTTGTTCCATGTACTGCGAAGAAACATTCACCGTCAACATCACCGTTAATTATCGTCAACGACAACAAACAGAACATATAGCTACTCTTACATCAATTACGATTTCGTAGGTTCGCCACATCACAAGTACAACATGTCCGCGAAATTTCGGATTTTTGTCCTAATTTGTAGTGCTACATATTATTTTTGAGCCTGATTTTTTAGCTCCGATCTTGATACCAGAATTCGACGTGGTTTCTATGGTGTGGTGAATGACGTGTACAAACCACCGTATTTCTGTTTGTCGAAACGAAGGACCAAGATAGAAAAATTTGTACGCAAAGATTGAAGTGCGCGCTTTAATTACAGTATTCCCAATGAACGAAGTATAGAAGTGCTGCGCAGCGTTATACCTTTCTTGAGGAACGCAAATTTTTGGTAGATTCTTGGGCGCTACAACCGCCACGCAAATTAAAGTAAAAAATGTAGGAAACGTTATCTGAAGTTTGTGCGCTAAGTCAGAATATGGATAAAATGCTGCCTATGGAAGAAGTACTTCAGCAAATGCTCGAAAGTCTACCACTGCCGTTTTCATCTACATTTGCTTCTATTCAGTGAGAACACTGCATGCGACAAGTTTAAAATTTTGACAGAATAGCGGACGTGTTGACAGCATTGCGTATTTAAATTGTCACTCTCCTGGTTTAATTAGTAGTGTTGTAGATATTTATTAAGCTCTCGTTATTTTTACTTTTTCTTCATGCGTGATATGACATTCGCCCAGTGTACTCGGTGCAAAACCTACGAAGTATCTTGTATAACTTTAATAATAATATTTGGGGTTTTACATGCCAAAACCACTTTCTGATTATGAGGCACGCCGTAGTGGAGGACTCCGAAAATTTTGACCACCTGGGGTTCTTTAACGTGCACCCAAATCTAAGCACATGGGTGTTTTCGCATTTCGCCCCCATCGGAATGCGGCCGCCGTGGCCGGGATTCGATCCCGCGACCTCGTGCTCAGCAGCCTAACACCATAGCCACTGAGTAACCACGGCGGGTATTGTATAACTTTGGTGGCAGTAAGAGCCAGGTTATGTGTAAAGTGCAGGCAAAATTGAAAGTAGCAGGGTAATTGGAGCTTTGGGGATACATTACGCATGGAAGCGCTCTGGTGCATTACCAAGTTGTCTTACGTGTGGCGCAGAATTTAGCTTGCTCTCCTGGAAAAGCTACAAGTATCGCCAATTTAAAATTTTGAGAAATTAGAGAGAATTACATGGAAAACGTCCGCGAGAGTTTACTATCTTGTGGATGAAATGTAGCGCTTGTAACAAAAAGTTTATTAATCAAGTATTAGGAAGGACCACTTAGTCTCTATCAGCTATGCTTCGCTAAGTCCCAACATACTTGTGTGTTACATCAAATTTATATTTCGCGAGAAACGAGGCCATAGTAAGTAAAATTTATGACAAAATGCTCATGTTTCCGACTAATTTAATGTGATCGCAAATAAATACAGAATACATTTTTCATATTTTTATGCATTAAACGATGTCCGCATTCGGTTTCTCCGGTGTCCACTATGAACTAAGCAACTACCCTGTTTATATTTACCGAAATTATAGCACACCCTATGCGTGATCCTTACGTAAAATTTCAAGTGTGTAGAAAATATGCGGCATTAGCATTAAATAATGGATTCAAATAATTCTAAGATAATTATGTGTGCTATATAAACAACAAATAAGATAAACCGTTGCCCTGGGGAAACTGTGAATGCAACCTAAATCACATTAAGTGAAAATAGAGCGAGGGCCGGAGGGGTGCGCCACACAATATAGATAACGTTTTGACGAAAGAAATCTTGCGTTGATGAGCTGCTGCATGCGTAAACATTTCTTAACAAGTTGCAGAAAGCGTTTAACGCTGGCACAGCTTCCAATAGAACATGCATATACAAACAGCCTTTTCTAATATGTTATTTAAGTTCCGCTACTGAACTTCAATTTCAACTGCTCGAAATAATCATCGCTAAAATTACAAATACTATTCTGACAGATCGCAAAGATTGCTGTAACTTTTGTTGCAGAAGGTATGTTGGTTGCAGTGAGAATATTTACTTAGTGCTTCTTGTTGCATTGAGTCATGCTGCATAATAGGGCAATGAACTTGCCGACGCAGCAGCACGATCTGCACATGAGGAGGGCTTGCAAGACTCCATTCCCTTCTCAAGAACAGACGCTGCAACGAAAATTCGTGTGCTTGCAAATGAATCCATCAAAACTTTATGGAACACACCAAGCTTACAGCATACACGTCTACACCGACTGGACCCATCCCTTCGACTTCGACCCCCATCTGGACTCTCTCGACTAGAAACAGCAGTACTTTGCCGACTGTGGCTTGGTGTCGCCTACACAAGATCCTTCGCCTTCCGAGTCGGTATGGACGACAGCGCGGCTTGCAGACACTGCGGCGGCGAGGAGACCATCGAACACGTGCTCTGCCACTGTCCTCAATACAGCGCGCACCGGCTGTCACTAGCGACCACGTTGGCACGCCTTGACGACAGGCCACTTTCAGAACAGTCAGTTTTGGAATGCCGACGTGACCTGTCGTCGCAGCAAAAGTCGGTCAAGGCTTTGTTGACTTTTCTACGTGACAGTGGCCTATTAGAAAGACTATAAGGACCCCATTTCATCCCTTTTCATATTTCTTTTTCTCACGCTTTTATTTTTGTCACGCTCTTCTTTCCGTCTTTACTTCCCCTTTCCCTTCCCCTAGTGCAGGGTAGCAAACCGGAGGTTTTAAGTCTGGTTAACCTCCCTGCCTTTCTCTCATTTGCATCTCTCTCTCTCACATCTGCTGTGGCAGTGTATGTGGCTGCATATACGACTTCATTCTTCATATCTACGTTCTTTGTCATGACACGAGCTCCAGCTTGCCATCCTCCTCCTCTTCTACCCTTGCCCACTCCTGGAACAATCACAGGAGAAACGGTGGCAGGTAAACATAAGCGTTGTCCTTTCCGTACGCTTCGTCATTGCAAACATCCAGGCATCCCGTATCCCTTTCGACCGCGCATATTCAAAAGATATGACCGCAGGATTTAGACGAAGAATGTCCCCAGCAATGTGGCTGTGTGAGAGCACGTGCTCTCTTTATTGGTTGCCTTCGTAACAGCAATGAAATCCTGACCACCACCTGCCATTGACCAGCGTAATTATGGGCAAAGGGGGCAAAGATTCTCTTGGCTTTACGCAGAGTACAACCGCTGACCGATATTTAGTATATATAACTAATGGATTAGTTATTTTGTGTGTTAGTAGTATGTTTACGTTCAGATTTGGACAACCATAGTACATTTGAATAGATGTACGAGAACGTCCATATGCTATGATGAGGCTCTACAAAACAGCATACGTGGCTCTCGGTGTTTCTGGCTGAGGTCACACTGGCTGCTGGGTAGGAACTTGTGTGATTGCGCTCAGGTTTCTGGGTTATTGAAAGATTGATTTCTTTTCTTTTTTCATTCCCCTGGATTCTATTTAGAATTTTCAGACATCTGGCACTAAAATGGCCAGCTTTCTCACATTTATTGGCTTAGTTAAAGTCGAATCAACCCGAGCGATTTTGCATTCCACCCCTATGGAAATCCGACCACCATGGCAGGAAATCTAAATCACGACCCTGAAGCATTGCAACGTGGCTGGTGTGATAATCTTACGGGATACCGGCACCGCCAAAAAGTGTTGCTTAGGACAGGTACCCAGTTTCTGAAGCTAAGCTAAAATAAGAAAATAAAAATTATAAAAAATGTTCTCGAGCATGCTTTTTGTCTGTCTGCTGCCTGACAAAAATGTATATTTACACAGCATTGCACAGCAGCGTCAAACAAGGACCACTACTTTGTTTATATGCGCCCCACACTTCATTCCTGCTGAATGCATTTTCTGCTGAACACTTTTTCGCACCCTCTCTCTAACGCAGTTGTGCTTGTTTAAAGCTTACAGTACAATATTAACAGCCAAATCCAAAGATTGCAGCCCTGAAAAATGCATCTGGGTAACAGCTGCTTAACATTGCAGAGATCTCGACTGGTACGTAAAGGCGAGACACAGTGTACCAAAAGTGATTCTTCACGCTTGGAGTGAGTAAATTTTTGCTTTGAATGAACTGATACATATAACTGTATCACTATTTCTTAGTACATATGGCGTAATATACTGAGGGTATCAGAGACAAGCACGCGAATTGGTAATTTGCCTCAGAACTTCAAGAAATTACCCAAGATTTCTTCTACCGCCACAAGATGGACTTTTGAAGTGTTGCATCTCAGAGAAACAGCTGCTTAGTAAACTGAATTGTGCCGCACGTTCCCATGCATATTAGGCAGAAATATATTGAATACGCTATGTCTTTATAAAAAAATTTTGCAACAGCGCAATTTGCGCACGAGCACCACAAAAAGGGATAATTTTGTGTCATATGGCAAGATGTCTGCAAAATAGATACTAATAGGAAAGCCATGCATGGCCATCGATGCTCGCAGAAGTCCACCTAAAGTATTCTGTATAGTAGTTGCCACATGGCTGCTCTTTTGCGCTAGGGAAGATATGCTAAAGGCAAATAATCTCAACGCCATATTGTGCACCTGGAGTAGTGTAGGTAATACGGCAGATTATGCGCACGAATTGCTGTTCTTGTTCGGCTGCCTTAGTGCTTGCATGTTTGTATTGATAAACTGTTGAAAACAGACGTAATCATGTCGTTGGAGTGCGTCGTTATAAGTACCAAGTGCGGCGATTGCACCGCACACCCATTAGGGGTTAGTGTTACCTAACGAGCTCCAGTATGTTTGTCAAATTGCTGTCTATTTATAGCAATGAGTGATATTTATTCGTCACAATTACGGGTTGCGAGCACCCATTGTTATTGAGACATGCTTTACATACTGTTTGCACGCACTCCGGACAATTTAATTTCGGTGTCTCTACAGAAAGCCGAGTGGTCCTCGTAATATTATTTGTACAAATTTGAAATGGGAAATTGGCAATATAGATTTGTCAGTCATTCAAAACATTCCAGTTCTTCTTCAACTCTAATGCATTCGTCCCCTGAAATCTGCAAGTGTTTTCTTCGGAGCTTCGCACTAAATTGGTGTGGATGAGAGTTGTCCCCTTCGTGAACCTTCTTCCACTTTGCTGACTTCCGCATAGATTATTTGCCAGGGGTTTCATTAACGCTGAGTGAAAAGAGGCACGAGCAGTGAGGTAGCCCGGACTGCGCCGCCTACCTCGCTGCGCCACGATACGATGGACTTAAAGGCGTCCGATATGTACGTGTTCTTGTGACGGCTGCACCTTTAATAAAACACGCTCACGTTTATTTTTTAGTTTTTCTTTAGCTACAGTAGAGCAAGACCGTATATACTGTAAATGATGCAGATGAATGATAATTTTCTTACACCAATTTGCACATTCATAGCGTGGATGCCGTCGCGTGTAGGGTCTGCGATGTGGCTTTGTACGCTTTTGGAGGAGTGGTGCCCGTAACGTGTCGCGCAGTTACCTCGAATGCGCGGACGGAAAGGAAAAGATCAAGCAACACTCGTCACTGTTCCTGTTGCTTTGCACCAAACATTGCGTAAAACACATTCTGTTATCCGACTTTCGCCATGAAAGAGTGTCAAGTTAATATTTATCTCCATCAGCAGTTTAAAGCTTGCAATTTTAACGAATGATACTGCACAACTCTTGCGCACGTCTGCTGTGACAAATACTGTTGTGGATGGTAAGGCACAATGCCCAATTTCCACCTGGACTGCTTTGCACCCAAGAGTAAACGGCACGTGCACTGAATAATACATTGTTTTCATTTGCTCTGAAACTGTGCTTTCCATTGTCTGCTTAATTGACACGGACTATCACGCAATGGAAAAGAGCGTAGTACATACATGCACTGCAACTTTCGCTACACCGCAAGTAGAATATGAGACGTACTGTAAAATCCATACTCCGGTTCTTTTTCACTGGTATCCACAGGGTGTCCCACATAAAATGAGCCAAGTATTTAAACATGAAAGGCGCGTCGGAAGCGAATTTATCCGAACGCATACTATTCGTAATAGCTTATAGTAACCCAGCCATGTTTTGTTTTATCCATAACTCACTAATTAATTATGTTTATTTCCCAAACATTTTAATTGTTGGCTCAGGACCCCAAGTATGATGCGCAGATATGTAGAGTACCTCAAGAAATCACTGATCGTGTTGTTGCCTCTATGAAACGTATCACGTAGTCCTTCTTTCTGGTTCGCAGAAAAAGCCCGCAAAATATGAAAAAAGAAAGCCACGTGACGGAGCGTTCGCGCAGTGGTATTGTGCTGCTCTCAAGCGTGCGTTCGCTGAACAAGGTCGGCTCCCATTTGATGATGGCGAAAATGCATGCTACTGGCCGAGCGCTGCCTAAGAGATAAAGAACGCCCTGCCACTTCCTTGTCGCCAGTCACGATACAGCCGACCTTGTTCACCGAACCCACGCTTGCGAGCAGCACAATACCACGGCGCAAACACTCCATGAGTTGACTTTCATATTTCGTGGGCTTTCGTTGTAACCCAGAATAAAGGACTACGTGAAATGTATTGTAAACTAAACAATTCAATCGGTGGTTTCTGTAGGTGCTCTACAAATGTGCGTGTAATACTTGAGGTCGTCATCCAGTAGTTAAAAAGTTGGGTAATTAAACTGAATTAGTGAGTTATCGGGAAAACAAGAAAATTGTCTGGGATAGTGTAGTAATTACGAATAGTGTGCGTTCGGTTCAATTCGCTTCTGACGCCCCCTTCCTTTTTTAAATTCTTCGCTAAAATTATGTGGGACACCCTGTATATTGCTTAACCAAATATTTCTGCACAGCTTTGGAGTTCCCCCATGTAAAAGAGCCGGGGACACTACCAAAAACCAATATTGATCGCCACACATGGAAGCACACACACACATGCACATGCACAAAAAAATTTGGGCCTGTTCAGCACCTGGCTCCAGCTGACGGAATTTATGCTTACAGATGGAGACAGAAAGGATGTCAGTAAAAGTGGCACCTACACTCTTTTGGCAGCCGAATCTACTTGTCTTGTGATTGGGACAATTTTGGCGAATAAAGGTAATTGTTTTTTTTTCTCTACTTAACTTTGTTATCAAAAAAAGCAATAACCTTGCTGCTCATTTTTGTTTACTTTGATAACTGATTTTTGTTGTTCACTTGGATTTGTTTCACCACTAACGTTTCATTGAGCTTCAGAATAGTGACTAGCCGAGCTTGTTGGTACGAACATATTCGTTAGCAAACAGCGAGAATAACAGGACAGAGAAAAGAAGTAGTTGGAAGTCAGCATCTGTGTCGTGTGCCTCTTTTCTGAGTCGCATTATTTGTGATGTTTGCTAAAGAACCTTTCACTGAATTTTCCTAGTTAAAAATATTGCATTTTGACGTGTTGGTCACTTACCATATAACCAATGTTCCTTCTGTCAATACTAATTGCAGACTGCTTTAAGACATGTATCGCGGTTAGCGTGGTGATGTGCAGAGCACGACACTCTCTCAATGTGTAAACTTTTATAAATGTTGTTCCCAGATTTATCGCTATATTGGTAAGTCTAATCAAGTCAACCATACGCGACAATTTGAATTGTGACTTTTGAACACAGTGACTTTTGAATATGCGCCGACATATGTTTAATTATATCCGAAAATAGTTAAGTAGTTCGATATATTCTGCAACTATTGATTGCTAAATTCAAGTTATATTTGGAACTCCAGTCGAGTTCACCTCCGCCCGACCCGCGGCGGAGATGAAGGAGGCGTTAAGCACTCCCTATACGTGGGCCGATCCCGAAGATAGAGCAATACTGGCCCGACCCGCGGCAGAAGTGAAGGCATTGAACACTCCACATACGTGGGCAGATCCCGCAGATAGAGCAATACTGGCCCGACCCGCGGCAGAACTGAAGGCATTGAACACTCCACACACGTGGGCAGATCCCGAAGAGAGAGCAAGACTGGCCCGATCATCGGCGGAGGTGAAGCAGGCGTTAAGCACTCCCCATGCGTAAGCCGATCCCGAAGTTAGAGCAATACTGGCCCGACCCACGGCAGAAATGAAGGCATTGAACACTCCACATACGTGGGCAGATCCCGAAGATAGAGCAATACTGGCCCGTCCCGCGGTGGAGGTAAAGCAGGCGTTAAGCAATCCCCATACGTGGGCCGATCACGAAGATAGAGCAAGACTGGCCCGACCATCGGCGGAGGTGAAGCAGGCGTTAAGCACTCCCCATGCGTAGGCCGATCACGAAGATAGAGCAAGACTGGCCCGACCATCGGCGGAGGTGAAGCAGGCGTTAAGCACTCCCCATGCGTAAGCCGATCCCGAAGATAGAGCAATACTGGCCCGACCCACGGCAGAAATGAAGGCATTGAACACTCCACATACGTGGGCAGATCCCGCAGATAGAGCAATACTGGCCCGACCCGCGGTGGAGGTAAAGCAGGCGTTAAGCCCTCCCCATACGTGGGCCGATCCCGAAGATAGAGCAAGACTGGCCCGACCATCGGCGGAGGTGTAGCAGGCGTTAAGCACTCCCCATGCGTAGGCCGATCCCGAAGATAGAGCAATACTGGCCCGACCCGCGGCAGAAGTGAAGGCATTGAACACTCCACATACGTGGGCAGATCCCGCAGATAGAGCAATACTGGCCCGACCCGCGGTGGAGGTAAAGCAGGCGTTAAGCACTCCCCATACGTGGGCCGATCCCGAAGATACAGCAAGACTGGCCCGACCATCGGCGGAGGTGAGGCAGGCCTTAAGCACTCCCCATACGTCAGCTGATCCCGAAGTTAGAGCAGTACCGGCCCGACCCGCGGCGGAGGTGAAGCAGGTGTTAAGCACTCCCCATGCGTGGGCTGACGCCGAAGATAGTGCTATAATAATAATAATAATAATAATAATAATAATAATAATAATAATAATAATAATAATAATAATAATAATAATAATAATAATAATAATAATAATAATCTTTATTACAAATAATGAAATTGTACATATGATTTTGCTAGGTTTGCCGAAGCCTTCTGTGGGCTCGTATGGCAGAAACCTGGCAGTCAGGGCAATGCATTATGTACCTTATTACAGACAAACTAAATGTCAAACTAAAAAAAATAAGAAAGACCGTTTCACAGGTTTTCAGGTAAACATGCCCAGTAAACAACACTTAATGTTCAAATGAAAACACGTAGCACTCAACAACCATTACAATTGAGTAAACATGGCCCAATATGTAAACAAAGTCACAACCTATCTAGAACGAAAAAAGAAAAAAAATTGTGAAAACAGCGGAAACAGTGTGACATTCATTTTGGTAAAGATCACACTACAACAAAAGAGACTTTATACAAGTGTGAACTATTCTATCATTGCCTTGAGGGCCTTTTTTAATCCCGACATAGCTGTCTGATCCAGTACAGCACTGCGAAGGTTATTGAACAGGTGGGGGATGTAGTACCTTCTTTGTCCTTTTCCATAACGACTTCTTGTCCGAGGAACTACATATCTGGGATTACTACGCAAAGCAACACTTTTATGGACAGGTTCTCGGAAAGCATTGCTCCAGAAATAACGCATCACAATTGTTGAACGAAACAGAGACTCGAAATCGGGCATTTCTAAATCTTGAAATAAGTTATCTGTGGTTTGGTTGTACGCAACACTTTTTAGTATGTTTTTTAATAGGTTGTCAATTTTATGTTTCCAAAATCCGCTGCAATTAAAAAAACAGGGAATGCCGTGCCTTATATGCGAGTAGCCTAAAGCATGCACTATCATTTTTTAATCTTGGTAGGTGCATAACTCCTTATACGGTAAAGCACACACGCAACATTACGTAATCGCGCACATATTCGAGCCATTTGAATATTCCATGATAAGTCAGCCTCAAAGTATACTCCAAGGTACTTGACACTATCCGCATATTGTACTGGGGCACAAACACAGTCGAAGCAATCAGAACTGTGAAGGAAAACATGTTGATTTGTTACAAGAGCCTTTAACGGATTTTTAAAACATACTAATCGAGTTTTCTTAGCACTGACTTTTATACGGTTTCTTTTAAAACAGTTCATCACATTTTTTATGTCGCCTTGAAGTAAAGCGACAGCTGCTTCGTACTGCATGTGTTTAGATACAAGCAACGTATAATCTGCATACTGGAAAATAGTACATGAAGTTGTTACCTGTGCCAAGTCACAAACGTACAAATTAAAAAGAAGCGGAGACAAAACGGAACCCTGTGGAACCCCTGCGTTAAGAAACCGCAAAGAACTCTTTTGCTCGCCAATACATACGATCTGAGACCGATTTAATAGGTAGTTTTGTATAAATGTATGGAAATGCCCCCGAAAACCGTAATTATGTAGTTTAGCACATAGAATGCTGTGGCTTACCGAATCGAAAGCCTTTGATATATCTAAAGAAAGCCCACAGGCTACCTGGTTAAGTTCAAATGTTTAATATAGAAGATCCAACAGTTCTTCGAAAAGCGCATGCGTGCTTCTACCAGAAATGAAGCCATACTGGGAAGGTGATAAGATGGTATGTTTTAAAACGAACCCCTCAATCGCTTCAAACATGTGTCTTTCCAACAGTTGCGCTAAGAAAGGAAGAACAGAGATGGGGCGATAGTTCTCTGGCTTCTAGGCATCTCCGCCTGTGAATATCGGTATCACACGTGCTCTCTTTAGTGCATCTGGTATTATGCAAGTATCAGGGATTCTATTAAAGATAAAAAGAAGCGGATCAGCCTGAACTCTGACGTTGCGACATATGTCTTCTGCTGTTATGCCATCAAGTCCGACAGCACGGCTTTTTCTAGATCGATGCAACAATCGATACAAGTCTTCTTTATTTATTGGTGGAAGAAATGCCGAATCCAGTATTGAACTAAGAGCACCATTGAGACCAACAGGATCATTGGGTCCATCATTATCAGCGCAAATCGAAGAAAAGAAATCATTGAAGCTGTCCACCAGATTTTGATTGATAGATCCAAAATTTTTTATTATCGGTTCCAAATACGTACCTGGATAAGAGCCTCTAAGCTCATTTACCACGGACCACATTTTAGCGGGTTTATGACGCGAGGAAAAAAATATATTACGATAGTAGTTCCTCTTAGAACAGCGTATCAGTGCTGTAACTTTGTTCCGGGCTGCTCGATAGAGACATTTTAGTGTTTCGTCATCAGGGTGCTGTCGACACCGCTTCCACAAGTTTTCCTTTTCTTCAGTAGCTTTTATTATGCGATTGCTCAGCCAGTATAGGTGTGGTCTTCGTTTTCGAACCAAGACTGTTTTTCTACATGCCTTCTTTAAATCGGAAATCACCGCTATAAAATTATTATATACACTGTTCGGACAGCTATTTGTTAGCATTGCGTTCCAGTCATAGTGGGAACTAGTCGGTCGAAATTAAAGCAATCAAATATTTCAATATATTGGGATTCTTTACTTTGGTATTGCTGGGAACTTGGGAATGAAAGCTGGCATCCTATAAAATAGTGGTCTGCCAGCTTTTTCGTCACTCGGACGGAACCGATATTTGAAAAATCTATTGAACGGACCATCATCTGGTCAATACAGGAAGTCACAACACGAGACAAAAGAAGCTCCTCTCGTGTAGCCTCGTTAATAGCCGACTCAATGCCATAGTCAGCTAGGATGTTCAAGTAATTGGTAACCATGGCTTTCTCCGAGTTTAAAATGTCTATGTTAATGTCTCCAACGAGACATACGTTCGAATTAGGAGGTATACAACCGAGATTTTGCTTTAGTTCATTCAAAAATGTTTGCACATGTTCGGAGGGGGGATGATAAATCGCAGCTAACAACAAAGCCAAATTAGAATTTTCCAAGCGGAAGGCAAGGCATTCCGCCCCCGTAAAAGTAAACGTCGTAGTTGTAGTTACACATTTAGACTTGATGAATACTGCAATACCACCACCTCTCCTGGCCGTTCTCGTAAAAAAAAGTATTCTTGGTAATTCGGTAGATGAAACTGCGACAACATATCGTCTTGAACATTTATCTCCGAGAGTACAAATGCATCCACTAAGGGCATGACGTCAGCGACACCGACAAGAAACTGATCCCAGTATTTTTTTGTGCTTCTTATGTTTATGTGAACGACTGAAAAAGAAGGCTTGCCACAATTTTCGAAAATAGATCCCAATGAAGCGAAGTCCGGGAGAGAAATGTAGTTTATCGCCATGAGTTTAAAGCATCTTCTCGATATTTGTGACCGAGGCAATCCTGATGACAGTGCCTCCGTCTTCCTTTCGTGCAAAGATCTTTGCATTCCTTACCCAGACAAACTTATAGCCGTTTTCTTTGCCTTTAGACCGAGTTTCCAAAAAAGTTCCTTAGTTGCTTGTGTGAGATTTTCATTGAGATACATAGCAGGCACTTTTTTTGTCTGTGCTAAGGCACGAAGTTTGCCGCGAGCAGCAAGCCATGTGTCCCGCAAACATGGGGACGAGAATCTAATGAGCACCATAGGCGTTTTATCTTTTCTGGCAGGTAAACGGTGGATCGCAACTATGTCGCGGGGTTCAAAATCTATTATTTCTAGCTTCTGTGCGAGATCGGCGACAGCAGTTCGCAGGTTTTCTCCCGATGAAAACTGAAGCCCGTGTAGCTCAAGGCTCGATAGTCTGTTATACTGCTCACAGCCATTAATATCAGCCCGCAACTGAACCATCTCAGTGGATTGGGTATTGACCGTTTCCGTCAGCGACAGAACTTGAGTTTCCAGGCTTTTCAAGGCCGAATCAGACTTTTTTGTCTGTATCGCAACAATGTCATAGGCCGAAGACAGAAACTGTACAGAATTTTGCAGCTCAACTACAGTCTCTTTCACTGACAGCACTTCATCTATTTTTGGTTTGAGAGCTAGGAGCTCGTCGAGCTTTTCTTGGAGAGGCAAAAGAACAACTATCATGTCCTTAATACCCCTTAGTTCTTCTCTGAAAGCATTTAATTCCTTTGCGAAAGAGCCAGGATCATCAGCCACTGCAGTTACTTGAAAATTTGCGGCTGTCAATAAGCTGTTATCGCTTGCAGGTGTTCTGCATTGCTTACATTTCCAGGCCTCTCTTTTTGCCACACCCATTGACGCAAACGTATTTTCAGCCACACCCGAACAGTTTTTGCCAAGGTGATAGCCTAGTTTGCAATCCAAGCATGTTAGGAATCTGCCATCACCTGGCAGCTTCGCCGAGCACGATTGACATTTGGTTCGGTCAGGCATGGTCACACACACACAAAAAAAATTGACAAGGCTGAATATACTGTTTGCTAAATACCTATCACATCAGCACAATGTTCAACACAATAAAGCACAACATACTTATAGCATCAGCACAAGGTTCAACATAACTAGACAGCAGTCGGCAGCACTGGAAAACAACTATGCTCTTAAAATTAATGGCCCACCTGCCAAGTCAAACGTGGCGATGAGTATTCGGTGACAGCTTCGCCACCGTCTGCGGAGCACTGTTGATTCGGGAGAGCCTTTTATCGTCCGGTGAGAGAACCAGGCGCCATGGTTCGTTGCGATGTGGAAGCTGGAAGCGGCCGGCCACTTTGGACAGCAGCTTAGCGGGCTATCAGAAACGTCGCCCAAACTTTCCAGCTGAATGCTCGGGTCATGCCTGGGACGAAGAATGGCGCAGCCGCGGAAGCTTGTTCCAGGTTAGTTCACAGCGACCAAAGCAGCACCTGCCAAGACAAACGTGGCGATGAGTATTCGGTGACAGCTTATAATAATAATAATAATAATAATAATACTTTATTGCGCCAAGTAATAAAAAAGTACAAATATGCGGCCTGCCAGAGCCTCATTGGGCTTGAGTGGCAGAGCCCGACAGGCAGCGGAACCGCGCAGATATACACACAGGCACAAACGCACATTAGAAATTATGGAACATCAAATTAGTACAGTGGCAAAATAAAAATGGACACAAAACCCAAGTTACATATAAAAAAGATCTCATTAGAATAAATAGCGAGGAAGGAAAACGAAATGGCATGACAATACTCAGATCAATGCAAAAAATACTACAGTAACCAGTGAAATCGCAGGATTTACTTGACAATGCCGGGCCGACCCGGAGTGGAGGTGCCAGTTCCCCATTAAAGGGTCCACATACACAGCTTCGCTGGTCATGCTTCTTCACAGTGTTAAGAGCCAACGGGATTTTTTTTATATAGTCGACATTAATTTTTGTAGGAATCTGCAATACCGCTTCGACCAATATGAGGCGCTTTTAAGCTTTGAGTACGGCTTCAGGGACCCACCCAATTCAGGCTAACGGGCAAGAGTGTTTCAAAAGGCAGCGTAGTGTTGGCGTCGAACAACAAAACTGGAGAACCCACCGGTATCGTGAAGAGAACAATTATGTGCACAGTTGACGAATCTACAACACATGGGCTCAGTCTATAAACATACCTTATTCGGTAACATACACGGGCAGCTTATTATTAGGGGATAAGCTGAAGCACTCGGGGAGTAGGCTCGTTTGTAGGTGCTAGGCAGTACAAAGCTGGTGCTTAGTTGCGCACCAGTGTATGAAAAAAATGAGAGCATTGGAATGCAAACAGGCGACCTCGGTCGATGAGGACCCGTTGAGGGGCAACGTGGTGAATAACTATGCTCTCTAAAAGGATGACGCCGACATTGGTTGCATAGCTTGCCAGAGGGGCTCTTGCCATAGCGTATCCGGTGCGTCGATCGGTTGCTGTTGCAGTTGACTCATTTATGAAAGATGTAAGAAACTGACAGAGAATATTATTGCAATAAAATATTTCCAATAAAGGAGTTGAAGGAAGCCGGATGTGAGTGTGGTATGTTATACAGTTGATTAAGTGCCGGGACAGCGACGTAATTAGACACGTCGAGGTAAACACCGGGCCGTAAGACGCGCCGGCTAACATGTTCACAAGTCTCGAAAACGCCAAGTTAGGTGGCAGTTGGCACGGATGAACAGTCTGATGGAGATGAGCAAAAACACACAATAGTCGGCCAGGGCCCTGAGGACGCTTGCCAGAGCGGTACAGTATGCCGTCCCTGAGTTCAATTGTACAAATGAAAGGGTCGCGTATTTTCTATGTAATTCGTTAAATGTTACGTTTCAAGAATAGGTAACAGTGCTGTCCCACTGCGATATTGCGAAAAGAAGTCAGGCAAGGAACGGGGTCGCAGGTACGTTGGTAGCAGAAGCGTCATGTGGACCAACAGCGTGACAGGACAAGTAGAACACATCTTGATGTATCCACCCGTTTTGTATGCAACTGCGTAATTCTATTCTTGAAGGTGTAGAGCCCAACTAAAAAGTCATCGAGAAGAATGTTTGAGTGACGAAAGCTGGATCAAATCGTGGTTATCATTAATGACTGGTAATGACCAGTCAAACGAATTGGGGTGGAATGTCGCCACTGGATATATGTGAGCGAGACACTCACGTTTTCTAATAGAATATTTGTGTTAAGCAGGGAAAAAAGCCGGTTGGAGTAGACAATGACAAGTTCCCGCCCCTGCTGATTTTGGGAAAGGACAGCATCAATTCCCTGAGCACTGATATCACTACCATATGTTGTTGCAGCTGATGCATCAAAATTCTCGAGAATGCGAGAGCAAGTGCGCAGCACTGTCAGTTCAGAAAACACGTGCGCTTGCTCAAAGCCAAAGTATAAGGCAGCTTTTTTCATGAAGACCTGAATAAGGGAGCGCTCAATATCCTAAAAATATCAAACCGTCAGGAGTAGCGGGAGAGTCCAAGAAGCTGCAAACTTGGCGCAGGTCGGCACTAGAAAATCTTCCCTGCCCGTATTTTACTTAGTTAAAGGCAAACACCAGACCTATCGAAACACTGCCTATGTACACAAACTCTATTAAAACCAAAATTGCATTTGGATGAATCTAGCTGTAGCCCCGCCTGACCGAAAACAGATAGTTTTTCTGTAGACATTCAAGACCCATCTAAATATTCTTAGAAACTACGGTCGGATCGTTCATGTAGCACAATCAGATTGATCACTTGAAGCCATGTGAGGATGCCTAAATAATAGGCTCAAATGTGGCAGTCTTCTCATGGTACATGTGATGGTCTGCGATTTGCAGTCGCCGGAGTGAAGTTCTATGGAAGAAAAATGTACTCCAACGAGGTAAACAAGGGCGTCATCGCTTTCTAGTGCTGAACAGACTTCTCTTCTCGCAATCCACTTAAGGTACCGATAATCTTCGGAAAATTGACATATCTTGGTTTATGAACAAGCACAACGGTTACTCGAGGTCAATGCGGTTGAATTTGTCAATTTGTTGTTTATGTGTTGTTCAGTAGGGAAGATGCGGTAGGGCCACTGATCAACGTCTGTCCGAGAGGATGGTCTTCTAGGTTAAATATATCTTGTAGAACGCCAGGGTGCAACATGAATTTTCCAGCATCCTGGGGCCCTATAACGTAAAACTATTCCAATATGTTTCTATTCCAGTTTCCTGACGTCAAATTTGCGTAAGCACTGAGGCAAGCACCGGGCGGTCACCCGCAGGGTTGTCTGAACAGACCAATCAAACGCTCTCCTCGTTCATAGGAGGTCACTTTTGTTTACTTGAAAAACGAATAACATTGCCTACACTGAGCGGCTTGTCGTATCTAATTGGCTGACAAGAGGCGATGAGAACATCCAAGTGGAGAGGGGTTCACTGGGGCAGAGCCAGTGCACTGACAATCGATAACCAGATGAAGAGGGTGGTGCCGGCGTCTGCGATTGGTCGGCTTTCCCTTACTTAGCTTGTGGGGAATGGTCGAAAAATCGCGGCGGCATGCAACGGAAGCTTAAGAATGACGCTAAAATTGACCCTCAGCAAAAAAGAGTTGGCAGAATGAGGTAGTAAACGTGCCGAAACTGCTTGAAAACGTTACACGGTCACGCAAGAAGTTTTATTATACGCAAATACACCCATGCTCTCCGGCAGGTGCGAGTAGCCAGCGTCTCAGCGATCGGCGGCAGCCATCTTTTATTCCTTTCGGAACGGTGCAGCCTGCGGCTATTGCAAAAAAAAAGCAGTTTTGTTCGGCATATTAATGCATCTTTATCGCGTACACGTCACTTTGACGCGGTGAGTTTGTGCGGTTTTGTGACGTCGTGTGACAGGCAAGTGAAGTGAGTGCAAACCGAAAACCTTTTACCAATAGCCGAGCGCTAATGGCGAAAAGGGGTCGAATCAGAAATAACTGTTTTTCCTTTTTCTGTCAAATTATGCATAATCAGTGTGTACACATCATATCAGATGGGGAGGTATTGCGGTTTTCGTGACGTCGCGTGACAGACAGGTGAAGGGGGGGGGGAGGTGGTCGAAAAAAGTTTTTGACCAATCGCGGAGGGCTGATAGCAGAATTGGAATAGAAAATTTGGGAATAGTTTTGCGTTATAGCGCCCCTGGGCTCCGAGGTCGAGTGCAAATATTTTCATTACGGCATCCAAGTTGATAAGGGTTAGGAAGCCAACCAAAGATCGCACAGGAATAGTTCTCGCAAGAAAAACTGTGGTATCCCGGGGTAGCCTATTGTGCGCAACCGTTATTCCACTAGAGAGAAGTTCAAAGTTCACAGTGTTCAAAGTTCACAAGCGCAAGACATGTCGTGTTGCCCGTAAGGATAGCGGCGGTGGGGAAAAACGTGATGTTATGCTCGAACAGTATGTCAGAACTGAGAGACCCGATGTGGTCCCTGTGTTGCATTTGTAAGACTAATTAAACACATATGCAGGTAAGAGCATGCTCAAGGAAGCGAATATCCTCAGTGGAAGAGCGCCGGTGTAGAGCACAACTGGGGAAATCAATAACAACTTTTACAGCGTGTTGCACAACACCGGTACAGTGAGGATTTGCTGACCAAGAAAAAAGACCCAAGGAGAGGCCGGCAGGGAAATATTTCACGCCATAAAACAGAAGTATGATGTCCGGCGACAGTCGCACCAGCTTGGAACACCGGAACAACGACCGCTATTTCACCGCCGGAAACTCGGCCAGCTGGCGATTGCGCAGAAATAGCATTCTTAGAGATGAGTGCGAAGCTTAGCATACATCACAAATATGTGCTGACCAGTGTCAGTCAGAAACATAAAAATTACAGCGTGCATGGCCAATTTCATGAGGTTCCTTTGTGTCCGCAGGGCCAGTAGATAAAATCGGCATCGAGTCAATATAGCATCACCAGCCCTAGAAACTGCGCCCTTTAGTTTTCCTGAGGGGAGCATCGGAATGATGACTGTAAGAACAATGTTTATTCATGACTCGGGGGTGTTCTAGCCTTATGATGGCATTGGAGTGGAACTAGGGAGCGTTCGTTACGGAGTCCATTCGTGGGTTTAGTAGAGACCCAGCAAACCTACCGAAAATGTTGCGTGAAGAAGATCACTAAAAATATTTACAGATTTACAAGGTCTTTAGTGGCTGGAAACGTGGTGCTTAGCTTGCACAATCGAACAGCATCGTCATCTTCAAAGTAATTCATTATCCTAATAAAGCAAATATGTGGAAATGGCAAAGTACGCCGCACGGCATATAATCCCTCACCAAGTGCGTCTGTTCCTTTTTAAAGAAGCTGCATATCTGGATTGTGAAACGTAATGTTCGCAATTACTCGCTGGTTTTTTGATGGTGGATTTGCACGTGTATCAGCACCTCTGAGCATGTTTCGTATTTATCTGGCCCCGTACATTGCAACATTAAAGGGCGGGACTACACATTCATTATTTTACATTCTCGTGAAGCATTCAAGTGCAGATGACGCCGAAAATCTGAAGTATAGCGAATGATAACTGAGAAAAAATAATTGGAGCTTTTTGTATGGTTAACCATACTTGCAGTTACGTATATGACAATAAACGGCTGAGGCACGCTTGTGCGTTCTGCCAGGCCAAGCAGGTTGATATTTTGCCTGAGCAGTGCAAGAAGCACGACAGAGCCAGAAAACATCCTCTGCAGGTTTTAAGTAACGTTTGTACCCTCAAGCAAACGTTGTGAAATGCTAATCATGATGACGTTTTGTATAGTTTCGCTATTGCAAATATTAGGTCAAATATACAATATCAGTTGCAAGGATATGCAAAGAATATTGACCTAATGATTATGCATACTCAACGCTAATATTGTGGTCTATGTGAAAATAAACCTTAGTGAAGTAGTTCATCGTATGCTACGACATTTCCCATTTTATTCTCGCCTCTTTGGCGTAAAGGAAACTAGGGCCACGCATGTTTTCTCAGGCACCCGTGCAACGCAATCTGACCCACGCAGCAGTCATGTGAAAGATCAAGGTGGCGTTGGCGCGATAAAAGAATACGCGCGATTGTGGTTTAAATCTTAGAGCGCGCGTTGCTGTGCTCGGAGGCAGAGGTTGGATCGCAATATCGGGCACGCGATTCATATTTTTTACCTATGTGCTATTCGGCAAGCCAACATATGAGGTTAAGTGCGAGGCAACAAATAACGGTGGATGTCGTCGATATACTGCGGACATGCAATAATATACGTTACCCAAAATTCGTCGGTACCTTATCGTGAATAGGCGTTCGACACTGCTACGAGTTCTTCTGATGGTAAGCGCTTTGATTATGTGCAAAAAGGAAGTAAACATTCTCACAATCATAGCAAAGTTCGCAACACGGCACTCACGCTCACAGACCCGACCACTACCCACGTCTACAGCGATTCACGCTCGGCCGTCAAAGCCTTTCAGAAAGGAGCAAGTAGCAAGCGAAGCACTACAAATAATCAATAGATCCGCACCGCTGCAGCATCACACCATCTGATGGTTCCCGGCACACGTCGGAGAGATCGAGGACGCCCCTCGCAATCTCAATGAGATGGCTCACAGGAGCGCACGAGACCTAACCCTCCGTGACCCCACCTACTCTGGTCGTGACCTTCCCAGCGAGAATCGGGACCCTCCCCCACATACAACGAAATCACAAAGCACTTCTATCTAGACCTCAGAATATACAGCACACCTCACAATAAGCTCACCAGGCCTCAAGCCCTCACGTTCAGAATGCTTCATACAAACACGTACCCCACGCAGAACAGACTACATCACTACGTGCCTGTTCTGTACAAAACATCATATTGCGAAAATTGCCATAGCACACTAGACGTACATCACTTGCTCTGGCCGTGTGGTCGGACCCATGCAAACAATGATCAAGACTCCGCTAGGCTACAAGAAGCATTACGCAGCACGTACCTGGTGGAGCAGCTCTGGGCCGTCCGGCGAGCACACGATGCGGCCAGGGAGTTACAACTCCCGGTCCCAACGTGGGAGTAGGCCGCTCTATGGGACCTTGCACCCCGTAGCTCGCAGGACCTTGCATTAAAGGTATTCCATCGATCCAGTCCGCAGCCGCGGTTGGTAAAATCGGAGACGGTCCTGAAAGAACGCTTTTCTTTAAAGGCATCTTCCGAAGTGAGTTGTAACCAACCTCATTGCTCGAACAAATATTTCGATCTAGATAGGTTTTCACTTCGGTTCATATTCTCTGTGGTGAGTTTGTCCTTGTGAAAGAAATAGAACAACCGCTCTCAATTGATCATTAACAAAACCACAAAAAACTTTTCCGATTGTCGTAATTTCTCAGAACTTAATTGCCTCATTCCATGGTCAGTGTACACCACTATTCTCATAAAACTGCCAAAGCGAATACATACGTTCACAGGAAGACATGTAATGCAAGATGGTTGCGAACTTTGTTATGATTGTGAGAGTGTTTACTTCCTTTTTTGGACGTAATCAAAGGGCTTATCATCAGAAGAACCCGTAGCACTGTCGAACGCCTATTCACGATTAGGTACCGACTAATTTTGGGTAAGGTATATTAGTGCATGTCCGCAGTATATCGACGACGTCCCCCATTATTTGTTGCCTCGCACTTAACCTCATATTTTTTCCTCAACTTCTAGAACATGTCTTTGTTTTAGGTACGTCTTAGCTACTACCTTCTGTCAGGTAACTTCTGGGCAAAGGTGTCTTGAAGGACGGATTTTAATAGATGCCACAGCCCCCCGTGCGGTTTCTGTTCTAAAGCTGATCAATATTATTGCGATTATTGTCTACAAATGCTAGGGTAGCTTGAAGGGACACTGAAGGCAAATAATAAGTTGACGTGGACGGCATAAATACCAGTTCAGAGACATCGCAACGCTTGTTTCGTGCCAAGAAATAATTTAGTTTACGAGAAGATTACATCTGAAGGGCCCGAAACCCTTTTTAGAAATTCAGATCTCCCGCAACCAAAACCGGGGAGTGGTGACGTTGCATACGCCATCACCACCCTCTGCCATCGGTGAGTAAAATGGAGGCTGACAGACAGCGGTGCCGAGCCAAGACAGAGCGGCTGATGCGCCGCTGCAGGTCAGGTGGCATTTCTGGTCAGGTGGCGTAGACCATTCGGGCATCCCGCGACATCCCATAGAAGTTGAATTCTCCGCTACTTGCAGTTTGTGCGAGTTTCGCGAGCAAGCAAAAGCAGCGAAGATGTACGCGATAACTACTGAAACGCGAAAGCATGGGCGGTGCGGAGTCGAGCGAAAACGAAACTTTTCGACTGCTAACGTCGCTATCAGGATTATTTCAATGAGTTCTGTTTCCAAAGGTGAAATAAAACAGGACCAGCAGTATTTTATTTCGTCTTATAATACAAGGATGTTTTTGGCCGCGAGTGTTTGAGTAGTAGTGACAGAATTTTACTGAAAAGTGTTTTCGTCATCGGGCAAGTACTTGAATGTACCGGCGGAGTCTTTAATCATGTCGTGCATTTACCTAAATTTCTCGAATATTAAAGTTCTGTTCGCGATAACATTTACACCCTTTTAGAGGTTACCGAGCACTAATCTATCACTTTTGCTTGACTTAATATTTGTTTTTAGCTTCCCTTTAAGCACAAAAGCCGTAATTGCATAATTTAGAGGGCATTCCGTCACGGTAAAAGCATTTCTATTATAAATTGTACCGACATAAATGCCATCCACATGTGAATTACTGTAGAAGGGGCAACGCGCTGGCGGAAAAGAGGTCAGAATGCTTTCACTTCTGCACGAAAGCAGTGCTATCATGGTTTGTGTTCACTGCTCACATTTCCCTTCCCCTTTTCCATTTTTTCTAGCGTTCACCTTAAGTGGAGATAAAGAGCGTTATTTCTGATACGCGGTCCTTCTTTTTCAATTTTCCGTTGGTAAAAAAGACTTGTAGGTAACAATAAAATGCTTTCGGTGTTCATTTGTGCCTATGCACAGGAGCAGTGTGTTTTGATCTAATATTTGGCCGTACATTTACCTCTCATGAATGTTTCCAATAATTGGCACTAAGTGAGTGCGTTTAGAAAGTTTATTTTATAGCCTAACGAAAAAAACACACACACTATATTAGTAAGAACTTTCGGGCTGTCTCGTTTATACCCCCAAAATTTCTTGGAGTTTATATTTGCGTACGCTAAAGAGGCAAAAAATAAGGGTTTAATGAAACCTGCTCCTAATATAGTTTATTTTCGTCAATAACCTTTTATTGTGTTTAACATATACCAATCTATTTACAGCTGATTCTTCCTGTTTATACTGGCTCGATTTCACCAGCTTGGGGCAGAACCACACAAAGTGCGAAGATGCATTCTACAACAAGTGCAATAACATACCAGGGCCTCGGTATAACTACACTTCAAGCCAGTGCAGGTTTTCTCATTAGCTGTAAATAAATATATGTTGCAATGGTCGTTGTTTTAAAGCCACGCTTTCATTAGCAACCTTCCTGGACTTTCCTGGCGAAGGCTACGGGGCGCTGCTGCTGTCATGCCGATTACCTCATAGCTAAGACAAGTTGAATTACGTGCCCGGTCGTGACAGTGAACCCCGGTCGCCCATAATAGCAACACGATGCTCCAACAATTAGACCGCAATCACACGTAGTTCTAATCGAGTCAACGCGACCTATCTCTTGGAGATAACCATCGCACGCGTGAAATTACGTAGCACTGGGGCGCGAGTGCGCATGTGTGCACGCCAGTTTCTCTTACATTTGAGAAGGAGGAACGAAATTTGCAATTACATAGCATTTAAATGACCGCTTCACGAAAGTTTCGCTTGAAGCATATTCCATAATTTGCGTTGGATCTTGAACTTCCTTAAGAAGGTTTTCTGAATAGAGCCGCAAGGGTTGGTTATCACAAAATAACACTGAAGGGAAAACACTGCTCGGAATCGCAGATCAAATTTTTGAATATGCGCCAACCTGTTTCCATGATATCCCAGGCGGAAGCAAACTTTTGGCGATATTGGCGTTCCTCATCTGATATGCTTTGGAAGGCAGAGGCACGGGAGATAGGTGCAAGTGAAGTTGTGGGCGGAGCTAAATAGTATTGAATTCATAATTTTTCTCCGACACTTTTATGTGTAATCACATGCACGCCGTCATGTTTAATTAGGCGATGACGCTTACGTTGCCTGTCACAATTAGAGTGGCCTGAAGCCATAATTTACTTCCGCTGCTGGTGTGTTCACAATGGATACACATGACACCAGTACAGAACAAGAAGCTTTTATTTTTACGTTTGGTCTCTGCTACAACAGCGGGGACGACATGAAGTTTAACTTTCCTTTGTGCAAAGCTTCTGAGCATATATGGCAGCCCAATGTTCATACCCGAGTCCAAAAGTGCCTTATTTAAATGACACTGCTACCGTACTATGATTGTACAAGAAGTCAGGGTTAAATAATCAGCCACTGCACCCCATACCAAATATTCTATCCATAAATGAAGGAATGTGAGCGCGTATTGCCCTGTGTTTTTTATGTTTCTGAATAACCTAGAATGTGGAGCTTATTGTGCTTTTGGCTCAGGAACAATCTGAAGTTGATTGCAATAATTTAATAATTTCTTGACAAATCACTCGGGGTTGTATCTAGCAACAGTTTAAGTTCAGAATTGGGGTTTCTATACTTCGGACGCCACAAGCCTTTTACACCATTTGACACAAAAATACACGAATAAACGGAATATGTCGCACATGGTAGGGCTGGAGGTCTGAATGGCGTACGCTGGCCATCCCGTCGTAGCATGCTCCATCGCACCATAACAGGCACCATGTCATGCAATGGCGTTGACAATCACTGAGGAGGTAAAACTGTATGTTCAGAGAGTGAAATATATTCTCCTACGTAAGTTTTAAAGGTTTCAGCGCATTTGCGGTACCTGTGTATATACCACGAAAACCGAAAATATCCATGTATTCGAAGCACAAAGAAAGGTTCAACACTTAGAACGCTGCCTGCTTGACATCTACAAATGTTGTACTTACACACCAAACAAATTGTTCACAAACGGCGGTTAAATATGGGCTTTGGACACGCCTTACATATCTAAAGATTTTGGACGCTGGTCATGCACTGTGCGTCAGGACAGACTAACGCACTGTCACAAAAACCAAAATGCCCATTGCTTTTATTACGATACCACTCCATACGAATTTTTGCAATGCTCTTGGTGATTGCAGTTGTTCTCACCATGATGCCTCACATAAAATTCAATTGGGATAAGATCGCCCACCATGCGATGTGTACTTTGGGTGTTGAGAAAGCTTGCGAAGCAGCGCTGAAAAGTCTTGATCCACGCAGTTTTATACGGACGTCCAATACTAAGATCACGTGATCAAGAGCTTGTCCCCTGCTGTAGCCCAGCCGTAGCGCCATATGACTGTGTCCGCGGCTGAGCACATAGGCGGCCAATGCACCTCATGCTGCAGGTAATCTGTGGTGGTGCAGCCATTTGGCGACTGCAGATGGCTGGCGGGTTCAAGGGCGATGTCTTCTCCCGTTCATAGAGTTGGAGCTCATGCACAAACAGCCCACCAGTACTGTTCGTAATAGGGCCATATGTTAGCAGATACCAACCGCCAATACCAGTCCAAGTGCTACCGACAAAAGGTAGGCCCAACCCTGGCAGGAAAGCTCTGGTCCAGTTGTGGCGCCTAAAAGGCAACGTCATTCTAGGCCATATGGTGGGTGTAGCCAACGTTATATTATTCGTTTCATTATATTATGTTTTAGACAATAGTGGTTGGTAACAAAGGCTACATTGGTTTTATACATGTAATAATGGTTGCACAGTTACAAACTGAATTGTATATCGTGCAAGATAAGCAAGGCAAATGTATATCCTCGATGAAGAAAGTGCGCTAAAATATACAGACCGACGAAAAAAGTCGAATAAGAAATTTGAATGATGCTTAAGCTTTGCATTTAAGTGCGGAACGCGATAGCATTCACGGATCCCCGACTGCTTTCTACACTTCCCGGTAACTGCAGCTTAAGTAACCGTAGTGTTTACCGGAAAACCCTGGTAGAAACGCAGTCTCTTGCGTAGGCCGCGATGCGGTGGAGATGAGCGCCATCTGGAGTTGTTGCAAGAACTGGACGCGCGGCTCCTTGGGCGGTCTATGCACGACAGAAACGCTGAGAAAGTGGTTTGTCTTCGAGTGTTTGGGCAACAGAGTTATGTTTTCTCCTACATCCGGATTGCAATCTGACAGTATTATGTCTGTAGGTTGTGTGTAAGTCGTACTTTACGACTCCTTGACGTATTTTACATTGAGAAATTCAATTTGTTCAGTAACTTATATGCGCTTGACTGTGTGTTTGGCCATACGTGGTTGGATTGGCATGGTTCGAAATTATTTTTGTCGAAACGATGGCCAACGCGGGACGCTGACGCCGGATCATCTGCGACGCGGGGCCCTTAACGCTCTAGCGATAAAATGTGTGTGACATGCTACTGGGTATGTCCTTGTATTTTCATGGTCCACATGCGACCTCTTATGAGATATGCGCGAAGATCTACAAGCGATCAAGAGTAAAGACTGACCGCGCTTTTATTACCCCTTGTTCCTGCCCGCTATCAAAGGCCATAATGATCACACTAATAGCGAAAATTTGTCGGCCCTTCCATTCTGTGAAGAAGGACGACCAGCGAAGCATTTACGTGTTCTTGTAAAATGACGATATTATATACATATGCATTACTCTATATATGAAATTCAAGCCTGCGTCTCGCCAGTGCTGCTTTGCCGCTGCCCGCGATCACGTCACCAGTTCTGTTAGCGTGCCCGCTAGCGACGGGCACGATGCGGATCGTCGCCGGGTAGGGGATTGCTACGACAGGCCTTAGCCGCGTCCCGCCGCTGTCTCTGACATTCCCGGTTCTGCTCATGCCACCGTTCTTAACGGGCACGCTGCAGGTCTTTGTCGGTCGGCCCACACGACGGGTCGCGCTCATCGACGAACCCACGGTATTCCTCAGTGGCTTCTCATCGCCGGCACGCCCATTCTCGCTGTCGCTCCCGTCGTCGTTCTAGAGCGACAAGTTGATCCTCGTCCGTGCACAGGGAACGTGTCCGTCCCATGGAACCGCTCAGAACAGCTAATGACAATGTTGCTAGGTGACACTGACATCACTCCATAGACGAACACACATTGGATGATACATAAGTGTATGTTTATAACAGGCTTCACACGGACAAGATCGCTATTGCGGCGCGTCCCCTAGCGGTGGGGAATGAGCGCCGCGTCGAGAACAATGGGTCATCAATTACTCGACTCAACACTTGCGACGAGTGTGCTAAGATGAACAATGGGCTATCCATCATAGCTCTGATGACGCTAATGAACCTGCAAGACTACACTTTCTTTTACACCTGCTGTCTAGACGAAAAATTTTCGTTATCCATGCGATGGTGCACACGCGCGGACGCAGAAAATTTGCCTCAAGGCCATATCAAGCTTCGCTATAATATACGAGAATGAGAGCTAGTAATAAAATGATCCTGTTACTAGATTCTTTATACTGATTGCATAAAACAGACTATATATTCTGCTTCACTTCGGCATGCTGGCATATATAAGTAAAAACCCAATACCAAGAATGGTGCTGCAGGACTGTTGTGTCACAGAATGTAGTTGAGGAAACATGTAGTACTTCAGGACCACTAGCTTACACAGCGTGTACAACCGCGAACGTTAGGCAAGGTGTTCAAAGAAGAATCAGATTAACAATTACCGTGAGACAAGTAATTGTAAGACCTACGATGGTCTGACGACCGAATACTGTAGTAAAGAAAATATGTTGCGCTGTGCTTTTTATCTTGTATTTTTCTCTGAATAGCCCTGCTAACGTTTAGCCGGGGCACAATATTATCACGTAGTAGTTACACTGAAAAATGCAGTGCAATTTTTGAAAGACGAAACTAACTTTTATTGGACGAACTTGTGCCCACACAAAAAAGAAGGCTACGCTCAAAGCACAGCGATAGCGGCGAACAGGGTCGGCGATCGTCGAAATCTGATCTGCCCGTCAAGCGCGTCGGCTTTTATACAGGAGTCATCGAGAGTTCCAGAGTAATCGCTGGTGGCCGCATGACTTCCAGCCATTTCTGCACAATTCGTGTTGCGCATAAAATCAGGTTACACAAGCTTCTGGGACAACAGAGAGCAGATCGAACCATCGATAACATTCGAGAAATTCCGAAATATGGGGCCTGGTCATGACCTGAGCGATAACATTTGTCAGATGGCGAAAATGTTCCATCGAAAAAGAAAAACAAGTACACGTGTCAATGCCTCCCTCTGAAAAAGCATCATCCAGGTGCTATAAACATAATACGAGAGCGAAAAACAAAACGACACTTATTAAAGAAAAGTAAGAAAACAACAAAGAAACAAAGTTCAAAGTAACGCAGTCGGAAAAGAAGAAAGTCCGAAGTTGCGCTAGGTAAAGTCCGAAAGTTCGTTAGCGCACGCAGAAAGCGTTAATTCCCGTAACATGGACTATTTCAGGTGATGAGCGGCACCGCTGTGATAGCGAAACACCTTTTGGCGCGACCTCATAGTTGAGTGCGCCAATGCGATGGATGATCTTGTAGGGTCCGAAATAGCAGCGTAAAAGCTTCTCACTAAGTCCTCGTCGGCGCATCGGGGTCAGAATCCAAAGATGGTCACCAGGCTCATGTTCCACGTGTCGTTGTCGCAGATTGCAGCGCCGACTATCGGCCCTCTGCTGATTCTTGATGCTCAGGCGGGTGAGTTGACGTACTTCTTCGGCGTGCTGGAAATAGGGGACGACGACGAGATTCTCTTCGTCGATGACATGCGGCAGCATGGCGTCGAGAGTCGTCGTCGGGTTCTTTCCGTAAACCAGCTTGAACGGCATCATTTGAGTTGCTTCTTGCACTGTATTGTTATAAGCGAAGGTTACGTATGGTAGGACCGCTTCCCGCATCTTGTGCTCGGCATCGATGTAAACTACTAGAATGTCGGCGAGGGTATTGGTCAGGCGCACCGTAAGAACATTCGTCTGCGCGTGTTAAACGGTTGTCCTCCTGTGGCTTGCCTGCTGTATTGCAGAAAGCTTGGGTGAGCTCTGCTGCAAGGCCGTTCCTCTGTCGGCGATGAGCACTTCTGGGGCAACATGTCATCGCACGATGTACTCGATAAAGAATTTCGCTACCTCGGCTGCGCCACCTTTCGGCAGAGCTTTCATTCCAGTGAAGATGGTGAGCTAGTCCGTCACCACGATGATCCACTTATTTCCGTATGTTGACGTCGGAAAGGGTGCCAACAAATCCATCCCGATCTGTTGAAATGGTCAGGAAGGAGGATCGATCGCCTGTAGTAATCCAGCTGACCTTGTAAGTTGTGTCTTGCGTCGCTGACAGCCTCGGCATGTCTTGATGTAACGTGTGACGAGTGTGGTGAAGCGCGGCCAGTAATACCTTGCATGTATCCTCGGCAGCATCCGGGAGAATCTGCGCTGCCCGGTAGTCGGATCGTCATGTAGGACGGGCGGTACTTCAGGACGCAGCGCTGAAGGAACAACAAGAAAGTAGTTGGCAAGGACTGGTGAGAAGTTCTTTACGAGTAAGGTGTTTTGAAGCGAAAACAAAGAGAATCCTCTCTTAAATGCAGTAAGGACAACGTCGGTGTCCCTTTCCAAATACTCGACGAGGACTTTTAGCTCCTTATCTGCTCGTTGCTGTTCAGCGAAACCTTACGCGCTTATTATTCCAAGTAAGGCGTCGTCATCCTCGTCGTCTTGCGGTGGGAGGTTGATGGGGAAGCGCCATGGGCAGTCGGCATCAGAGGGTTTAAGTCCGGACTTGTAATCACAGTGATGTCTTATTCTTACAATCTTAGGCTCCACCGCGCCAGGCGCCCCGAAGGGTCCTTTAATTTCGCTAGCCAACACAATGCGTTATGGTCGCTGATAACTTTGAACAGTCTGCCATATAGGTAGGGTGGAATTTCTCCGTAGCCCAAATTTTGGCTAGGAATTCTATTTCGGTCATAGAAAAATTACCTTCCGCTTTTGACAGCGACCGGGTAGCGTAAACTATCATCCATTCAAGCTCATGTTTTCTCTGGACTAGGACAGCACCGAGGCCTAGGCTACTGGCGTCAGCGTGGATTTCGGTGTCGGCGTCCACGTGGAAGTGCGCAAGTACCAGGGACGACTGCATGTGTCGTTTGAGTTGAAATGCGTCGGCCTGCGGCGTTTTCCACTTGAACTCGACATCACATTTAGTTGGATATGTCAGGGGCTCAGCGATGCGTGAAAAGTCCTTGACAAAGAGCCTGAAGTAGGGGGCACACGCCAAGGAATCTACGCACTGCCTTCTTGTCGATGGGCAGCTTGAACTTTACGATGGCAGCTGTCCTCCGCGTGACAGGCTGGTCTCCAGGTATGCTGATGTGGTAGCCTAGGAACAGAAGCTCATCGTAAGCGAAGCGGCACTTTTCCAGCTTCAGATTGAGCCCTGGTGACTTGATGGAGTCTAGTACTGTCGCAAGCCGTCTAAGGGGATCTTCGAAATTTGCGGTGAAGACGGTGACATCATCCAAGTAAACAAGACAAGTCTGCCATTTCAATCCTGCTAACACAGTGCCCATGACGCACTGGAAGGTTACAGGCACCGAGCACAGTCCAAGTGGCATCACCTTCAACTCATAGAGGCCGTCTGGCGTGATGAAGGCGGTCTTTTTCCGATCTCTGTCGTCGACTTCGATTTGCCAGTAGCCAGACTTGAAATGCATTGACGATAAGTATTTAGCTTTGCAGAGCCGATCCAATGCGTCGTCTATCTGTGGGAGAGGGTATACGTTCTTCTTCATGATCTTGTTCAGTCGACGGTAATCGGCGCAGAAACGTAGGGTTCCGTTCTTTTTTTTCATCAAGACTACAGGAGATGCCCATGGACTTTTCGACGGCTGGATGATGTCGTCGCGCAGCATTTCGTCAACTTGTTGTCTTATAGGCTCCGTACAGTCGAGTTTGCGGATACTCTGGCGCCATCTGCCGCAGCGATGCGACAGTACTGGGAAGATGGCTGTGCGGCTCGGCCGGCACGGCGCGTATTAATGCGCACTGCACTTCGTGTCAAACCCTGTTGGGGCCGTTGTGCTTTGTTAATCAGCCCTCCCCCCCCCCCCCTTTTCCAGATACGTCTTGCGACAGTGCAATGGCATGCGCTTCATGTGCAAGCATCGAAATTACGGTGATGCGAAAAATACCAAGTGGAACCGGCGATACTGCTGCGTAAGAGACTGAAAGTCATGAAGGCCAGCCCGGGATAAATTGGTGCATATTTTCTAGCAGGCCTTACAAACTTGAACGGTGAAAGAAATGAAGCGCAGCTGGGAGGGGAGCAAGGTAAGTCAGTTTCTGTCATCATATTTGTTAGAACGGTTTGTTTTGTGAATCCTGCTGCACGTGCGCGTTTCCACGCCTGTGAGTTGCCAGCGGCCATGGCTGGGTCAGCTGCTCGACATTTAAAATACATTTGTCACGACTGTGCTTATTTGACTACTGCTTAGTGGAGGCAGAGCAGTGCAGGAACAACATTGGCTTGTTTGATGAGCAATATTCCATGCCAAGATCGCTTATGTTGAGGTGAAAAGTGCTAATTCATATACGATACTCGTTTCGGCTGCTGGCGTCAGGGGCGCAGTTTCACATTCAGCGATCTTTCTTGCGACTTTACATATATGAAATCGCCTCGCAAAAGCAAAGCACGTATGGAAGCAAACGAATTCGCCGGCGAGATCAGACCTTATCAAAAGGGCATTATGAACCTGGTTCATTGTACATTATGAAAACAAATTTTCGTGTCGTACATATTCATATCACGTTGTTTATCAATATCATTTCTCAGCTGCAGACGGCTCCGAATGGGTCCCAAGTGAATCAGCCAGGGTATACTCTAATATTTTTGCAAAGGAAGGAAAAAGCACGATCCAAAGCACAGCCCCACGCTTTTTCTGGACGTTAACAAAGTGCGGCAAGCTGACGAGAATAATCTCGCGAATAAAAAGACCTCTTAATTGGGCTCTTTTGTCTCACTTATTTGCCTCGTGCGAAGCGACTCGTAGTAGCGCCGATTACGTCGGAAAGGACAGAGCGCTTACAACTGCTTCAAAACCGCAAAAGCTTTCGTTTGGCGCAGTGATAGACGATGACGAAGCACACAGAACGTTGGAGCACCATAGTGTCACACAGTCATTTTAAATCAAGATCGCTCCCGATCGGATCAAATTTCTCAATTTCGATCAAGCATGGTCACTGATACACCGTTCTAGAATTAGAATCGAGTTAGCTTAGCTCACTCGGCATGACCTGCAGACGACAGCCTACGATCGCGATCGTGAAGATCGAACTCGTTGCGGGGATTGCAATCGACTGAACACATATCAACAAAGTCGTGATTGAAAGCGACCATGCAGCCTTATCCCGTTGAGATCTAGCTGTATGGCGGTATAAAGTAACAATGTGACGTGGGCATCAAATGATAGGCCGCGGCTTACAACGCGCCGTAGCGAAATGAGGCATGCATCGGCAACAGCGAGGCGTCGATGAAAGATCGGTCAACCTATTACACGTACAACGTTTTCAAGGTGCTAGTTTAGGGACCTCGATGTTAGTGCCGCAGTGGGCTTTACTGATGCGCAGGATGACTTCGTACAGTTGTTTTCCCTGCGGCGAACGACACTTCGCGTGAACGTGCTGGTCAGCCACTTCTTTCGCGGAGAGAACGTGTGAAGTAGCGTACAGCTTGTCTGCGTTGGTTAACGAAGCAGCATGAAAGCACTCTCCGCTTACTTTAATATGCCTAAACCCACAAAAAGTATTTGCGGCATCAGTGACGACCACACTTGTACTTTCATGCACATAAAAAACGACGTTTCACGGATATAAATGCGGGTTTTCACGAAATGTGCAGGCAGTTTAAATGTCGTGGTCTTTTCACCTTCCCAGTGTCGTGCTACTTGCCACAGGCGGCGCTGAGTAGCGTGGCACCGCTGCTGCTGAGTGGCGCCACCGGTTTAGTGGATGAAGCCTAATAGCTTCACGTTCTTGCGTCGAAACTTGGTAAGGGCTCCGGCGGAGAGGTCGAGCGCACTCTCCGGGCATTATGCGATGCTTTTCAACTGGTGTTTGTTGAATCCTCGATGAGGTCGATAAACAGTCTGTATCGTCGGAGAAGAATTCTGAGCGCTCCTTCTGCGCTCTTTACTCAGAGGGAGACTTTGGCCCGTATTCAGAAAGAGAACTTGAGTAGGGCGGGAAAAGTACAAGTGTTAGGAAACTTTAGGAGAGTACTTCAAAAACGACACTTAAGTATCACTTTCGAAAGTAACGCTTTTCGAGTCAAGTATATCGTCTGGTGTCGAGGATACGTAAATAATTTACGTGTACAATCGGTTCAATAGTAAAAAAAAATATCATTTTTGCCGCAGACTAATGCGGATATAAATGTTGCAGTGCTTGCCCGCGCATTCTTCTGAGTAAAATACAAAGAACGGTTTGGTTCTAGCGCTTTACTCAAACTCGTCTGGCCACAAGTTCACATTAGTTCCCGTAGCCACTGCGCTTGTGTGTGTTGCCATCTCAACTTTTTTTGGTTTCGCTGCTGAAAACGTACGGTGTTTTGCGCAGAGAGTGTGTGTGCGTTGCGTATTTTCAACCCGCGCGGACGGTGGAAAAAAGGAAAACAAACTTTTCCGAAGAAGAACGTGCCGTGCTCCGGGAGTTCGTTTCGCGCCATCGCAGCGTGGTCGAGAAGAAGAAAACAGACGCTGTATTCGTCAGTCGAAAACGGGTGTCATGGAGAAAATCGAGGACGAGTTCAACTGCCGCCATAACGTGACGCGGAGGACGTGGGGCCAACTTAAACAGTGTTGGGAAAACGTCAAAGACAAGTGGTGCAAGTGTAACGCACAAGACATGCGGGAGCGGTTTTCTACAGGTGAGCATTGTGTCCATGAATACTTTGTTTAGCGCAAAAAGACAGACACAAGAAAGACGACAGGACAAGGCACTACTCTCAACTGACATCAATTTATTGCGTCACTCCTTTATAGACCGCTCTTTTATAGACCGTCTTATTGCGCTAAACAAAGTATTCATGGATTCGCACCAACTAGCCCGTCAACGCATTGTGCTGAGCATTGTGTCCTGTGCAGTTGCGATGTTATTGACGTAGATCCTCTTTCTGAACATTGCATAGCGTTCAGCGACCTAAGTCGTTGGATTATTTGGCCAAAACAAGCACATTTGGCGCCCGCGAACGTCTCGCAGCTTGAGGCCCGAATGTTTTTTTGTTTTTTTCGCTTGCGCTACGCACTATCAGCGTCAAATGAAACTTGAACAGCGGAGCGCGTAGCCCAAGCATAAGCGAAGATATAGTGCGCGCTGTCCAGTCATCACCATTGACAGGCGCGCGCACCCGGTTTGGCCGCACTGCACTCGTCCGGGAGTCAAACGGCCGAACACGATCGGCTCCCTCACGCCGGCCACTGTCGCGGCCCAAAGCGATACCAGGGTGCGCAAGTTTTTCGATCGAAAAAATGAATGTGGCGTACAAGCGGCAAACCACACGAGCGAATGTATCTCTAATGATGACGGTGCAAAGTGCACCAGGGGCACCACTGTTGGCGTTTCATTTGATGCCGATAGCACTTATGCTGTCGGCGAACTGTGTGGCGATACTTGCCGTATACAGGAATATTTTAGCGTCAATTTTCTTTTAGTTTTATTTTCTCCCTTTCAAACAGAACAGAAGCGAAAATATCTCACGATCGCGCAGCGCCCAAACCGGATGTGCGCGACGGCAGATGGTGATGACTGCACAGCGCACACTATATATGCTTGCGCCACGCGCTCCAATGTCCAAGTTTAATTTGACGCTGATAGTACAGATATGATTCAGTGCCGAAATTACGGCATTTATTTGGCTGAGTGCTGAAATGAATTGCATGTAGTACAGAATATAGTGTATGCCTATTACATTGTATACCTTCTTTTTTTGCACCCTCTTTCAACTTATGTCGTATTTTGTGATCGTGCACAAACAACTTGCTGTTCTCTAGAAAAGAAGTTATATTGGGTGCTGCAATCGTATACTAGCACTTTCTAAAACGAGTAGATTTTCCCAAGAACGGCTTCAATTTCCGCGCTCTGGCTGTGTTTTTCCCTCCTTCTTTATTTGGAAAATGTATTGCATGATATGTCAAATGGGTACCATGTAGTAATTGGATTGAAAAATTTTCTCACATTTGGCAGCATTGATACACAAACTACGCTTCTCAAAGAGCAGTTTGTCCTCGGAGTTTACCGCTGCTTGGCTATCGAAAAAACAATAAGCTGGAGCAGCACAAAAGCAGGGACTTTCCCCTGCGGCAGAAGATGCCAGTGCTCTGGGAACCGCTAGCACATAAATAATCTATGTCTCCGAATAAGCTGTGGTATGGTGTACCTTGCCGTTTCTTAAAGGTGCATATGTTGAACGCCTGGCTGTGTTGCACACAGTCACAGTCAGCATAACAAGCTTCAATTTATGTTTTCATATGGCTGTGTAATCATTTCATGTGCTCGTGTGATATGTTAAACCTTGTCGTCGCACAAACTGCTTCCTTGCAATTCCAGCTGGCGGTGCACCCTCACCTAGCCAAGTGACCAACGAACTACAGCAAGTCGGAGCTATAGCGTCACATATGGCAGCTCGACTGTCAAATCCATTCGGCAGCGACCCCAGCGGACATCACGCTGTGCCAGGCGAATCGCAGTCATGCCAATCCCAGTGCACACCTGCTGTCGTTGCACTACTGTCGCAGACGCAGAACGAGTCTCTAGGTGAGGCAAATGGTATGACTTCTTCATTTCTTTTTCCTTTTGCTGCCCACATTTCATGTCATTTACGCTAAACTGTTATTTATTTATTTATTTATTTAGTACCCACAGCGCCCATTCAGGCATTACAGGGGGGGGGGGGTACAGATGAAAAACAAGCATCAAAATTGCAGGTTTGCATAAATTTGTGTAAGTCAACAACACATTATTATAGGCCGACAAAAAAAGAAAGAAAAGCACACAGCTAAGTTGTTCTTCTACAACAAAAATTACCAAATTTCTTGAATGGCACAGGAAATCATGAGTACCACATAAATCATTATTACACTTTCATGGCTTGTAAAACCAGGTTTTGTGCGCTTATATATTGTCACGTAGTAGAGACGGTAAAAGAAAATAGTCGTGAAAGTGTGAATGACGAAACTGATTCTTTAGTGGACGAACCTGTGCCCACAAAAGCAAGTTACACTCGAAGCACAACGATAGCGGCGAACACAGTCGGCGATCGGCGAAATCTAATCATTGGGCCAAGCGCGGCTGCTTTTATACACGAGTCACCAAACGTTCCAGAGTAGTCACTTGTGCTGGCGTGTTACTAAACAATTTGATTCGCGCATACATGCAATAATAAATTGCCTTGTGCTGTTTACATGGTGTCCTCAGTAGGTCATGCAAGCACCAGTTGTCAGTGTGACCAACCGGGAAATGAGGTAAAGCTAATTGAGAAGGAAACGAAAGGCGCTGAAATCCAGCTTGAAAAGCGGCTATAGTTGCGCTGTATAGTGTGTATTACATATTATTCCACTTACATTAGCGACCTCGTGCACTATACAACCGTAGACCATGCATAGGCACCAAGGTGTTCAGAACATTGCAGAATGTTCAGTGTAGCAATGCAGCAGCCATCTTGCTCTGTGGTCACTTTCAACTCTTACTGCAGGTAGTCAAGATGCGGCTGATGAGCCCGACTACTGGTCATGGGATTATGCTGGAAGGCCACCAGCAGAACCTGAAACGAATGCTGCCCCATTATCTACGACCACAGACAGCCGAGAGCTCATTCATGGTACAAGCCAGGAAGCTGCTGTGACAGAGCTAGGTGCTGCCGCAACTTCAAGCGGTCCTGTGCTAGCTGGAACAAGACGCCCCGTGACAAGCAGCAGCCAGAGACAGACGGCGGTCTCCCTTGAACTGGCTGCCCGCCTCAGTACCATTAAGGATGACCGTGAAGGAGAAAAAAAGGAACATTTATTGAAAATGAAATTCATGCGCCTCGAGCACAAATACAAATCTTTGCACAGGCAAGCTGAACATGAACGAACTGTGCAGCTTCTTCGGCTTAAAGAAGCCAACCAAAAAAGAAAAGCGGAAAACCTAAAGCTTCTGCTGGGAGCTTTGAAGAAACAGTAAACGTATTTCTTGTTGCTGTGATTTTGTCACATTCCATTTACGTAAAATACTGTGCGACTATGCGGTCTCTGATCCTGAAACCACTTGCTGTGTCTGGCAACGGAGGCATGCCTCGTGGCGTTGGTTGAAAGGAGAGAGTGGGAGCTTGCGAAGCGGCGTTGTGTATTGCCTGGATTTGTGCAGGAGGGGGGACAGGGTCTCTCAGCAGGTGGTCGAAGTTGTGTAGTGCAGCACAAGCTGTGATGACGATAGGAACTGATCTTTTTGTCTGAAGAATCATTTCAAGGCGGGAAAAGCTTTGATTTCATAATCCAACAATTTCCTCAGCACTGCAGCATGTCCTGGAGTGGCACTTGTTGTACCTAAACAAAGCAGTTCTTCAATTAAATCATTATTTCCGAACATAATTGTTACTTCGCAGCATTTCATAGTAGTGTTGAAACTGCAAATCACCTGTGTTGAGGGCTGCTTTGTGTCTCTCGAAAAGGGGTCACGAGATAAGACCTGCAGGGGTACCCCTTGTCACCAAGTAGGACGCCACGCACATTCCCTTCTTCGTACTGCACTCTGGCTCGAATATTATTGAAAATTCGGCTGTCATGTGTTGAGCCGGGCCAGCTGGCAACCAAATAAAGAAATTGAAGCCGAGGCCCTGTGCTTGCCTGCAAAACAAGCCACATTTTTAGCTGTGTTTAAAAACGGCTAATAATTGCGTCACACACATCCCCAGGATATGTCATTCCAAGTGCACTCGAAAGGTAACGCGTGAAATGTATAAACGCCTCCATGATATTGGAGTTAGCTAATTGCAAAATGTGTGGTCATTTGGTATAGGCGAAATCGGTAGCGTTGCTCACTGCTACCATAATCTTTAGCCCCGACAGCTTTTCTGGCAGCTCCGTACATTGTACGACAGCGTAGAAAACATACCTGGACATTGATGGAGAAGCACCGCTTTCGACATGGAAAAACCTCCGCTTCATCTCCTCGGGGACTTCTGATGGGTACATGAGTGCAGTCAATGCACGCTCTCACACGAGGAAACCGTGCGATGGTGTAGAACTCCTCCATTACGGATGCCAAATCATTAGCATTTGGGAACTTCACGAGCTGCGGGAACAAAGCCTCGGCAATCATTCTTGACATTCGTGCAATTATTCGAGACACGGTTGCTTGAGAAACATTACCGAGGTCTTCGGTGACAACCTGAAATGTTCCGGCGGCGTAGAATCGCAGCGCAATTAGAAGCTGGAGCAGCAGCGGCACGGAGTGACCGCGTTCGTTTTCTTTTGGGACCAGTGGCAGCATTTCCAACAGCCGTAGCACCGCTTGCTTGGAAAAGCGGTACCGCCACGAGAATTCCACGTCGTTGAACACTTCCATGGGATTCTGTCGATCTTTAAGCCGTGGCCGTAATGGAGACACGTATCGGTATGCCTAATCCTCCGTAGTATTGCGCACACGTCCGGCTAAATCGGCAATGTCGGCGAGGATGCCGTACCATCTTGCTTGCTAGGTGAGAGTAGCGAAAGTCACACTTAAGGTTGCCAATGACCGTACTTTACTTTCCGGCACTCAAGTGTCGATTAAAGTTTACTTTGAGTACAAGATTTGTCTATGAAAAGCGTTAAGTATCGACCGGCTACTTAAGTGATAAGTTAAGGATAAGTTCCGTTTGTGAATGCGGCAGAATGGGGCAGTATTCGAGACTAGAAACGCATCGGTAGTTTCCACAATTTTCTGAATGTAGGCCATCATCGTGCCCTTGGTGAAGTATGCTTGAATTTCTGGCTAAAGTTTGTCAGCATCATTTCTGCTTTCCCTCCGTGTAGCCGAGCGATCCGTCTTGCGAAGCAAATTTCACAGTCGAGCAATCGACGTTGGTCGCCCTCGATGACGCCTTGTACATTTCCAGGTGTTTCACTGCCGACGGAAATGACAATAGGCTGTTTCAAATGGCGCGATTTTTATTTAGCGACCCAGCAATATCCATCGCTCAGCGACCACCGCGATGTCGTGGGCTTTCCGTGACTGGATTCCAAAAAGTTGGTCGCGCCGTCGCTGAGTCGCAGCCATCGGCGCAATGTGGAAGGGGCAATGTGGGACGAAACAAAGCGCCGTCAAAATAGGCACTTTTCTGTTTAACCGTGCGTTGGTAGCTCTGTGGAGCAATGTCGCGCGCCAGTTTTAGTTATGTTTTAATAGACCGTACCCACCAGCGCCTGTGGCTTAGGAGCTTCATAAGCATTCTTTTTTTCTTCCGCTTACACGATTCGTTTAAAAAGATAAGCTGCACGCTATCCAGGTTGGGAGAAGGACACTGCTTCAACATAAGGCACGTACCAACTTGATCGCCACTGTCGTCAACCTCTTCATTGCTGCAAATTGTGCCAGCTGCTTATACATGCACACTCAATAGTAGCTTGTTCTGCAAAAGCAAATACTCATCCAGGAAAGAAGTTGTGGCTTCCATAGTAACAACGTAACTAGTGTCTACCAAACTACCACACAACTAGAGTCTACCAAACTACCACACCGACGCCGCACGAGCCGCATGAGCCACACGCTCACACTTGCGGTGTTGTGCAGCGTTTCAGTCACCTCATCTGCAAGCTGTCGTGAAGTACCAACGCTTTTAAACGTTAAAAATGTTGTATTTATTCTATTAGCGAATAATAATAGGGAAATCCGAATATTTGACTAGTTTCCATGTTGTTTTTATTGAACCATGAAGGCATTGACATTTCGTGAGCAAGGGCAACCTTACGCATCGCTGCGACGCAAATCGTGCTGCCGTAAGCGCATGTGAAAGCTGTCACCGAAAATCGCTCTGCGACGTGCATCGCAGAACTTTGTTCGCTCCAATCGCGCCATGTGAAACAGCCTAATGCCGAAACGAGGCGGTATGCTGAGTTGGTCCTCAAGTGCAGTCATGGCATGGTGACTACGAACACTCTGCGGCGGTATCCCATGATCTTCGGATAGCGTTACCGACTTTGACTTCAGGTCGACGTTTGCGTCGCATGTGTTCAGGAAGTCCATGCCGAGAATGACGACTCGTGAGCACTGTTTTTCATGGTTTCAATGATATAGCAAATCGGTATTTCCATAGAGAATTATAATTTTGCCTTGTTTAATCAACCGCCAGCTGTCTTGCAAATACTTTGCAAAATATTTTATTAGAAAGTGCTAGGAGCAAATTGTATTGAAAAGCTTCTATTTTCTCTTCATCTTTTTAAATAAGAGTTGGTCATAGTCGTTTCATTTTTACAATGAAGCTGTATATGGCTAGCCGATTCATCCGTTCAGCCATCGGTCGCCTGTGGGCCAAAAACCCTCCGACACAAACCTATGCGCATGCGCAAAAAAAAAGAGAAAGACAGGCGCGAGATTGACTGCGCCAGTAGTAACGTCGTTGCTCTCCGTCGCAGCGGAGCGTGCGCGGAGCAGTATTTCTGGCCGCCCAAAATGGGTAGGCTGCGCGTCATACGTAATCCTGAGGAGCAGGCAGCTTTCCATCAGCAACGCTGCGAGCAGAACTAGGAACGAGCTCATCTACGCCATGCCGACCAGTGTAGCGTAGTTACTACTCTGGATTTCGAATGACTCCAGAATCATGTACCGCTTGGACGAACGGAATGGGAATGGAATTAAGCGCCTTCTGCCGGAATCGCATGAGAACAGAATTACGTCTTTTTCGAAAAATAGAGCGCTTTTTCGCCTACGAGCTGTTTTTTGTCAAAATATGCCGAAGCACCAACCAGCCCGCGTTTAAACATAAGTATGTCAGAGACTGGAATTTGACAATAAAGTAGTATTTTTAATATGGTTTGGCTGACTGCAAGCATGGTACATTTATGAGCAACGCGCCTACTACAATTCTCGCCTTATAGACTGAGTTGCTCCGAAGGTTGTCTCGTTTTTTCGCGTAACCGCGGCTCTGTACCATAGGCATGCATCGTAGGCAACTACGGCGGCGGCATGCTACTCGCTTACGCCTTGTGATTTTTTTTTTACCTTGCCTGTGCCTTCATTCCGGCCGCCTGCTGACTCCCCACCCTTCACTTCTTTGTTTTTGCTTGTGTCGCCGTCGGCGACTAGGACGCATATTCGAAAAAGCGCTTGTCTAAGTTGTGATGCGTGTTGACGGTGGCGCGATGCTTGTGTTCACTGCAAGCTGGTGTGACATTATTCTGGTGTGACAAGATAATCCTCAAAGGGCCTAACAATCATTAAGTGGGCTCCGTCCGCTCATGTGCCGTTTCTTGCGTGAGAAATGTATCCTATTCAGCGTAAGTGGTATTGAAATGTCATAACCACGATTGAAAGAATACACCACCTAGGTGAGAAGTGTGTCGAGAAACATAGCCTAGTTATTAACATTGGAGACTTCAGGGAGCAAATGAGTGTCTTAAAAAAGGGGCTTCAAATTGAAAGGAGTGGAAATCAGAGTGCTTAAGTGTGCTTAAAATAGGGAAACATCTATGGAATTCAACACGAGACGAAAAACAAAGGGGAGGGAGATGATTGTGTTTCGTAAGCTGAAGATGACTAATGTCATGTATGCCTGGAATGAAACTACTAAGGCAAGGAACGTACTGGTGTCATGCCTCTTCCGAGAGAATGAAATGACTTGAGAAGTCCCGCTCTGGACAATTTCAGATTATAAGCGCCAACGCAAGCCATATATTGAATAAATTGGTTGAGTTAGAAAGCATCTTCGAACACGTACCTGACATACTGATAGCCAATGAAACGTGGCTTCATAAGGATATTTTACATGCCGAAATTGTTCTTCCCAACTATAATATAGTCGGAAAAGATCGAGAATATAAAGGTTAGAGGCCTTTCCGATCATATTAAAAATAGCCAAGCCTTCTCGGCTTTGCCAGACATAAATAGCATCAAAACACTGGGGATTAAGACAAAGTTAGATAACCTCACAGTTTTCATTGGGGCTGCCTACGGAGCGCAAAGGTCACCGGTGGACGTACTGGCAAAGTGGCGATATTTTATAGATGCATATTTACCTCATGACAGTAAGATTATCTTGCTTGGGGATTTTAATCTGCCTGGGATTGACTGGCCTTCAAAAGTGCCTGGGACACGAGAAGTGCCTAGTTGCGAAGAGTTGCTAGACTTTGCATCCTGTCATAATTAATTTCACGTTGTAGCCGACTAAGTACGCAAGGATCAGTCCTACGACATCATCTATTCTCGATTTGATCTTTGTATCCGAGTGCCTACATTCATTCGTCCGCGAGTGCAAAATACTCGACGGATTATCGCATCACAGAAAAATCGTCGTCAGTTGTATTTGTACAAATCATTGCTATCTTTAGGCATTCCCTTCAGACCAACAACCTTTCGTATCGTTAAGGACATTTTTCGGGCTATGGAAATAATGTTCCAATATAAAGCCACAAGTCCAGTGCCCATTCATCACATCGCTCAGCTTGATCCAGTAGGCGCAATATATTCTAACTAGGAAAAACCTACAGAAATTCCGAGAATTGTCTACTAATACGGACGCATCTTTTATCTCAGCTGTGACTTTGTTACTGCTTAGTTTAACCTACTTGCTTTTTATAGCTCATGCGCGTCTATCCCTGACCTTTCCGGTGCCAAATAATGCTTTGGCTTTAGTTGACAATTGTCAAATGCTCTCGCCGCATCCAGCCTCTTCAATGCAATTATTTCAATTGAGCCGAAACGCTGAGCACGAGCGCGCCTCGACAGACCACATTGGTCGAAAGGAAACGCTGCAGCTGCTGCAGCAGCGCTTGAGGCGCTGCGTCAGGGGAAAGTACGTCGCCACGATGCCATGTCGCCCTCGCTGTCGCTCTCGCAAGCCGGTGTTATGCGCGTGTTCTTTGTCTACGTATCCGCTAGTGTGCTTTCTGACGGCGCCTAGGTAAGGTAACGCGCTCGCTTGCCCGCGAGATGTTCATAACTCGAAGGACGCTCAGGAACGTTTAATTGGACATTGGGCCATCCCAAAATGTCAAGTTGACCCACACTTAAATTCCAAGTTGGCCCACTCCCAAAAGTAAGTAGGTCCAGCCCCAAAATTTAAAGTTGGCCCAACTCCATATTTCCAGTGTGGTGTTGTCGTAATGGAATGCCAACAGCTGTCGAAATTGAGTGCCGCAGGAAAGGCCGTTAAGAGCTGTACTCTAAAGAAGTCAAGTCACAGTACTACGTGGCACATGTAGCACAGCCACAGCGTAAGCAGGAGGACCGTCTCCATAGGAGCTCCGTTTTCGGCAGGTCACACTAGAAGGCGTTAGTATGGAAGTCTCTTCGCGTCTTTTGGTAGAGGACGATACAAACTATCTTCCTCGCGTCGACGGGAAGCTGCGGCTTGTGCTGCTCTCCTCACAGCTCTCTGCTAAGTCCCACGCTGCCTGGTGGCCGCCGTGCGCGCGTGGCTCTACAATTCGCAGCTTCAACAGCGGTCCGTACATTGCGCGGAGGCTCCATAAAGTGTACTGAAGAGCAAAAAACATATATTCAGACTACGCGGCCTACTTGTCACATCCCTTGACCCATGTCACGGTACGATACTGCTGATGATGGCGATTTTTTATCATCCCTTTTGAAACTTGGCTGTGAGAAGTAGTCACCCAGGCTGCTTGAGTTAACCAATTCGAGCTGCATACAGCATGCCACTGCTACATGTGGGCACACTTGGCGGAATACAAAGCAACTTCAAAGCAAAGTTTGCAGGTACTGACGCTACGCGGCGCACATGCCACATCGCGGGACGAAATGCATGGTACAATGCATTTCGGGTATTTTAAATAAATAAATTATTGTGAGCATGAGTATATCACTGTGTTTACACTCTCTAAAGCTTAGCCTAGACAAACATTTATTGAACTTCGCTTTCCTTATCTTCTGAATGCATGTATTGATATTTATATTGTCTACTCCTGTACTGCTTTACTTATCTTGTGAAAGCCTTTATTGATGTTTATATTTGTTTACTCCTGTTGAAACACTTACTTTGTGTCCCCCCTTACCCAATGCCCTTAAATGGGCCTGTAAGGTATTTTAAATAAATAAATACATAAATGATGATGATGATGATTTCTTGTCATTCTCTTTGAAACGCAACGGCTACAATCAGTCACTTGCCTACTTAATTCATCCCGGTAGGCAATACATGGTTTTCATTCCAGCATTTTTGTATACATCTTAATCTTACTTCGTTTTTCAAACCTTTACTATCTACCTTGCGCCACTGCATATGCAACTGCTACATGGCGTGCAACCTGGTGCAATGATATGCGGCTGCAGTAAAATTGTGCTCTTATCGACGCTTCGTGGGGGCATCTCACATCACAATACAAGTGGGATGATAGGATACTACTGACAACGTCGAAAATAAAATTCGCAATTCCACCCGAAAGGTAAAGCACCGATTGCGAGAGCCAATTAGTAGAAAGCTGTGCGAAGTAAGGATAGTAGCTTTATCGGCCGTAAAAACCTGTAAACATTCGCTTACTAACTAAATTAACAATTATGAATCTGTGTAAGCTGACTAAACAAGAACGTAGAAAGAAACAGACACCCAGAGAAAGGGCTGTCTTTGCGTGTCTGCTTTTTTCTACACCCTCGTTCAATCGCGCTTACCCATTCTATTATAGATTGAAACCAACTAGGCCGCCAACGTATTTTAACTAAATTAACCAGCACGGTGTGACGCGCGCGCAGGTAAACATGAACACATCACACTCGATGATAGCGAGTCAATGGACCTCCGTGCATCTGTCGCTTCAACCTGTGCCAAACGTCGAAAGCACAGCACATATGAATCTACCGGCCCTATGGGCACTCTACAAACACCGTAGATCACTTTCAAAGTGGGACCCGCGCAGGCGCACACTTTGGCCGTGTCTCAGATTGCTTTCAAGACACATGAGCGCCGGCAACGCGTCCCTACGGCGTTGGCCAAAGCGTCTACTACGGCGCCCGCTATTCGCGTGGCCAACGCCGTAGTGGACGCTACGGTTATCTCCACTCTTTACGGCGCAGCGGCGAGGAGGAAAATTAACCACCCTGGCAGCCGCCAGCGAAGAACGCCCCTCCTCCCTCGCCTGAATCCCTGGCCTCGCGCGCCACAGGAGAGGGCACGCATCCGGTCCCCGTTCCTCACTCGCGCACCTGAAATTGAACCGCGTACGCCGGCTCACCCTCACATGCTTTCACTCATACGGAACCTCACGACGATGGCAGAAATGCGCCTGGAGTGTCCTTACAATTGCTATCGCAAAAAATATTTGGCATCCACTTTAAATGGGACCGTGAAATAGTCACCTCGACAGCTTCACTTAATCAGGTATACATACGTTTTATTATTCTACCATTCCTGTAAACGTATCCTTAACCTTCTTCTTCTTCAAAACTTCTCCATCTACCTTGTACCGCTGCATACGCAGCTGCTACATGGCGTACCGCATGGTGTAGTAATATACAACTGTGATGCCAAGTATGCGCATGTGGACGCTACGCGGTGTGCAGGCGATATCTCGTGTCTCCCCGAGTGCTAAGGTGCATTTCGAGCGAATGTTTCCGCTCTAAGCTAGCAAATGCTGGTCCGGCCAGTTTCCCCTTCTACAAAAACTTCTTTTTATTACAAAAACACATTGAAAGCATGCTAGTTAGAACATGGCTGCGGAAAAGACATATTATCGTTTCGTCAATTCACTGCGGCCTTTGTGAAGAGACCTCGTGAAGGGACTGGTTTATTGACTGCAAAGGTACAATTTCGTTCTGGGATGTCCTCCACAGAAATTTTCAAAAATATTTTATTTAAATTTTCACAGTATCCGATATCCTGTCATTCCATCTGATGGTGTAGCGTGGGATATGCTTTTAGTGATAGGCCTGCATATGGCATGAAAAATTTTATTCAGATCCCTCAGGTGGTGCTAGATTCTTAGCCCGAAGTGGGCCACTGCCACTTTGGGTGTTGCCTTTGCCGCTGCTTAACGCGGAGGACCACCAGAGCCTATGTTGTAAGTCTTCCACGCTCCCGCATCGTGGGCAAGCGTATGAAGCCACGACTTCGGGAAATATTTTGCTTATTAATAGGGGAGTGGAATATGTCCCTAATCTGGCGATGAGCGTGGGGTCTGTTTAGCTTTACGTGCTGAGGCGGATGTCATCTACGTGCCAAGTAAAAGTGTTTTGTGAGTTCGTTGTACGAGAGAACATGATCCCGGCAGTACATAACCTCCAAGCCTGGCTGCCCTAGCGCCACGTGGTCTGTAAGCCCTCGCGCAGCGTCGTGAGCCGATTCGTTGAGATTAGTCGGGGGTCTGTCAATTTCTCCCACGTTCGCGCGAAACCAAACGATCGTGTGCGGCTTAGCATCCTTGCCGCCGAGGAATGCTAGGGGCTGCCTGGAAACGGTGCCCGTGGCAAACGCTCTCATCGTCGCCTTCGAGTCGCTGTGTATTCAGGTTCTCTTGCCAACCAGGAGCGCCAGGGCGACGGCTCCCTGTTCGACCGTCTGTGGATCCGTTCTATATAGAGACGGGGAATTCGGGACGTATCCTCTATGGACAGCCTAGGCAAAACTCGTATGCAAGACCGAAATGCAGAAAGAAAAATTTTCTCAATATCGCACTTCGCTCAAATGATTACGCACACAAACAAGAATGTCAGCCGGATTGTTATCCACATTGAATTAGGTGTTTAACTTCTCCTTTCAAGTTTTTAGTGTGATGGAAGGCGTTGCTTTGTGTGACGCTTGCTTTGTATGCGCCGCTCGGTGACCTGTGATTGGTTGTGACCATATGGTATTCGTAACACTGGAAATTTGTGCTGTGCACACGCCATTTCATTCATAGTAATAAATGTCATGTAATAGAAAGTGCTCGTGTAGCGAAGTGGCAGAGTAGATGACTGCCGCGCAAAGAGCCCTAGTTCGATCCCGGCGGAACTGGGTATGTTTTGCTCATTTCCGGCGATAGCTGCGACAGACACTGGCGGTGGCGGCGGACAATATCGTTAACCAAAACTGCTAGTGGAATGAACCCCTAACACCTTACGCCCTGAAAAACGCTTCACTCTCTTCTGTCGGCAGTTAGCGCCTGGTTTCAGCCTACAAAGTAATTCCATCTAAGGTGAGGCGCAATACCGAGCCCCTACAATTCAGACTTGGCAACTGCGTTATTCATGTTGCAACTTTTAGAAAGAAACCTACGCTACAAACACTTCTACACCGGAAAAAAATGTTTGCTCAAGTCATTATACTAAGATTGTACGCGCAGCTTTTTAATTTTTTTTGCTTTTTTTAACGTTTCGCAGCATTCCTTGGCTATTTCGTGTTTTCCTGTACATGCTAATCCTAACGCGCCATTGTAAGCAAGAAAGTCCTCATGCTGCAATTCTTGCAACCCCGAAATATATTTATTCGTATTTATCAATATGATGATACGCATCACCATTATCTGAAGAACATTCTTCATACCTCACAGGAAATGCCTAATGAAATTGTATTGAATGTCCCAGCAAGGTTTCCTTGTCGCCGGTTCCAATGGCTTTGTGATAAACATTGCGAGAATAAAGCCTTCCATGAAAGTCTAGTAGTAGATTAACTAATGAGTTGATTTTCAGTATTTAAAGAGCATAGCTTTCGCTGCCTCTTTCGCCTTTTTTCTTGGTTGGTGCTCGGTTTGTTCTAATATTCTACGTGACCTCAAAATTGTTCGCCGATGTCTCACTGCCAATACAAAGGCACCGATCAAACGGTTGCGTGGTTTTCCCAATCAAGGGGGAGAGGGGCGATGGGAGTTTTCAGTGAATGCCAACTTTGAGGCACGCGAGCTATAGCGCGAGATGTTTATGGCGTTGCTTAGGCGCTGTGGTTGAGATTGTTTAGATACTCTACTCAAGCCACGCTCATCACTGCGGCTGCGGAAGCTTCTGCGATGTTAAAGGAGGATGGCAGTTGCGTTCCGTGATGGTGGTCTCAAAGTTCTCTAGGCGTTCAGCCGTGCTCCCTAAAGTGTTGCAGTAAATAGCGCCAGACCATCTTCACACTCACTCCTCCGATTAACCCACGTATGGCGATTCAGCTTGCAAGTTAACGACTGCTGCAGATGTGCTGTTTGACGACTGTGTTCTCTTCGAAATTAGGCAATGAAAGAAGAAGCGTTTACTAAATGTCCCCACTTCAACAAATAGGCACCTTCGTCGTACTATTCATTAACAAAGCGAATTGTTATCTAGACGCTTTCGGCTTTTCGCCAATATTGAACATCATCGCCGATTGTATTGGTGTAGTTCATTCATATCTTTATGCATTGCCTTCAGGCCAACACTTGTTTGTATCCTTAATGACAATTTCTGGGCTTCGGCAGTAATGGTCTAATATGAAGTCACAAGCCCAGTGCCGATTCTTCACATCGCTCTTCTTGACCCAGTAGGTGCAGTATGTTCTAACTGGAAAAAAAAGAGATATAAGAAATCACAATAATGCATTAGTTTTAGTACAATCTCGTAGTAAGCATTGAAAGCAAAAAAAAAAACGTTTTTTGGTCCCTGCGAGCTGCTACACGGATGCCTTTGCCCACAGCGAGCCTGGGCACAGACATACAGTATATGTATAAACCAAACACCATTCAACTTGTTCCTAATGTCCCTTATGTTGAGCCAATAGCTGATGGGTTATCAAGCTTCCATATGTAACCACCATATACGCTGTGTCTCAACTTCTCGAAAAAACACAAGACGAGAAAACTGTGGCCGACGACATTCTTTGCTTCTTTTGCTTAATCTAAGCTGTTATATTGAAAATGCATTGCTGTTTGCAGAAGCGAATATTTTGGCAGATGGACAAGCTGCACTTTGCGCCATGCACACAAAGAAGAAGGTACGCTGCCCTTCAATCAATGGTAACTATATTTCACTATCCCATTTGGGGAACCCATAGATTCAGCCTCGAACTTGGAATTTTACGAAAAAAAAACACCAAAGAAAACCTACTACGTCTGCTATGAAGGTTGCACTCAGCGCCCCGGTGGAAGCAACGCCGGCTCATTTTGCCCTCCAGATTGACCGACAGGCAAAAAACTTTCACCGTGATATTTTTGATGACGTCGACCACTGGCTTGCATTTTCACGACTTCGTGCTTCCATTTTAGACCATGTTTGAATAACACATTCTGCTCCGGCGCCAAGCCCTCGCAGCAACACGAGCGGCTGATTTCTCAAATAGTCCTATGAGCTGTCGTTGCAGCTACAAAGAGGTCAAGTCTCGCGAACACTTGGTCAGCGCTGAAGGCGTCCGCGTCCATCAGGAGAAAGCTCACTGTGGGATTTTTGATTCTGCGGAGGAAAGAAATGTATGGAACGCTTACAGGGCGTGTGTGCCTATTAACGGCGTTCTATCGCCAATTTTTTGACGATTGCGGAAACACTGGCCTATTTTATCAGTGATAACGAAGCATTCACCCGGTGCTCATGGCAAGAGGTGGGTTTTAGAAAGCTCAGACATTCACTTGCTCTAGCACCAGCTCTCGACTACTCCAAAAAGAAGGCTGACACGAAGGGCCATTCAGATGGCAGCCGCTTCAGCCTTTGTGCCTTATTTGAGAGCGCTTATGAGAGCGACAGCAAGGTGGAATTGTAAAGAGGAAGATGCACAACACAATCACACTGTCGCCGCCACTCTCATCAGCATGTGTTATGCGCGCGTCCCTTGTCCACGCATGCTCTCGCCTACTTTCTGACTGCGCCTCGGTAAGGCCCAAGAAAAACGCACTCGTTTGCCCGCGAGGTGTTCGTAACTCGAAGGGCGCTCAGCAGCGTTAAACAGGGTGTTATGGCTTCGTGGTGATGCACTCTGGCCTCATGCAACGTCTCACGCGATACTGGGGTAGCTGCTGTTCCCTTTCAGCCGCTCTGCTCCGTCGAGCCGCGCTCGTTCCTGGCGTTCCGGCTCAATTGGTACAATTACATTGAAGGGGCTGGATGTGGCCTGAAAATTTGGCATGTGTCAGATGCTTTGCCATGGGAAAGATCATGGATGGACGTGCATGCGCTAGAAAAACCAACTAGGCAAAACAAAACAATAACAAAGTTGCAACCGAGCCAAACAATGCTTTCGCCTTTGAAGACAATTCTCAGAATGTCTGTAGCTTCTATTGCAAAATGACGTTGCCAGGAGTGGAGCATACCTTCTTGTCGCCCCGAGTGATCTACGTCACGAAATTTGGTTTGGTGCCGGAATGAAATTTAGCCTGATTATCTGTGATTATCTTTGGCGCTTCTACAAACATGACTCTTAAACTACTGATCGGAGTTCGCAGTGTGTGGTAAATGCTATGTGCGACATTTGCGCATCGTCCTTTGTGTGAGAAACGCCAATTTCTGGAAGGTAGTCTGTCTTTGGCGACAGTTCATTAAGGAAGCAGCCTACAGCTATTGCTTGTGATCGTTATCCACCATAAAAACAAGAGCTTCCGTCAGTTTTCGTACGACATGTCTGGCGACAAGATTTCGAGGAGAGCAAGTTCTTTGGTATGTGGGCCTACAATGAACGTCCGAGCACAGCTGCTCGTGTCCTACGGTTCCGTGGCCTTGAACTGCAGTAGAAATGCTCTCCATGACAGAGAACTGCAACAGTAGTTCCTGTTTAGTACGCGCTCATGATGGGGATTCACAGAATCGTTTATCCTTTAAGAGAGTCTCCAGTAGTTGATGTGTAGCGCTACCGCTAATCAATCTTATACCACGGAGAAAGGACACAGGTCTAGGTTACCTTCTCAAGTTGCAACATTTGAAGTCCGGAAATTATGTTTGAAACATGCTTCCAGTCCAGCGCGCTGCTGTGGTTGTGGCTTCCATCTTCATGTTTGTCTAGCACCGCCCACACGGTGTGTATTTGTTACAGCATACAAAATTTTGAAAATTGCCTCTGGCAGATAATATATTTTAGACTTTGAGCTGGAGATGCGGAAGCGGTGGATATAACTTGCACGAGAAATCAGGATGCATAATTTATCTACTAACAATATGATTAACTAGCTATCTAGCTAATCACTTTATGACACTTATAATTCAATACTCGAATGGAAGCCGGGGAAATCGCAAGGAATATGCGCTTGGGACGTAGTGTGAGGAGTCCAGTGGTCTCGATATACTCACTGTCAGCCGTGCGGTAAAAATGGCCAGCTTTCTTGTACATTTTACCCAAACGCTATTTTCCGTTTCATGCTTGAAGCAAAAAGTAGTGGCGCGCCGTTCTCTTTTGTTGCAATGCTTTGGGAATGAATATATAAAAGTCGCTATCGTCCTAAAGATTAACGCCGAGGGCCTACCTTCCAAGCTCCCCACCCACAATTCGTGAACTTCAATATGTGCCATAAGATAATAAATTATGTGACAATAGCGCTTACGCCGCGTGTCATGCGTCCAGGTTATGCGGGGCTGTGACCCTGATGTCGAAACGGGTGCCTGTAAGTGACGTCACTTGTCACGTGAGTGTTCGCTATAATGCAGGAAGCTGGCCCGAAATGAAGGGTTGTCATAACGCCCGCTATTAAAGTCACCGCTCAGTTCTTTCCTGCGGCTATTACGGCTGCGCTCGACATACGGCGAGGGTCCGAACACTGCATGGTGTCAGGAGTGGCCGTTTTCTTCTATTCGAGGGACGTTGGACTATTTGACAGCGGAGTCAAGACAACAGAGTCAAGTCCTTTCACAATATGTTCGCGGTGCACCACAGAATAAATTGTAGATAGTATCTTTGTAATTTTTTGATCATTTCTGGCAGCGATTATGGAAATAGGAACACGCACTGACCAACCTTCTTTGGTTCTACAGGCTAGTGTCGTTGTTTTCCGCTCTCCGTGACCAACGTCCCGCTATGGACTTCCACCTGTGTCCCGGCCATCAGCCAGCTGCGCGGATCAAGAATCTTCGGTGCTGTCAGAGCCAGCGTTGCGCTTGCACCATCAGCCCGCAGTGCGACGAGGATAAAAGGAGGCGCAGCGACTCCGGCACCTTATTCTGGTAGTGGCTGTGGCAATAGGCACACGCACTGACCAACGTTCTTTCCATCTGCAGGTTAGTCATATACGTATGTATCGTTGTCATTTGTAATTTCAATATTGCTGCAGCCGCTCCCAAATATTGCAGCTGAACTTGTGTTAACTTCTGCTGCCAAGCTTGGGTCTTCTCGCGCGGCCTCACGGGTGTGAACGGCGAACAATGCCTACGAACGCGGAGCTCGCCAACAGAAATAATGACATTGAATCGAAGCTTCGAAACATAAGCGAAAGACTTATTGATGACATTTACGGGAAATTCTTGCTGAGGGCGAGCAATTCAGGCGTAGACGTCGTAGAACTTAAGAACTGATACTTTGGAAACCAGCGCGGTATTTCTAAGCAAACTCGTCGAAAAGCTGAGCGTCGAAAACAATGTACTAAAAGCGGAAAACTAAGCTTTACAAGCAAACAACAACACTCACAAAGAAAGTTTGCGAGCTAGAGCAATACTCTCGACTACACAACGTTGAGATTAAGGGCATTCCTTGCACACAAGGAGAGTACTGTGCGACGGTCATATAAACTTTGGCAACAAAATTGGTTGCCTAGTAACGGCCACCGACCTCGACGTTGTTGATCGCGTTCCTACTAAAACAGAACATAAAAATATGATCGCTCGCTTCTGCTCGAGAACGAAGAAAGCCGAGTTCGTCGCGAAAGCACGGAAAGCTAGACTCTGCCTGAGTGATATTGGCCTCGCCACAGCAAAAGAGAACCCTGTCTTCGTTAAGAAACACTTAACACTTGAAAATAAAGCTCTCTTTTCCAAAGCTTTGGGTCTGAAAAAAAGCGAGAAACTAGAGATTTCTGTGGAAAGAAATCTGTCAAATCAAGGCTCGGAAAACAACCGAAAGCCGCGTCTTTCGCATCGCAACTGAATCCGACCTTTCAGTGATAACCTAACTTTAATTCACCTTTGCGCTACGCGTGTCACCTAGGCAAGTCTGGCAATTTCGTCCTATCTAACAGCTAACCAGTTAAAGAATCGTCTTTCAAATCATCAGCGATCTGTCTTGCATTTGATTGAGCGTAGTCTGCGCAAGCACTTCGCTGAATTCTCTGATCTCCTTTCTTCATTCACCTTCCCATTTTCGGTCATCGGAATATCTGAAACTTGGTTCAGTGACCACAATAAACACCTTTTCTGTTTTTCTAGTTTTGTTCCGGAATACTCTAATCGTCCCTTCAGCAACCATGGTGGCGTAGTGCTGTATGTCTTAGTAAGATCTTCATGAGGGCTGCTTGGTTCATACCTAGAACTGAGGTGAAACAGCGCGAAAAAGACGAGGACACAAGGAAACAAAAACCACGGACAAGTGCTGACTGCCAACTGGAAGTTTATTTGAAAACCACCGGACATTTATTTATGTATAAATGTCCGGTGATTTTCAAATAAAGTTCCAGTTGGCAGTCGGCGCTTGTCTGTGGTTTTTGTTTCCTTGTGTCCTCGTCTTTTTCGCGCTGTGTAACCTCAGTTCCATGCTGTATGTCTATTCAGGTATTACGTACAACCGAAGGAACGATCGTATGATTAATGTAATAATTGTGAAGACGTTTGGATTGAACTTAAAAATTACTTCCTCCACATAGACAACAAAGACAACAAAGACCAAATTGGTTGCATATATCGTTCACCCTCGTCATTAGAAATAGATTTCTGTGCTGCTCTCCATGGGACTGCTAGCAAATTAAAACAAAAATGTAATAATTATAGGCGACATCAGCATTAACCTCGCTGATGGTACGTCTACTAATGCTTTGCATTGACTGATTGTTTTAACAGCTTTGCTTATTAATGTTTAATTAAGATACCGACACGATGTGATAACCACCCCATAGGTACATTAATTGACCATGCATTATCAAATTTGGCATATCCACCAGACGCAGGCGTTCTCATGACCAACATAACTGATCACTATCCTATATTTTTTAATTTTTCACTATACTCAGGGCTCCGAAAAAATCACGTACACGAAATTCTTTCTAGACAAACAATCATTTCGTGAAGCCGTGTCGAATCTTGACTGGTCCCCCATCTTTTCTCCAAATGATCCACAAAAAGCATTGGCACTGTTTATCTGCATGCTTAAGTCCTGTTTTAATCGTTATTCCTATCAAGTTAAATGCAAAAAGAAATTCGCATCGCTAAAGAATCCATGGATAACAGATAAGCTCCTAGCTTTAATGCGCAAAAAGGATATAATCTCTACAAGAAAACCAAGCGACAACCATTTAACAAGTATTTAGCCATTAGGTACAAAAGGTTTTCTAAACAGCTTTCTGCCTCATTGAAGAATGCTAAAAAAGCATGGTACGAAAGAAAAATTTTGGAATGCGGTAAAAACGCAAAAAGGAAATGGTAAATTGTTAAGTCCTTCTTAAATAGGGCAAATAATCGCGAAACTATAACAGGAATTGCTTATCAGGGTAAGGTGTACAAGACCGCCAAAGAAATAGCTGATGCGTTTGCTGCTTTCTTCTTTACCAGCGAACTACAGAGACCTGCGCATGACAATCCCGTGTCTCAGCTCCTGCCACAATCTTTCTTTTTATTTCCAACTACAACTCAGGAAGTTCTAAACATTATAAACAACGTGAAGATAACCGGTGCCGGCATCGATAAATGAAACCCTTCTCATATAAAGCTAATTGCACCCTTCATAACTGATGTCCTCGCAGATTTAATCAACATCATGTTTAAATGTTTTAAGATAGGTGAGCGCTTTTTAATTTAGAATTATCGTCCCATCTGTGTATTACCTTTTTTAGCAAGGTAATTGAAAAGCTTATAGAAAAGCGTTTACCTAATTACCTTACAAAATTTAACATTATCTCACCATTCCATTAGGGCTTTCGCTCGGGTTACTCGACCGAACTTGCTCTCGTTGCTTTAACCGATCAACTAAAACTCGCTATCGATGAGGGCAATTATGCAGCTTCAGTATTTGTAGAGTTAAGCTAAGCATTTGAGAAAATAAATCATCACATCTTATTTCGTAAGCTTTAATCACTAGGAATCACTGGCCCAGCACTTTTGTTACTATAAAATTACTTAACAGACAGAATGCAGGGGGTAACTATTTCAGGCGTTCATTCTAAAACCATGTACACTAATACTGGCGTGCCCCAGGGTTCCATATTGGGTCCGCTTTTATTTTTATTTTATGCCAATGATATCCCTAACTGCCTCTCTTCTTTGAAATGTATACTTTATGCAGATGATACTACAATCCATAACTCCGATAAATGTCTTACAAACTTCGTATCTAACCTTAATGGCGATTTACGCAGCCCACTGGAGTGGTGCCATACTAACTAGCTACAGATAAACCCGTCGAAAATAAAATTTGTTTTATTCACTTCCCACCAACGAACACTTCACTCCATTCCTCCTATTTATCTTGGCACAAGTCCTATCCCTGCCAGTTTTTCACGTAATTATCTAGGCATAGAAGTTGACAGAAATATTAGATTTATCGAACACTTAACCAAAGTAAAACAGAAGATTACCTACGGTAGCGTACATCTAAAAGCACGAAACATATTTAGCCATCAAATATTACTATCAATGTACTTTTTGTATATTCACTCCCACATTACCTGCCGCGTTACATGCTGGGGAAACACTTACGTAAGCCATTTAAACTCATTGCACATCCTACAAAATTAGACTATTAGGATAATTACATTTAGCCCATATTACAGCAACGCCTCATACCTTTTACGAGCTAATCGAATTCTTTCAGTTACACAACTCGTTAAATATAACCTAGGTACCTTTTTGTTCTGTCAAATCAACTACACGCGATTCGATAGCTTCATACCATAATCTTCTCTAAAAATACTAATGTTAGAAGGTTTGCAATAAACAGAAGCTCCATTTTACCCAAAATACATACTAATTATGGCAAACAGACCGTCCATTTTTCATCTATCGCATTCTGGAACACACTACCATTACATATAAAGCACTTAAAATTCACGAATTTAAGAAACAACTAGAAGATTCCATTCTGTCGAATACTGATGCCTAGTTCATAATAACAAACATTATTTCAGGGCGCCTCCAGTTCATTTTTATTACCATACCATCAGGTTTCTCTTTTTGCCTTGCGTATACATTCGAGTTAGCAAATGGTACTGTGTTCGTCACGTCACCTATTCTGCTACTTTATAGTTCTCAAGGAGATTAAGTTACATTGCTTTTTCTAATGACATTCATGCACATGTAATTCTTCAATCATTCCATTCATATTAAACCTGTAATGCTTCCTTGTTAATGATTTGTTGAAACTGCTGTAATTTTTTGTTTTATTACGTTCACTTCGTAAAAGAGGTCCCATTGCAGTTCTTGACTTCGGGACCTCCTTCTGTACATTACCATCTTGTAATCTTTCTAATCATCTCAATAAAAACCGATTCTGATTCTGATGCATTTGTACTTGCGTGCAATTATTTATGCCTTTTGGAGAAATCTAGTAAAAACAATAGAAGGCTATCTGCCACATGCGGGGGTAGTACTTCTGTAGATTCCAACACAAAAGCCACTGTGCAAGAAGCCTCATCCCTATATCCTCGTGGATGTTTCTTTAACGTTAGCGCAACTTAGAATGATTACCCGCCGTGGTTGCTCAGTGGCTATGGTGTTAGGCTGCCGAGAACAAGGTTGCGGGGTCTAATCCCGGCCACGGCGGCCGCATTTCGATGGGGGCGAAATCCGAAAACACTCGTGTACTTAGATTTCGGTGCACGTTAAAGAACCTCAGGTGGTCGAAATTTTCGGGGTCCTCCACTACGGCGTGCCTCATAATGAGAACGTGGTTTTGGCACGTAAAACCCCGTAATTAAAGAAAAAGAACTCAGAATGATTGGTATTGAAAAAGGTGACTTAAACAATCCAGAATGAATGAATACCTTGTTCTAGCGCAGTTATACTTTCCGGCCGACGTAGCAATCATACCTAATCAGCAGAAGTAGGCGAGCATAAAATTTTTCGAATACAAATGGAACAGAAGTAGCTTGAATCGCACATCGAATCGAATATGGAATAGTAAAAAGCTGTACACATATTTGGAATCGCAATATTTATTTAGGTATAATTAAGTACATCGCTTACACAGACAAATGAGAAGATACACAGCGGAATACACGGGCAATTACCAACTGTGTTAAACACATCTCTAATCGGTAATAAGATTAAAGATTCACTTATTTGTTCAAGGACAAAAGGCCCGGGACAAAAAGCTGCCTTGGAGCAGCTTGACAGGGTCCGGTGCCCATTTACAAAATGGCAGCATTGGAGGAAAAAAAATACAATTTTACATACATCATGAATCAAGCAACCATACACAATGCATAATTACAATTGAACTTAATGTAGGACAAAAGTAAAATACAAATATGCATTGCACACATAAACAAAAAAAGGCGTATAACAACGGTATAGTAGAAACATAAGGTTTAATACATAATTGCAATTCAACACTACGATATAAAAATAAAGTTCGAACACAATACATAGCAATATTTTCAATTTTTATATTATGGTAAAAATATAACAAGAATACCCAAACTTGGGTAACCCTAACATGCTCAAAAAATTGCTGAACAATTGTTTTTTTGCTTAGGTTCAGATTTTCCGTGTAGCATTTGTTTGTGCTAAGGATGTTCGGAACCAGGAAATGCAACATTTGGGAGCCATACGTTGTACGAAGTCGGGGTAGATACCATTTCTCTTTGCGTCTGGTGTTTGTATGAGTGAGCGTTTGTGTCACCGATCAGAGTTGGATTATGAACTTAGCCCGAGGCAAGCACAAGTTATTAAGGGCGCGAAGTATGGTAAATGACACTATATGATGCATGGTAGATATTCTATGTTTAATAAACTATGGCCCGGTATGAGCTTGTTAATCTGAGCCAGAAACTATGCGAATAGCTTGTTTTTGCAGAAGTAGTACTTGGTTTAGATGCACGCGAGCCGCAGTTCCCCACCCGATATGACAGTAGCTTATTTGAAAATGAAATATTTAATGATATAATAATTTTTTAACTTTCACGGGAAGCAAGTCGCGACCTTGTGAAAGAGCTCCTACAGATTTTGACAAGTTTAACGAAAGGTAATGGAAGTGATAAGCCAATTTAAGATGCTCGTCAAATATTATGCCAAGAGATTTATATTTACTAACGATTACGATAGCGTAGTCTCCAATGAGCAGTGGGATTGATATCGTAACTTTCCGATTTATTGAACAAAAAATGACAGCCTTTGTTTTACTATAGTTATTCTTTAAGCTGTTTACGCGTGAGCAGTTATTGAGGCTTTCTAATATGACGTACGCTTCAAGCAGGAGTTCAGTCGACGAGTTTTCAGATAAAAATAAACTAGTGTCGTCGGCATATATTATAAATTTAGCTTTCTTGGAGATATGGACGAGATCGTTTACATACACATTACATACTCCGCATCTTATATATTCAATACTGGAGCTACAACCATCGACACATACAGATTGCTGCCGTTTTGGAAGGTAGGACCTTATCACCTTAAGCAGATTGCCTCTGATACCGTATTCATAACGTTGATCTAAAATAAGGTTACGATTAATACAGTCAAATGCTTTGCTAAAATCAATAAAAGTGCCCAGTGTTAGAGGTTTATGTTTATAATTTACAAAATTTGTTCTTTTTGTTTCATGACCGGGGTTGTTGGAGAAGTATGGGAGAGGCCTTTGCCCTGCAGTATGCGTAACCAGGCTGATGATGATGTTCTTTTTGTTTAAGCAGCGCAGATTCCGTAGATAAACGTTGTCTAAAAACAAATTGGGAATCTGTGAACAGGCGATTATCATTAAAGTAAATTTCCAAAAGCTTAAGCAAAATTAACGATAAGAAAACAGCACGAATAGCCTATCAACAACCGTAAAGCTTGATTGCTGTTATATACGGCAAACTGAGGGCTCCTTGCCGCTACTTGCCAACAAACTGCCGCCATCGCAACCGCATTCCCAGCTTTTTGACGCGTACAACCGAGCGACAACCGGGTGCCTGCTGCCATTGCTCGGTGACAGAAATTAGTCGACGTCACACTGCATAACATTGTGCGTCGTCAACCTGTGCAGGTGTTGTTTGTTGAGTCGACAGCCCCCTAAATTTGCGTGTCTTGGCATTAGTCACCCTAACGTGGACTCCACTCCACTGTTGCCTTCCCTGAGCCACCCAGAAGGCTGGAGGCCTGGAGGCAGTGACTGTGGCAGCAGTGACAGCGGTGTACGCAGGTTTTTGTAGGCCTCTAACCCTACAGCTAGAATAGAACAGGCAGAACTTTCGAAGTTAATCAACAAGCGTAAGACAGCTGACATAAGGAAGTATAATATGGAAAGAACTGAACATGCTCTCAGGAACGGAGGAAGCCTAAAAACAGTGAAGAAGGAACTAGGAATTGGCAAGAATCAGATGTATGCGTTAAGAAACAAAGCCGGCAATAGCATTACTAATATGAATGAGATAGTTCAAGTGGCTGAGGAGTTCTATAGAGATTTATACAGTACCAGTGGCACCCGCGACAATAATGGAAGAGAAAATAGTCTAGAGGAATTCGAAATCCCACAGGTAACGCCGGAAGAAGCAAAGAAAGCCTTGGGAGATATGCAAAGGGGGAAGGCAGCTGGGGAGGATCAGGTAACAGCAGATTTGTTGAAGGATGGTGGGCAGATTGTTCTAGAGAAACTGGCCACCCTGTATACGCAATGCCTCATGACCTCGAGCGTACCGGAATCTTGGAAGAACGCCAAGATAATCCTAATCCATAAGAAAGGCGACGCCAAAAACTTGAAAAATTATAGACCGATCAGCTTACTGTCCGTGGCCTACAAACTATTTACTAAGGTAATAGCAAATAGAATCAGGAACACCCTAGACTTCTGTCAAGCAAAGGACCAGGCAGAATTTCGTAAAGGTTACTCAACAATAGATCATGTTCACACTATCAATCAGGTGATAGAGAAATGTGCAGAATATAACCAACCCTTATATATAGCTTTCATTGATTACGAGAAAGCGTTTGATTCTGTCGAAACCTCGGCAGTCATGGATGCATTACGGAATCAGGGTGTAGACGAGCCGTATGTAAAAATACTGAAAGATATCTATAGCGGCTCCACAGCCACCATAGTCCTCCATAAAGAAAGCAACAAAATACCTATAAAGAAAGGCGTCAGGCACGGAGATACGATATCTCCAATGCTATTCACAGCGTGTTTACAGGAGGTATTCAGAGACCCGGATTGGGAAGAATTGGGGATAAAAGTTAATGGAGAATACCTTAGTAACTTGCGATTCGCTGATGATATTGCCTTGCTTAGTAACTCAGGGGACCAACTGCAATGCATGCTCACTGACCTGGAGAGGCAAAGCAGAAGAGTGGATCTGAAAATTAATCTGCAGAAAACTAAAGTAATGTTTAACAGTCTCGGAAAAGAACACCAATTTACAATAGGCAGCGAGGCACTGGGAATCTTAAGGGAATACATCTACTTAGGGCAGGTAGTGACGGCGGATCCGGGTCATGAGACGGAAATAAGCAGGAGAATAAGAATGGGCTGGGGTGCGTTTGGCAGGCATTCTCACATCATGAACAGCAGGTTGCCATTATCCCTCAAGAGAAAAGTGTATGATAGCTGTGTCTTACCAATACTCACCTACGGGGCAGAAACCTGGAGGCTTACGAAAAGGGTTCTACTCAAATTGAGGACGACGCAACGCGCTATGGAAAGAAGGATGATAGGTGTAACGTTAAGGGATAAGAACAGAGCAGATTGGGTGAGGGAACAAACGCGAGGTAATGACATCTTAGTTGAAATCAAGAAAAAGAAATGGGCATGGGCAGGACATGTAATGAGGAGGGAAGATAACTGATGGTCATTAAGGGTTACGGACTGGATCCCAAGGGAAGGGAAGCGTAGCAGGGGGCGGCAGAAAGTCAGGTGGGCGGATGAGATTAAGAAGTTTGCAGGGATGGCATGGCCACAATTAGTACATGACCGGGGTTGTTGGAGAAGTATGGGAGAGGCCTTTGCCCTGCAGTGGGCGTAACCAGGCTGATGATGATGATGATGATGATGACGACGCACGTTTTTACAAGCATCCATTGCATTTTCCAGAGCGTAGCACCGAAGGATATCGAGAACTGTCAAGCACTTCTGAACGGCTGCGGAAACCACTATCTTATCGACGCATGCGAATGAACACGACGACTGACCGCAAGCGACGACTGGCGGACGAGGCCTTAACTGGTCACGGTGTCTGGTCCTCATATATATGGCACCACCCCACGGATCGGCACTTTGGCAGCAGTGACAGCAGTGTACGCACGTTTTTACAACCATCCATTGCATTTTCCAGGTTGATGTACATGTTTTTACATTGATCTGACATAGCTAGTATAATACTTAGCCGCTGTCACTGCTGCCATCTGCCCTTTCTGTCCTGTGTATGCTTGTTGTACCTATCATGTCAAAAGAGTTCGCAAAGCTGTTGCAAGATTTTAAAGACGTAATGAGAGCCGAGTGGAAAAGCACAAAGGATGCTGTCGAACGAAGCATGCGCACAGACGAGCGAAAAATGCGTGCGGAATTTGAAGAAATAAAATGTAGCTTGAATTATGTTAGCTCAAGTCTCGATGATGCGAGCCGTCGACCTCACTTTGTTCGCAACGAGAACAAAGGTATTCAGAAGGAAAATGAGGCTCTCAAACTCATGATCCACGCTCTCGAAAGAGATGTTGCTGACCGTCAAATGAACATGTTAAAATCGAACCAATACTCGCGAAATGGAAATATTGAAATCAAGGGAATAGGAAAAACAGATGATGAGAACCTTGCACAGCTCCTGACGAAAGTTGGCGAAGATATCGGAGAACCCGTATCAGCCTGTGACGGCAATATGTGTCACAGGGTGCAGACTAAAGATAAAGATGAACCGAACATCATTGTCCAGTTTCAACGCCAGGAAAAACGTGGCAGGGTTCTCAACGTCGCTCGAAAAAAGACAACGAATGCTGCCATCGGATTGCAAAACGACGCTCCAATCTATATAAATGAGCACTTGTGCCCGGATACGAATAGAATCCTGAAGATGACAATTTCCCGAAAGCGCGAAAACGGTTTGAAGTTCGTTTGGACAAGGAATGGGAACATCTTTGCTCGTCGTACGGAGACCTCACCTATCATTGCTGCCTGTCGCGAAAGTGATGTGGAAAAGATTAGCAGCACCTCACAATTTTAGTGTTACAACCATTCGATGATGCCTATTCGCAATGTTATGTCGGCTAGTTATATCGCCCCTGAGGACATTCAGCACGTTGTTAAAAGTGATGCAATTAAACGCACGGTCACTTCAACCACAAAAAGATGATATCAATTTGCTGTTGCAATCATGTGGCATAAACTTTGACCTTTTATTGTTCACAGAAACGTGGTATACCATTGAATCAGAACATTTCATGCAGCCGGGGTTCAACCATTGCGTTTTAAACCGCACGGAGAGTAGAGGGCGTGGCGTTGCCATTCTAATAACTCTTGAGTTTTGTGAAGTAATTGAAGAATACAGCCTCATCACATAATGCTGCGAAGCCTTATCTATCAAGAAGGGTAGAAATGTGTTCGCTGTTCTGTATCGCCCTCCTAGCGGTTCTATGGCTGATTTCCTAACATTTCTTGATCGTCTTTTGTCACATTCAAATGCCATGAATAATGTGCTTACTGTTGGCGGGGATTTTAATATAGATGTCTTGAAGAACTCAGTCACAAGTAATGAATTTTTATCAGTGCTTGAGTGCCACTCTTTTAAAAATGTCATTACTATGCCAACACGATTTACTGAATCAACAAGGTCATTGCTGGACATGTTTGTTACCAATTCTATAACTGAAGAAAGAATTTCAGGGGTACTAAGTTGCGACATAAGCCATCCCTTGCCTATATTTATTTTCCTGAATATGCACACCAACCCGGCGTACGTGAAAACAGAATTCACGTACCGCTCAGTGACACCTGCAACATTGGAGCACTTTAGGCACCGTATCAAACAATTTGCATTGGTATGATATTTTGGCCGATGGAGATGCAAACAACACGTATAATAACTTTATATTAACATTTAAAGAACTTTACTTTCAATCGTTTCCTCTGAAGACATATCACAGACCAAACAAATCGCGGAAACCATGGATAACAAACTATCTAAAGTGACAGATGAATCATAAAAATAAACTTCACCAGCAGTTCATTAAAACACGTATAGCGGACTTATGGGCTGAATACAAGACTATTAGAAATAAGTTAAATAAAGATAAGGAAAGGGCGAAGAGGTACAACTACTACCACATATTGGATCCACAACGTCCAGAGCAACGTAATGCTATGTGGAAGAAACTAAATGAAGTACTGAATAAAGGAGCAAGTCTCACTAAAATCGATAATCTGGAAATAGACGGAAAAACGTTACACGGAACTGAGCTTACAGAACAATTCAATGATTTCTTCGTGAAAATCGGAAATGCCAGCCACAGCTCACAACAACAATCAGCATAAATCCATTTCCAAACATGCTTTTCCTTAAACAAACTTCCAGTTCTGAAGTAATTACACTATTCAGTAGAATAAAAAATTGTCGCCGCTGTGATCCTTATGGCATAGAAATGCGACCAATAAAGTATGTATTAGGTATCATAGCGGAAGTACTAACACATATCTACAACTTGGAGTTATCAACAGGTATTTTTCCAACGCTCATGCAACTACCAAAAGTTACCGCAATATACAAAACAGGAGACAAAAACAATTTAAGGAATTATCGACCAATATCAATACTCCCCATTTTCTCGAAATGCCTTGAAAAAAATAATAAACGATAGGATCAATATCTTCTCGAGAAAGTACAATCTTATTACCGATTGTCAATATCATTTCAGAAAGAAGCGTTCAACTGAGAGCGCTCTTTTACCACAAAAAGAAATCATACTATACAATATCGAGAACAGGCTTTTCACACTTGCACTAAATTTGAACTTCCGTAAGGCATTTGATAGCGTAAGTCATGAATTATTATTAAATAAATTTAAATGCTATGGATTTAGAGGAATCTCACTCAAACTTATTCAGTCGTATTTGAGTGCGCGGTCTCAGTACGTTGAAAGAAATGGTCTTAAATCACGCACACAACCAATTAAAACCGGGGTGCCACAAGGGAGTATTCTAGGGCCTGCATTATTTTTATATTACATCAATGACATAATCAACATCGATGAAGATTGCAAATTTATAATGTATGCTGATGATTGCACACTATTTTTCACTGGAAAAAAGTTAGGTACTCTTGAGGCACTAGGAGCAAACACCAGTTATAAGCTTCGCGATTGGCGCACTATAAACAATTTGACGCTAAATGAAACAAAAACGAAATGTGTCATTTTTCGAGCCCTTGGCGCATCCCTACAGTTAGCTCACCATATTACCTTAGGTCCATACAAAATTTCAGTAACCAAATCAATTAAGACTTTGGAGTAAATTTTAATGAACATCTATTCTGGAATGAGCAAATAGATCAGATTAGCTTAAAGCTGAGACGCGTGGTTGGTGCTTTAAATCGTTGTCGATATCTTTTGCCTCTTACCATAAAGCGACGTATTTATGAAGCTCTCTTCCATGGTCACTTGAACTGCTGTGCTTTAATATGGGGAAACACTGCATTAACTAATTTGAATAAGCTCAATATACTTCAGAAAAGAGCTATTAGGGCATATAGAACATACCATACCTTGAACACACTAGCCATCTTTTTGTGAAGCATAAAATTGTTACGGCGAACAATATATACAAATGCAGGCTGCTACAATCCTACATTAGTGCAAATCGCGGGAAGCTCCACACATTTCTCACACTTGCAAATCTTGAACCTACTCAAAGTATTTACTTCCATCGATATAAACTCCCCTGGAAAACTCCATTCTCACGCACTATTCACGGAACGCAAATGCTTAGCCACACATTAAGAAGCACTCTTAACGCATATGAGCAGCAAGACATTGAAATCAAAACATTAAACGCCACCAATGTAGTTACATTGTTTCTTTAACTGCGCATTCCTTAAAGTGTATTGCTTTATATCATTAAGTTTTCACTAAGCATAGAACTACGATGCCAATTTGTTTTCTCTTGCTTTATTATGAGCAAAAATGATCCTATATGTACTATTATTTTTCGTACTGGTGTATAATAATTATTTGCTTTCGCTTTTGTGTTAACCCTGTCACCTTAATTATTCACTTTTTGCTTGTATAATTCTCTTTATGCTTGCATATTTACCCTGTCATTGCTCTTACAGGGTGGACGGTGCTTAGTGAAGCTGCAGTATCCGCTGCTTTTTTGCCGTCTCCCCTTTTTCACAGATGTTTTTGTTTGGGGAAAATAAAACACTGACTGACTGAGTGACTGACTGACCGACAAGAATACGAAAGAGAAAGAGAGAGAGAAAAAAATACAGAGAAAGGCAGGAAAGTTAATCAGAGGTGGTTCCGCTTGGCTACCCTGCACGCGATGAAGCGTTAAGGGGGATAAAAAGAGAGAGTGTATGGAGGTATAGAGAGAAAGAGAGACGAGCACGAACAAAGCGCGTACACTATAGAGCGGTAGGGGGCGGCGTTCTTAACGTCTATCGTGAAGCCCCGTAGACCGCAGGAACCTTAATAACGCAAGTAAGGCCTGCAACGCGGATGTTCTTTCGGAGCAGTGACCTAAATGTTTAGAGTTCTGATAGTGGGCGATTGTCCAACTGGTCCAGTACTCTGCAGATCACTCCTCTCTGGGCACTATATAGTGGGCAGACAGGGATAATATGTGCGAGCGTCTCATCGCTGTTGCATGTGTCTCAACGTGGGGCTGGTATGAAGCAGAAAGAACATAAAGAAGAGATGACAGACCAAGAGAATAGAAAGCTGTAGCTTGACATTAAGAAGGCGAGTGCCGTGACAATTCAAGTACGCCAAGTGATTTCAAACTATGTTGTATGGACTAGCGGATTAAACTACAAAAGGTCGTCGACGACATTGCCTTGTCATAAGCTCAAATAGAAAGAACTTGCAAGAGGTGTAACTTCGCTCCGGGCACATGGTCGCAGCAGTTGGTGACTTCGTTGACAAGTGCAGTCACAAAGCTCAAGCCGATAGAAGCGGGGGCTACGAGGAAAAATTACCGCCGCTTTTAGCCCACGAAGATGGTCGAACGTGAAGCTGTGTTAGTTACACCGAGTGTTACACCATGCATGTCAAACTTCGCAAGCAGCGTGTACAGTAAATCTTCCTTTTCATGATTCGTTCACCTCATTTTCGGTTTTTCGGCTGGCAGCTTCTTCCTCAGGAGCATGCACTACTCGTGGTCTTCCCTCAGTTGTAGCTAGGATGGTATGTGCGGAACCACTTATCCAAAGGTGCGTGTGTTGGACGCAAGGCCCACCGCTGGAGATGCGGGCGCAGCAGTCGTTTGGCGATTGGTTGAATTGTATTGACGTGACTGCCGGCATGCGCGCTTAGTATCGCGTTTCAATCTCTGGGCACTGCTGATATCTGGTTCGATGCTGATATCTGGGTCGATCACACAAAATGCATCCTATGACAACCGTACAAGATTTGCGTATAGATATCATTCTCACAGAGGGACAGGCGTCACTCCAACCCCTTTCCCCTTGTTGAGCTCTTCTTTTCCTCTCCCGCTAGGACACGTAGCCCCTCTTTAGAGAAGTCCAACAACGACAAAACAGGGTCCCCATAAACAGTTTCGCTGTAATGAAGTCAACGCTCCTGAGGAGAAATTGACTTACACCGGAAGCGTTCAGGCTGCGTTTCAGAGGGACGAACAACATAAAACCAAGTTCGCTTTGAGACCTCGCGCAAACTTTCTGTTTCTGCGTGCGGTATGGAAGTAAACATCGTTGTGTGACTTAAGGGAGCCTTAGTCTATGTAAGTGGAAAAGGGTTTTAGAATGCATGTCTCGAACAACTCGAGCACTCTGCAGCGACTGAGGCCTTGGATGCTGGATATACAGGCTGCAGACCCGATAGAAAATGCGACTCGGCTAAATAATCAGTATAGGACGCGGCGAAGACTGACTGCCGAGGGCACGCATCCAAATGGAAAGCATAACCCAAGACGGCATTTCTCCCCAAAAAAGGGAGGTGTAGGTGAAGCCGATGGAACAAGACCGTTGAAAGGCCCAAGAGCTCAAGATAATGGTGCTAGTCACCCTAAGGAGGACATAACAGACAAGGTTGTCACGAAAAAATATCTATAAGGGACAACCGGTCCGGTGTTACCTTTGTCAACTACTGAGGCATTCTTCGGGACGAACGCGTGGAGCTTCTGCATCCATATCTTCAGGAGCTGCAGGCAAACAGAAAACCTGTAGGATATTAAGTGAGAACTAAGGACATAAGCGGCCGTCTCGAAAGCGCTACCCATTGACTGGTAGCACCAGTGTCATCGACGCGATCATCTTAGGAAAGATGACGAAGTCAGGAGCTGCCACGAGTGGCGTGGGAGCTTAGCTCTGGCTTGGGAACGCAGATATAAAGCTTAGTAGAAATTGAGCTCCGGTGCTGGAATGACGCCACGTGGTCTCTCTCTCATGTGCTGTACAATTGGTGACCGCGGACATCTGGATTAACACGAGTCCTGTGCCTGGTAACAACGCGCCACACAGAAAGGAAATGGAGGCATGTCGAACACCGACGAAAAACGCCAGCAAGGCTCGCCCAACCGGTAAGCCGCTGAGCTCGCTTCAACCGCTGCGCTTGTCTCGACGTCATCCGCCTGCCAGAATTTTGCGAGCAGAACCCGACGACGTGGTTCGTCCAAGAAGAGGCCTGTTTCGAGCTTTCGCGGATAATGTCACAAGCCCGCAAGTACCTCATTGTAATAGACGCGCTTCCTGCAGCCGTCATCCAGGAGATTGCCAATCTTCTCCTTTCGTTTGCGCCCACCCTCCCAGTGGTGTGTTGTGATGCAACCAAGGGCGCCATACTGGATTCGGCAGCTACGCCGGAGTACACACGAATACAACAGCTACTCTCATTCGAGCAGCTGAGCAATCAATGCCCAAGTCAGTTGCTACGCCGAATGCTTAAGCTTCTCGGCCCACGCGCTTTCCCCCACGGACAACGCCTCTGTGGGTAAGCTATTCCTTCAGCGCTTGGCTACTCAAGTCCAGATGGTGCTGGCCACTGCTTCAACCCACCATCTGTCAGAGCTCGCTGCATTGGCCGACAAAGAGATGGAAGTTGCCAATCCCCATCGGCTGGTTGCAGCTGTGATGTCGGCGTCAGCGTCGCGCACTGCGCGTTCTTTACCTCCAAACCGACGACAGACAGCTTCGAGACCATTTCCCGTGGCTGAGCTGTGCGATGCACTCAACGAGTTCCTGGTGGTTATCACTCGTAGGAACCTTTATTCTCATTCCCGTCGTAATCGCCTATCTCCATCTCGTCAGCGCGGTCCCTCCAGCGAGTGCCAGCGCTACGGTGCAGCAGATCAGCCAGCCAACTTCTGGTATCACTGCCGCTTTGTTGCCGAAGTACGTCGCTCCTTTCTTCGTTGCTCTTGGTCAGCAAACCGTCCGACGGACCTCTAGCGGCGATGAATTCGGTCACGGCCGCACCACAAGTCGCCTCTTCTACGTCATCGATAAGGTCACTGGGTAACGCTTCGCGACCGACACGGGGCACAGCATTCTACCTGCTAGACGAGCGCATCACACAGATGCTCCCATTCTGTACATACAAGCTGTGAATGGAACTCGCATTTCGATATTTTGACAACGCTCGCTCGCACATAACCTGGGCCTGCGAAGAGCGTTGCGATGCTTGTTCGTGGTTCCCGACATTATTTCTGTTATTATCGATGATGATTTCCTCACATACCACGACCTCATTGCAGACGCCAAGCGACATCTCCTGGATCCGACAACCTGTCTCTCTGCAAGACATTGCAGCGCCGGAGACCACAAATTTAGCACTCTATAGCGTTGCGGCTTCCAATGGATCCTTCTCGGATTTGCTGCGAGAATCGCCTGAACTCACCGCGTCGCCCTACTTAACAACAATCGTCTGCCATGACGTGCGACACCTAATCACTTGCGGACCTCCTGCATTCTTCCGGCCACGTCGACTTGCTCCGTACAAAAACTAATTGGGACGTGCAGAATTCGAGCACATGTCGGAATTATACATTATTTGCCCATCCACCATTAAATGGGCTGTTCCATTCCACATGGTGCTTAAGAAATCAGGCTACTGCAGGCAATTTAGGGGCTACAGGTGTATAAATACTAAGACTATACCAGATCGGTACCCTTTACCCAACACACAAGATTTCACCGTCGCTCTGCACGGCGCCAATATCTTTTCATTAAGTCTAGGCTCATGGGGCAGTGTCCGCCGAAGCGTGATCACTCCATATGAAGACAGATTAAAGGCGGGTTAAAGAATGAAAAATATTTCATAGTGGCAGTTAGTGAATGATAACGTTATAATAGAGATTGGTAGAGGCTAAGAATGACTGGTAACGACTAATAATTACTGGTAGTGATTACTAATGACTCCGAAATGACCAACATGTCTAACGACGACTTCTAATGACCACAATTGATTAGAAATGACTGGAAATGTCTAGTAATAAGTAGTAAGGACTGCAATTACTAGCTACTTGTAATGACTAGAAAATGACCAATGTCTAACGACATGTAACGACTACAATTGATTAGAAATTACAAAATGCTTCGTAATGACCAGTAATGACAAATATTGACTATGAAATGGCCAATATGTCTAACGACAAATTGTAAGGACCACAATTGATTAGAAATGACTAAAATGCTTAGTAGTGAGCAGTAACGACTAAAAAAAGAAGAGAAAGAGACAATGAGAAAGAGGCGAAAGATAAGAGGAGGAAGAGTAGGTTTTTACCGTTCACCTCTTAAGATATAATTTAAGAGACCCTGTTATATTAAAGATGGACCTTGCCCGTGCCTACCACAATATACCTGTGGCTGAGCAAGAGATACCTAAGGCGCCCATTGCAAGGCCAATCGGACGCTTCGAGTTTCTGCAAATGCCGTTTCGCCTCAGGAACGCCACACAGTCTTTCCAACGTTTTATTGAAACAGCAAAACATGGATTACCCTTCGTCGACGTCGAGGACTTGTTGGTATTGAGAAAATGCGTCGAAGAGCATTTACGTCTACGACTTTTGCTCCAACGACTATCTGAGTATGGCATCGTCATCGACGTTTTCAGAAGCGAGTTTGGTGCTGACAACTTGGAGTTTCCAGAACATCACCCCGATGCTAGTAGCATTCGGCCACTTTCATCAAAAATTGAAGTAGCAGAGAGCTTCCCCAAGAGCACAACGATCACAAAGCTGCGACAAATCCTCGGTAGGGTTAAATTTTACCGCCGATTTATCAGGAACTGTGGTGCCATAGCGGCGCGTCTGGATCGCGTCCTTACCAACAAGAACAAGACATCCTCGCTGCATTGAGACGCCGCCATTGAATGCGCCTTCATCATGGTCAAGGGCACATTAGAAAACGCCGTGCATCTCGCACATGCTAACCCCATAGCATCATTGGCCCTCATGATGGACGTGTCCATCATAGCCATGGGAGCGGCTCTCCAGCAGCGCATCGATAATTCATGGCAACCCATAGCCTTCTTGTCAAAGAAACTCGCTCCTACCCTAGCTCACCACAGCACTTTCGGTTTGAGTAGCTTGGAATTTACCTCGCCAGTCGTCTCTTTTGCAATATCGTTGAGGGCCGACGCTTTACCGTCTTAACGAATCACAAGCGTTTGACGTATGTGCTTTACAAAATATCGTCAGCACATATAGCACGAGAAATACGCCATCTCTTGTTTACTTCGGAATTCTCCACTGACATCTGACATGTAAGCGGCGAGCAGATTGTACCTGCTGACACCCTTAGCCGTGTGAACGTCGTCACAGCAACTGCTTTTCCTACGTGACCAGATGTGCAGACACTCGCCGCATATCAAGGTAATTCCTAGCTCCTTCAACTACGCTCTTCGAAAACAGCACTACGGCTGGTCGATATCCTGCTTGATGGGGTCACACGCGTCTGCCACACTTTTACAGGCGCACCGAGACCATTTGTCCCTAGCAAGTTAAGCAAGTAGCTTTTTGACACACTGCACCAGCTCGCTCACCCCGGTGTCCAAGATACGTAACGCCTTATTGCATTGCGCTCTGTATGACCATGAATAAACGCCAACGTACCCGACTGGATCCGTGCATGTGCACCCGGACAAAAGTTCATAGGTATCCTGTTCTCCCAGCACGCCAGTTTCTCCAACCTGATAATGATTTCGTTGCCTGATAACCTCTATCTAGAGGTTTAGCCGTTCGCCAGAAGCAAGGCCACTTCAAGACAGCCCTTCTGCAACGGTCATGGCAGCTCTTGTCACAGCGTCGGTCACCCGGTTCGGATGCCCTACCAAAATTGTTACTGAGAGATGACAGCAATTCAAGTACGCTTTCTTTCGAGAGCTTCTTCGCTTGCTTGGCACGGATCGGCTGCGCACAGCCACCTACTATCCCCAAACCAATGGCCTCGTGGAACGCTTTCATGGTCATCTCAAGTCAGCACTGATTGCTCATGTACAGCTCCTGACTGAACACTTACCTTTATCATTGAAAAGGAACATGTGCAATCATTACATTTTACCGGTGCTGACAGATGGGGCAGAGACTTGGACACCGACAAAGAAGCTTGCGAACAAGTTAAGGACCGCGCAGAGAGCGATGGAATGAAGAATGCTAGGCATAATGGTAAGAAACGGAAAGAGAGTGGTTTGGATCAGAGAGCAAAAGGGTATAGCCGATATTCTGATTGACACTAAGAGAAAAAATGGAACTGGGCAGGTAATGTAAAGGGGCAGGTTCGATAACCGTTGGTCCATTAGGGTTGCAAAATGGGTACCAAGAGAAGGGAACCTCAGTCGAGGACGGCAGAAAACTAGGTGGGGCGATGAAATGAGGAAATTCGCGGGCGGTATTGGGAATTGGCTGGCGCCGGCCATGGACAATTTCAGATCGCAGTGAGAGGCCTTCGTCCTGCAGTAAGCATGAAATAGGCTGATAATGATGATATTGATGACCAGTTTAAATTTTCGACAGCACCAAATAGTTCATTTTCGAATACGAATAAGAACAGTTAAGCTGTTATATGCGATTTGTATTCAAACATTCGAATGTTCGCCCATCCCTACTTACTGAAAACAAAGCTAGTGAATTGGTCCTATTTGTCGTTTAACAAGGTTTCGTTGGGCGATTGATATTGTTATGCTAAAGCCAAAGCATGTGCGGAAGAAGGGGACGGCGAAATACGCTTGTCTTTGAAGCGGCTCATTGTCCGCGCAGCAACCCTTCTGTCTACTACAGGCGTCTCAATTCTGTGGCCAAATAGGATGTGTATCCACTTCCCGTATCGATGACGTTATCGACTGTCTTCATTCCATATCCTAATTTTCATCCGTGAATTTCCGACCGGATAACTGCATTCAGCCTCGAAAGGCAAAATCACTTTTGTGCCACCAGAGGGACAGTTAGAATTCAGCGTCATGCCGTTTGACTTGCGCAACGCGCCTGTCACATTATGAAGGATATGGACGCAGTACTGCGTGGCCTAAAATGCTGCATTTGTTTATGTTATATTGATGAGGTTTCCTTTCTGGTTATACTCTCGCAGGGCACAATCATCGACTTCACGTTCTTTTGACGCGTCTTGAACAAGTTGCCCTTACTCTCAACTCAAAGAAATCTCGATTGGGCCAACGAGAGGCGCTAGTACTGGACAAGCACGGCTTGCGACCAGACCCACAAATGGTCGCTATAATTATTGACTTCAAACAACCGCAGTCACAACGCGAGCTTGGATGTTTCTTGGGTCTTTTCTCATACTTCCGAAGTTTCTTGCCCAACTTTGTGCATACCGCCAACTCCCTGACTTTGTTGCCGTGCAAAGATAAGTCAACTATCTGTACAGCAGATTGCGATTGCTCGTTTCGTCACCTTAAGTTCCTACTATCTTCTATCCTCAACTTCGTTGTTTTGACGCCACTGCCACAACAGAATTGCACACCCAGGTGAGTCGAATCAGCCTTGGCGCCATCCTCGTGCAGCGTTTTGATGCCACCGGGCATACCATTGCCTACGCCAGCCGTTCATTGAGCAAGGTTGAACAGAACTACACCATCACAGAGGAGGAGAGCCTGTCTGTCGTATTTGCTGTCCATTATTTCCGCCAATATATCTAAGAAAGCCGTTTTACAATCGTTGATTATCTCTGCCTACTATGTTGACTGGTTAGTCTGCGCTATCCGGGAGAAGAAGACAAAGTGATTCTTGTAGAGACCACTGTTCCTTCGCGCTGCAGTTTTTTCGGCTTTTTCCCGTGTTTTACTTGGAGACGCCGCTCCCATTGGCGCGGTAATGGAAGTTGAATCGGCATAATGCCGACGCGACGTGACTGCTTCGGCAGGAAACGAAATCGCCCTGCTTGTCAAGCTGACAGCGAGGACACTGTGTTGCACTCCTGCTCAAGCGATGACACCTCAGATGACGAGGGCTTCGAAAGAGTGGCACACTGGAAGGCCAAGAGAAGAAACATCAGCGGATTGTTTTCGTCAAGTAAGTCTACCGTCATGCCACAACGAAGGTCATCGGCACAACACAATTCTTTTTGTGCTGGACACACCTGCCGGTCACTTTAACCGCCTTCATCGGCAAGCAATTTCTGTTTCTCTGGAGGCTCTTGCCCCAGGAGAAATTAAGGATACCAGAGTTAATACTCGAAAGAACGTCCTGGCTATTGATGTGCACAACCGAAGCGCAATGAATGCTTTGATGGTAGTAAAGCTCCTGGGAAACATCAATGTCCACTGCCTCATTTTGCAGGACAGCGAAGCCATGGCGGGTGTTGTTTATGATACTGACACATCGATTAGCGACAGCGACCTGCCAATTTTAATCAAACCTGCAACAGATGGTGTTGCCTTACTACAAGCTCGGCGCCTTGGCAAGTCGACCTGTGTAAGGCTCGTGTTTAGAGGTGACTGCCTACCGTCACATGTAAAGGTCGGCCACTTTCGGCATGTGGTACGACCTTTCGTACTGAAACCACTTCAGTGTAGAAGGTGTCAAAGAATTGGACATGTGAGTGCTGTCTGCCGAAATACAACGATGTGCCCATGATGTTCCGAACAACACAACACCGGCACTTGCCGTGCAACAGAGTGAAAGTGCCCGAATTGTCAAGGCTCGCACGCCGCATCCTCAGAAGACTGTCGACGCCTAAAGAAAGAGCAGAAAATCTTGAGAAAGATGCCCCGAGACGGATCCTCGCACAGAGATGCTTCTGAGGCGGTAAGGCGACATCGCTCCCGGGAACGAAAGTCTAGGAATACCTCTACCGGTTCAAGGAAAATGTGTCGTCTGGCAATGCCGCCTCCTGTTCCACCTGTCTCCAGTAAGAGCACGAATGGCAACGATAAAAGCGGCCATGCTATTCATGCTTCATCAAGTAAGGTGTGGCCAGCACTGCTTAAGACATGCCACGCGCCAGAGCCACAGCACATGACTCGCCACTCAACGTGAAATATCACTTCAGTTGACCAAATGCGAGACAAGGATTCACAAGTGCTATGCTCAAATCGCTCACGAATGTCATGCATCTACTACTGACAAACATGGACACTTCGGCTGCTCGTAGCGCACTGCAAGTACTAGACGCGCTGGCTCCAGTACTTGAAAGCGTCGCATAGCCCCGTGGCCCGTCTCTCGCTTACCTTCCACAAGGAAGTCAAGAAAGCATCTCTATTGCAGTGAAATGCCCGTGGTCTCAAATCGAGAATTTCAGATTTGACACACTTTCTCTTCGAAAACCGTTTTCCCATCCTCGCAATTTGCGAACGGAGCGTTCAGAATGTTGCACGCATTTCTGGCTACGAGGCATTCATGTCCTCTACCTGGGGTGATGTGAGCAAGGTAATTGTATATATTAGATGTGATCTGTCATACGTGTTGCACCCAGTGTCGCCTCACGACGACAACCAGTACGTTTGTTTACTTGTGAAAACGAATATGCTTACGTTCACACTCGTCACTGTTTACATTGTTCCTTCAAGTGGCTGGGACTCTAAACGACTGCACGACGCGCTATCAGCGACACCCGGTCCTACAATTCTCACCGGAGATTTTCATGCTCACCATCCGCTTTTAGGGAGTTTGAAGATGGACTCCAGGGGAAGGAGACTAGCATCCTTTGCCACACAGCACGACCTTTACTACCTCAACGAAGGTAGTCCGACATATTTAGGCGGGCTTACAATCAGCAGCTGCCTAGACTTGACCCTGGTTTCTCGGCGTCTTGAAAGAAACATGCAGTGGTTTCGAGACATCGAGTCGCATGGAAGCGACCACATTTTGATGTGCCTGAAGATCAAGGGACCATATAAATGCTCCTCGAAGACCCTCCGGCGAGTTGACTAGTTGGCATTTCGGTCGCGCATGGAGGAAGTATGTCAGCAAGGGAACCATTCAAGTGTGTAACACGAAATTCAAAAAGCCATGCAAGAGGCTACGCGTGGTTTTCAGCCTTTCCCGAAATATGAATAATTTGAAGCCGAACTGCAGTGACTACGAGCAATTCGCCGGTGAGCTGGAAGAAGATACAGGAGAACTAAATCCTTCCATGATCCCGGAGGGTCAAGGCGGATACAAAAGAAGATTTAACACCGCATTGATGCACTACAATCACAAAGATGGAAATGTTTCTGTGAGTCGTTGGATCCACGTGAGCGATCATCTCAGATATGACGAACCATGCGTGGACTTTGCGTATCACCGCAACAGCGTGTTCGTTTGAAATGCCTCACTTTTCACCAAAGTCGCAGCGAAATTGTCATTGCTGAAGAACTTTGCTCTAGACTTGCCAGCTTGCAGCTCTAAAGCGCACTTACACCATGAGCCACTCCTGTGCCACGGGATTCCCGCATGGATGTAATGTTTTCGGTGGAGGAGCTTGAAGCGGCACTGGCGACTTGTAGGCGCTCTTCGACACCTGGGCCGGACGGCGTTACCTATGCGGCGCTCGCCAATCTTGGGCAGAAAGCACGACTCATGCTGCTAAGCCATTACAACGACTCTTGGCACAACGGCTTAGTTCCACGTGAATGGCAATGCAGCCGCTTCGTTCCACTTCTCAAACCAAGTAAATCGCCGTTAGATTTGTTATCTTACCGCGCCATCGCTCTGGCCAGTTGCATAGGGAAAGTAATGGAAAGAATGATTTTGACGCGCCTGGAATGGTACCTGGAAAATTAAAACGTGTACCCAGATGCTGCTGGCTTCCGTCGTGGGCACTCATCCATGGATGTCATCCACTTGGTCACGTGTGTTTAACATCAAAAACGTCTGAAACGACTCACTGTGGCATTATTCCTTGACATAAAAGTGCCTATGAGAATATAGCACATTGGGGCATTATAGAGGTTCTTATTGAAGCCAAAATCGGTAGGCGCACTTTTCCGTGGCTGTGCAGGTATTTTACCGGCAGGCATTTCTTCGTGATGACGGACGATGGTGCCACGACTCAACACCAAACGTTCCGTGGAGTACCGCAAGGTGGAGTGTTGAGCCCTACGCTATTCAACCTAGCGCTCTTTGGTTTAGTCAGATGCTTGCCCAACACAGTTCAAGTATCAATATATGCCGGCGACATCTGCATTTCGGCGTCTGCTGTAGCACGACTGCAGGCACGAGCACGGCTACAAAAAGCAGCGGCCTTAACATCACTGTACTTGCGAAAACAGCACTTAAAGCTGTCTCCAGAGAAATGCTGCCTTGTTACATTCCCTTGGAAGGTAATGAAGCGTTACTTTGTAAGTGTCAATATGGACAAGTAGTCGGAAACGCACGGAAACACCGTGTTTTAGGGGTAACTATCAACCGCAACCTATCACGGAGCCCGCACGTTTCATACCTAAACAAGAGGTTAATGACAATAATACATCTCCTCCAATGTCTCGGTTGGAAGTCGTGGGGCACATCGGTGCGGTCAATGCTGCAGCTTTAGAACGCTTGTTCTTTGGTTTCGCAAGATACAGCCTCCCTGCGCTTGGTAACGCCTGCAAAACAAACCTGCGTGTACTCCAAGGGCTACACATGCAAGCTCTAAGGATGTGTCTCGGTCTTCCAAGGTGTGGGTCTACAGCGGCCACGATTGTTATAGCTCGAGATCACCCAGTATCAACGTACTTGGCAAACGACGATCTCAGGGCGCATATTCGGCACGTTGCCCGACTACCTTGTCACCATCTTGCCGCTCTACCCGCAAAAAGGCCACAGGCAACTTTCAGTCGTATAATTGTTGCCCGTCGTACCTCAGTGCCATCGAACTATGTGCCTGCAGCAAGGCCATCTTCACCTTTATGGTCCCTGCACAGACCTGAAATACGCCTTACCATCCCAGGAATGACGAAGAAGGCTAACATGCCGTCTTTTGCACTGAAACAGGCCACATTAGAACTTTTACATGAGGTGCACAGTGGCCGCGTACACGTTTACATCGATGGCTCAGTCACATCAGCAAGTTCAGCTGCTGCTGTGGTGATACCAACAAGATCAGTCAAAATAAGCTAAAAGCGTCACATGTATCGTCCACGGCAGCTGCTGAACTGGTAGCCCAGCGTGCGGGGTGTACTCAGTGTATTCTGCAGAGTGTACTCTCAGCACTGCGTCATTGGTCACATGAGTAGCTCGTCGCAGAGATCAGAAAAGTCCACCATCGCATAGTTGACGAAGGACACGATATATTATATCAGTGGTTGCCTAGTTACTGTGGCATACATGACAATGATCGAGCAGACGCAGCTGCCCGATCTGCCCATGACGGCGTCAACTGCGTTGCCATTCCTCTTTCGATAGCCGACACAGCGATAAAACTCTCCGTATATGCACATGAACTGACAGTAGCTCAATGAAATTTATCCGATTTCACAAGTGCACGCCTTCATACCCTGGACCCTAATTTACAGCTCCTTATTCCGCCCGAGCTTACACGACGTGACGGCACCCTTCTAGTCCGTCTATGGCTTGGAGTAGCATTTTCAAATGGGTACTCTTTTGTTATCGGAATGGCCAACAGCCCACTTTGTGACTTCTACGGGTGCCATGAAACAATCTCGCACCTTCTTTGTCAGTGCTCTCGTTTCAACCTGCAAAGAGCAGTCCTCTCAGCCACCCTAGACAAACTGGACAAGCGCCCATTGACAGAACACAAGGCCCCCGGAAACTGGCCTACGCGAACATCAGTGCGATCCGCTATGAAGGCGCTGCGGCGGTACTTAAGACACTGGACTTTCTGACAAATTGTGACTGCACTGTGTGACGTAGGATTGTACGGTGACTCTGCGTAACACTAGGAACGCCTTTGCGGGCTGCGTGACATTGGCCACAAAAACAGTCTGTGTGTACGTGCATGTGTGTGTAATGTTTTTTTTTTAAATCTTATTCTTCTCTCTTTTACCTATGGCATCCCCTTGCCCCTCCCCAGTACAGGATAGGCAACCGGAGATAATCTCTGATTAACCTCCCTGTCCTTCCTTTGCCCCCCCTCTCTCTCTCTGCACTATCCGTCTCGTCGCCTTGCTCGATGGGCGCTACTTTTGCAGAAAATTTACTTTGCAGTGAGTTACAACAGCGGCCACCATCATGCGGACGCCGACTGCGTTTAGAAGCTCCCTATACCAACATGTGACACCGACAGCATGCGACGCCGACAATTTCGATGAGTTTCTGACTGCCTGGCCATCTTCTGGGAAGAGCAGTATGCCGACCGCAGCCTGGATGCCCTCTTCACGCCAGCTGCTCAGCTAACAGGTAACAATGGCTTTGTTATCCGATTGCAAGATGGCCTGGTCCACAAAAAGCATTACGTGATTGATAGTGCCCACCTCCACTTAATCTCTCCTAAGAATTTTAGAACAAACATGCAAGAGCACTGAACAGGCCCGGGCCCGGCTCAGCCCACGGGCCGGGCTCGGGTCGGCTAACGTATGTAGTGCGGCCCGGGAAGGAGTCGGGTCTGTCCCGGGAATCGATCAACCCCATCATAGCCCCGGATCTCCATCAAGCCTGTAATACGCCGGGTATGTCACTGGTAAAACTGCCTACAATAGGTAGCAAAGCTTTATTTTGTCAGCTTCAGGTGGGGTGATTAGGCGTGCTTTCTTAAGCGGGACAGATAGCCATCAATCGATGCTCCATGGCTACTTCCTCAAATCATTCTACGGCATGGAGTTATGGAGTTGGGTGTCCAGGCTAGAACTGTGCAGCACAACATCCCATGCTTCAGGTTAGGAAGAGGCTATGAGGCTAAAAGGAGACTTGTCCTCCTCCCAGTGTCATATTATATGCATCAGTGTCGCCAGTTTCACACACATTCTAGAGTGTGTTCAGTCGCGTGGGCAGTGATGCAGAGCCTGTGCTACGGCCGAGGAGGACAAACGCGATTACCTCTTCCTCGCTCTCCCTGGCGCGCGCTCACTTTGCCCCTGCTCCCGCTTAGCTATATTTTGCTCAGGTGATCTGTACCATGCCGCACCTGTACCATCACGCTGGTGGATGGAGCAACAATTTTGCAAATGTACAGCAGGTTTTCATATCGCAGGTTAACGCAGGAGTATAATGAGTTGAATATATCATCTTTCTTTCATTTAACCTGCTGATTTATCAGCAACAATGCCAGACAAAGTGCCGACACAGTCAAAACTATTTATAGAAAATGTCATGTCCCACGGCGGATATTATCTCCACAATTACGAAGAATTGAACCATGTTCTCGTTACGCTCAAGGGCCAATGGGACAAACCCGCCCGGCCCAAGTCTTTCAGGCTCGGGCCGGATGCGGGTCAGGTTTGAAACTACTGAGTCGGGCTCGCACGGGCCGCCGCAAAGCACTTTCGGGCTCGGGCCGCACTCGGGCCTGAGGAGAGGGCTCGTGCAGTGTTCTAATACGTGCTCCGGGCTATCCACGATGATGCGGCTGCGAGGCTCATGGGTTTCTGCAGAACATACCACCGCATACAAGGCCTATTCTACTAGCCTAGTATGCAGCGGAATATAAAAATGTATGTGGCCATTTGAGACAAGTGACAGCAATTCAAGCATCCCAATACTACTCCGGTTAGACTTCTTCACCCCATGACCCCCACCATGAGCTTCTTTTAAAATGCTTGAAGTAGATCTTCTCGGTCCATTCCCGCGATCAACAAACGACAACCGTGGGATTATAGTGTGCGTCAACAATCTGACACGTTAGGCTGAAGAAGCAGCGATGACAACAACTACGGCTATCGACGTTTCGAGCTTCCTGCTGCTTTTAGTTATACTACGTCATGGGCCACTCGTATGATTGTGAGTGATCGCGGTCGCCTGTTCGTGGCCGACGTTGTCCAAGAGATGTTGTGTCTCTGTGCTTGTCAGTTTCGCCGCGCGACCCTGTATCACCCGCAAAGAAATGGTCTGATCGAGCGCACCAAGATAACTTTGACGAACATACTTTCTGTCTATGTCAATACCAGGCACGTAAATTGCATTGACATCTTTCCTATTGTCACATACGCCTACAATACTAGAAAGCATGGACCCACCGGCAACAGCCCCTTCTATCTTATTTATGTTAAACCATCCCAGAGCTTCCTTGACACCATTCTGCCTTTTACAGTTCATGCAGGCTCTTATATAGCCCAGAAATCCCGCTGCGCTGAGAAGGCACGTCGCACAGTTGAGCTCTGTACGCTGGCGGCCCAGGACCGCCCCAAAATCACCGACGGTTCACGGCATATGAATGCGTTGTATGAGAAAGGGGACATAATATAGATCTGGATACAATTTGGGAAGCACGGCCCATAACACATGTTTCTGACTCGCTACACCGGGCATTTCGTCATCACCGTTGCTTAAGTGACGTGACACATTCTTTTGCGGCTCTTCTCGTGTCTCATTGTATTGTCGTTCTAAGAAGACGCAGCTTGTTTCTGTCGCTCTCCTGAAACGCTGTCATCCCCGTGACTCTCAGTGCACGTCACAGTCGCCCAGCGGGCTCCGTCTGTCAAGTGAGGAGTGTTATGCTAATGTGACAGCAGCGACGGATGAAGAAAAAGACGAAGTACGCTTGTCCTTGGAGTGGCTCTGTGTGGGCGCGGCAACACTTGTTTCATAGGTAAATAAGCCCACCCCATTGTAACGATATCATATGGGCAGCACAAAGGCGCATAATGGATGACACCTAGCGGGCCCAATAACTTTAATCGCAGATCAGTTTTATAATGCACTATATACTTGAGAACTGTATGTTATATAAAGAGTACACAGTGTCCTCACAAAACATAGAATTATCACAACTTAACGGATTGTCAAGCAACTGCGATAGGGTCCTTCAGGTTCTTCAATGGCTTTTGTAACGTAGTTAAAGACAGATTCGGGCTACATCGTATTCTACATGTTCCTTGTACGGTACTCTGTAGTAATAATTCTGGCTACTGTGTGTCAGAAAAATAATTTATTAGAAAGTCCATCATAAATACTCTAAATTAGAAGCAAATCGGTGCCTGCCATTCCTGTAAGTTTCAAGTTTGATTATCTTAATTTTTTGTAGCATACACATACAGATAGTTTACAACTTCAATATATGAGCTGGTGCTACTCTTTATACAAACACATCAATGTCTTGTTTACTTACGCGTTGGCTGCGGCACGTTGCCGGTAATAATGCAGTGTTGTGTAGCATATAAAACTTCGTATTTTGGGTACACGTGTTTGGGTGGTTGGCCTCCGGCTTTGAAGGGTGGAGGAAGAGGGGGGTGGAGCAAGAGACAGAGTTATTTTGGAGCTGCTAGTAGCATCCGTGATGCACAGAAATAATTGCACAAAAGTAATACTTTGTTACCAGCACTCTCATGTATCGGGTAGTTATTGTCAAAAGGAAGCAGCCCTACGTTCTACCCAAAAGAGAAATTGGAGTTATCTTTTAAACAAGGTCTGCTCCTGAAGTCAACATCTACCAAGCACAAATTGGCACCTTGTATTGAAAGCGAAGAAGTAAACATCGCCAAATGTGGCAGCTAGGAATTTAGCTCTGCCTTCCATGGTAGCGTAGCGGCTTTGATGTTGCCCTGCTAAGACGGAGGCTGACGATGCAATCCTGTGCGTGGCAGCCGCATTTTGATTGTGGTCGAAATGCAAATACTTGTAGTGTGCCTTGGAGGCACGTTAAGGAAGCCAAGGTGGTCAAATTTATTCTGGAGTCCCCTGCTACGGCGTGCCTCATACTCATATCAGGGTTTTCGCATGCAAAACGCCAAAGTTATTTTTTTTTTCAAATTACTTCTTTATTGGGCGGAATTATGAAGCTAAGCAAAGACAACACTCGAATCACAATGACAGCGCCAAGAACCGTTGCCGTTCGTCGTAACCAAACATGAGAGGTGAAGAAAATCCATTATTTTTGCAAATATCAACATACATTACAGAGCTATCGCTGCAGTTTCCGTTCATTCTAGAGTGTGCAACATCAACATTCACCAAATCATGCGCCAAGTCTGATTTTACAAGGCTTTTCCACAAATATTCTACAACAACGTTAAAGAAATTTCGGATATAGCACGCGCGCATGCGCTCCTGACGATAAGTTGATAAATATAATAATCCCGTAAAAAGAGTCAGCAGGAAAAAGAAAAACATTGTACGGGCTACAATCTCCTGCTGTACATCGGGTGACCGGGCAAGAACGTCATGCCCAGCTCAGACAATCGACCAACTGTAGAACGCGTGTTGTAGGAGCGCCCTGCTTCAGTAAAATTATGCTGTTATACTTTACTGCGCAAATGAAGAACTACAGAAATGGCACAACGTGAAAGAATGGCGCACGATCTATTCTGACACTGCTGTTCCTTAGGAACTATGCGAGCCAGGTAAAGGCATTGTCGCATTTAATTTTATATATTTTCTGGTAAGCTCTTCGTCTTTTCCCTCATAATTATCGCGGTCTTTGATGCAGGCTTTACATATTTATCAAACAATAATTTAGTATTTGGCGTCATAACACTAAAGACAATACACCTTCAGGAATTGCTGAGATTTGCTAGCGCTTTGTAATTCTCAAGAGCAGAGCGAATTGCTGTGGTACTTTAATACTTACGGTTGATTTTTATATCAGCGACCTTTCCTTGTTGGTGCATCGCAACCTCCAACGTAACATTACTTCTCCTAAAACATATTGGACACAGGTACCACTTAGTGAAGACGGTCGCTTCAGCACCCTTACAAGAAAAATCGACATAGGTCACAACTCCACACCTTAAGCGTTGAATACCAGGTGTTATTTTTGCTGCATGAAACGCAAAAGAAAATTCTTTGGCTGGTAGCATAATTCTCGGCCATAAGGTAAATTATTGGAAGATGCGGCCATTACTTCCACGCGATATGCAAATGCTAAATTGAAGAATTACCATAACTGCCCTAATTTACCGGTTGAATAAACTACTTTACGGCGCGGTTCAATTTACTGATTGTAGCCAGTTAGTTCGCTACGCGTGTCGATGTATAGAGAATTGCCAAGATTATTCATGTTTCGAGATACTAGTTTCAAGATTCTAGACGAAATGCATTGACGTTCCGGTTACTTTTATGCTGAAATGGATAAGGGTATGCTTTTCTAAAGAAAAAAATGGAACAGTGCATTTTTACTGTAAGTTTTACGGCCCATATCTCGAAACCGGTGCGATCCTCAAAATTTGTGCCAGGTGGATAATCCTTGCAAACTGACTAGCTGAGTACGATTCGTAGACTGAAATATGTGCGCTAAATTATTACTTAAAATAATTTGTGTATACATATATTATTTATTTAATTAGACGGTTTCATTTCTAATAAAAATATTTGTCATCTTATCGACTAATTTAGCTCGGGGGTTACAATTATTACTCTCAATTTGACGAACTAGTTCTGCGGAAACCCGCAAGGTGGAGAGAAGTCATTGATAAAGGGAAAATCAGACATCCACCCGTTCGTAGCAATTGCTACAAAGGAAACCCATACGGGTTCCTCGAAAGAAAAGCCTCACAGTTAAAGAGTTGAATTTTTCTTCAACTCTGAGGCTTTTCTTTCGAGGAACCCGTATCGGTTTCCTTTGTAGCAATTGATACGAACTGGTGGATGTCTGATTTTCCCTTTATCAATTACTCTCAATTCATCGAAAATTTGGGGCAAGTAAGGAACATTAAATATGCGATGTACCATACACTACGAGCAAGCAGGCCCACGTTTCAGCAAATGTTATGTGTAGAGTGCAGCCTACAAAATGTTTAGGAGCTGAAATACTAATTAAAAAATAACTTAACTAAAGGTATCCAACGTCGCCACTCCTGATTCGCACGCCTTTTCACTAGGTTAGGCGAGACAACTGGTTATTTTGCTAAAGTGTATGGCTGCTGTATCGCTGTTAGCACCCCATCGTGGTCTCGTTTCAGAATAACAAGTAATTCTCTGCGGCCCACTGAAAAAGCCGTTAGGTGACGTGAGGGGAATTGTTTAGTAGCACGTCAACGTTAGATGTACGCAGTGTAATTATGATGCGAATAGACATTACCAGAGGCCACTAATGCAGAGTTACAATAACAGGATGCCATAGACATACTGCTTACAATCTCTTTGGCCTGTGTAATAATTTTGTGACTTTCTCCGTATCCAAGCACTGTCATTATCTACGGAAGAAATAAAAGAATGCTCTTTTCTCTCATTTTAGCATATGCTCGCTCTGTGTTATCCTTAATCTAAAAGCTTACACCTCTAGTTATGCTGAGAAGCTTTGAATACGAAACAAGGTAAAAAAGTAAGAGCATTACCTTTCTCATTCTTCATGCTAACTTATGAAAAAATAAAGAATATAATGAAAGATTCTGTGTAAGTTTGTAAGCATACGTACAGTCGACCCTGAAAAACAAGGAAGTTTTATTGTTACTATTCAAGACTAGCCAACCCTTTGCACAATAATACAAATGCCCCAAATGCACGCATTCACTTGGTCAAACAACACTAACCTGTCGGCATCTGATGAAACTGTAATGTGACTGCTATGTGATGTTTGACGAAAATCGAGGCGGTTTAGAAGGCCATGTATCCTTGGAAACACGTGCTACTTAAGCTTTGTTTTGTGTTGCTACGCTGATTATATTGTAGAACACATTAGTGTTAGCCTGGGGCAATAAACGAGGGTACGCGTTCTGCCCGTTACACAGTCAAGGCAGCTCCAGTGCTGCTTCCACCTATAGTTCAAATTCAATTTCCTCTTTCGGGCTTGTCAAATCTTGTCCTCTGGTTCCTACGGGCCTGGGCAAGTTTTCTGCACAGCAGTTAAACTCTCAAGAGATGCGCTATTTCTACATTCTGACCAAGTTACTTGCTAATATCATTGCCCAAATTAGTGAACTCAGTGCCATACGCCAGTCCGAGGCCGCCTAAGCTACCCTGAACCACTTGTATTATGGCGATTCTTCGACATGCCAAATCTGAGACAAATAAAGAAGTGGCCCCAATGGGAGAAGAATGCTGATATTTACCTCATGCACGGTCAGAGCGAAAAACGCCTCAGCGTGTCGCCTTTCCTAACTCAGTAAACAACACTTTGTGCATGGCGCTTTGAACGAGTACAACCAAACACTCCAAAAGACTTGTGCGACTGCATCCATCCAGGCGCATACATTTCAAATTGGTATCTCTGCAATGCCAACTATTCTACAGACTTTTTGTTTGATGAGTCAGAACACATATCAAGCCTGTGCTTGTTTTGTGGGGAAAACATGCGAATATATAGTAATTTCTGTTGTTTTAGTTGCCCATTTTAGTATACCGAACAGCGCGAGAGCATTCAGGATATTCATTCCTTAGATATGAATAATATTCGAATGTTAATCCTCGGTAAAAGACTTCACGCTATAGGACGTGAAAAAACCCATGGCTAACTGCATTCAGTTTTCGATCGGAAGTGTCTTCAGCAATTACTCGCAGAAGAAAAGCTTTGTCGCAACACAACAGCGTGGTTAAAGGTCTACATGCAATGCCTACTTCTTCAAAGAGCTAACAACACCGATATATAACTTCTGCGTCAGCTCTTTCCGAATAATTTGAAGACATTCTTTATCTTAGCGGCAGGCGATGATATTGCCCTCTGTAATCTTGCAGATTTCACGCACGAGCTTATGAACCTTTCGGCATCTTCCATCTTGGCCATCGAAGCTCACAGATGCGGGGATCCAGCGGTAGAGCTAGGCTAAGACGTGTCCTGTCTTGTTGACTTTACGCAATCTGTGTGTGTTCATTCAGAAAAAAAAACGTTTATGCAACCTACGCCGTGCTGGGACCAGTTCTCTCGCCGTCAGGCTGTGCCGGTAACATCGCTGTTTCGATGACATGACCCTGCAAGTGCGTTCCTCCGCAGTCCCACGAGTTAGGTAAGTCCCATTACTGCCCTCTGCCCCACCTATGTGCCACCAAATCGCTTCTGGGTGCGTCCCTTCAGACCGCATCTTGTTGGACACAGTATCCAAAGTAAGTGTCCTACTGCCCACGGCTGCCCACCGCAGACGTTTTTAAAGTTCTCCCTCAAAGCTGTCAAGACAGCAATATGACATCTGACAATGGTAAGTCGCTGAGTCTAAACCTATCCCATTCTGTCTCTTTCAATAACTGTTTACTGCTGCTGAACTTCAATGCGCCAGCATTGGTGCAGCTTTCCTTTGCTATCAAAACGTCCTGTTTCACGTTCTTTATCGGCAGATCTACTCAAGTGTGGTTATGTGATGCCGTCAACGTGCCAGGGCAATAAAATCACTGACAATTTTCTGCACTCTTAAAACTCTAACGGTCAGCCTATCCACGACCATGTGCACCAGCGTTGAAATAAAACATTCAACGAACCACAGAATGAGTTGCAACACAACCTGGCGCCGGCACCACATGATCCTCGAACAGCTTTTGGTGCTCATCTCTGTGCATAGAATAAAAATGTACTCTTTCAGAATGCCGATTGCGGAACTCTCAGCCGTGTTACCATTCTTGACACTTGTACCATCGCACACGTATTCAAAAGCATTGCAGGCAACTGCGGGGCGACTATAATTTCGGAGATGGACGCTGTCCTCGTATACATATAGACCATCAAACTGTAATGGCATGCGAATCTCCTACAGATTCCTCTCGGTCTTTGAAACAAGGCGCAACGATTTCAGCGCTTAACCAACAAAGTTCCGTGCAGTCTACACCTTTGCGATACCCACTTCGAAGACGCGCTCTTCGGAAATAACGTGCCACTTGTAAATCACGGACGCATTCCGATTGTCTCTCAGCGCCTAGATCATGAAGGACGCATCGCAAATCTCAAACAAAAGTGTCATATCTAACTTTCTTGAGATATGGCATTCATTTCCCCTTGAACCATAAACTACAGTTGAATTTTCCAGCCACCAGTAACGCCACTGACGAAGCCTCAATTTCACGCCAATTTCTTACACTTGTTACGTTTCGCCTCCGACGTGCGGTCTAACCGGCGCGGATGCAACGGACGCCGGGGCTTCGTTCACAGCGGCGGACATTTTGGCCAGTTCAGCGCTGTCCCAACGCCTCCTCCAAGCGCGTCCAGGCATGTTTCAATGCCACGTGTCTTCGTGTGTGTGTGTGTGTGTATGTGTGTGTGTGTGTGTGTGTGTGTGTGTGTGTGTGTGTGTGTGTGTGTGTGTGTGTGTGTGTACATGTTGGTGCCCACGCTTGTCAAAGCGCGGCAGCCGGGGAGAGGAGCTCCCCAACTGTGAAGCGAGGAGGTCTGACTGGCGCCAGCCCGGCGGATGCGTCACTTCTTGTCACAACGTGTCCGGCCGCCGCCGTCACGTGCGCCTCTATCGAGGCGTTCCTTCTTGCCCTCGACTCCGAGAGTATAAAAGCAGCTGCCCCCGGACGCCAAGACAGAGGCTTCGAATTCTGCCGTCGAGTAACGTGCCCTCCCGTTTCTCCACTTCGGTCGACCTCACCGGCTGCTCTTTTGCGATGCGAGAATAAACAAGTTGTTCTGTTAGCAGTCGACTCATCCTTTGCCAGGACCTTCGGATGCTTCCAGCTGTGCCCCAGGCCGTCAGGCCAACTCTACCCTTGGGGCTTGTGACCCATTTGCAACAACTGTTTGCCAGCAGTTAGATGGCGACAACTGAGGCCAGCAGCGAAGCTATGCGGTTGACTGCATGCTGAGCAGCACCACGACCATCCGGGAGCAGTGCAACGAGCCCTGTGTGATGACTGGTTGCCTGCAGCGGAACGACTGCGCTGAATTCTTGGCGGCGAGGTTTGGTGAATGCGGGACTTTCTTCTTCAGAGTTTTGCCAGGCTTTTGTTAGTGTTAGAAACAGAGCTGGTAATTGTGGTTGACGTTGCTGCCTGGTTAGTTTGCGGCGAGACAATAGTAGGCAGTAGAGAAAGCAGCATTCAGAGCAGCCATGGATTGGAAGTCGTTGCGCAAACCGAAATTGCTGGAGCTTGCAAGAGAGTTGGGTCTGGATGTCTCAGACAAACTCAGAAAACCAGAACTGCTAAGGGCTATTCTTGAGTTAGAAGCTGAGGATGACGAGCTGTCGGAATGCCTTGAGACTATTGAGGAGAGGGAGACGGCAAAAAGAGAAAGACAGGAGCGCGAACGTAAAGAGGAAAAAGAGAAAGACGAGCGCGAATGTAAAGAGCAAAAAGAGAAAGAAAAAGAGGAGTGCGACCGTCAACACGCTTTCGAAATGAAGCGTCTCGAGGCAGAGATGGAACGCGCTCGAAATGGAAGTCAGGCACGCGGTGCAGGAGAACGAGTATCGTTCAATATGACTGACCTGATGCGGCCGTTTAAGCTTGGAGAGGACATTGGTTTGTTCCTAATTAACTTTGAGCGAACGTGCGAGAAGCAGGGGTCTCTCGGGAAACGTGGCCACAGCGCTTGCTCACTTTGTTACCCGGCGAGGCGGACGATCTAGTCGCTCGCTTGAAGAGAGAGGAGACAGAGGATTTCGAGCAAGTGAAATCGAGTCTGCTAAAAAAGTACAGGCTGTCCGCGGAGGCGTTCCGTCGGAAGTTTCTGGAAAATGAGAAAGGCAGAAGTGAGTCATATACAGAGTTTGCCTACAGGCTTATGTCAAACATGCAGGAGTGGCTCAAAGAACAGAAAGCGTTTGGTGACCACGAGAAAGTTCTGCAATGTTTCGGGCTGGAACAGTTTTATAGTCGGTTACCTGAGAACGTGCAGTACTGGGTCTTGGATAAGCCAGATGTTAGTACGATGGCTAAAGCCGCCGAGCTAGCCGAGGAGCTTGCGACGCGTCGGGCTCGCAAAGCTAAGGACGGTCAAAAGGGTGAATTAGGCTCCAAGTTTCAGTGGCCGAAGTTCACGCCCATGAGAGCAAGGGGGGACACACGTAGTGCGGATGCGAGTGAAAGCAGTCCAACCGAGCGTAAGGAGACGGCCGCAGCCGAAGCCGAACGCAGAAAGCGGTTCGAGACGAGGCAAGCGAGCGTGTGTTATACGGGCCAGAAGCCGGGTCACTTTTCGGCGCAGTGTCGAGAAACAAAAACAGAAGTCGTGCTTTTGTCATTATGCAGCACTGACGCGAACATGAAGCTTCTCGAGCCTTACATGCGAGACCTCTTCATGAACGGGAAAGAATGCCGAGTGCTTCGTGATTCCGCAGCTGCAATGGATGTAGTTCACCCCTCTTACATAGAACCCGACATGTTCACGGGTGAGTGCGCATGGATCAAGCAAGCCGTGGAAGCCATTAGCGTGTGTCTGCCCGTAGCAAAAGTGCTTATTGAAGGACCTTTCGGAGCGCTTGAGACGGAGGCCGCAGTGTCATGTATGCTGCCTCTCCAGTACCCGTACCTATTTTCGAACAGGTCCGATCACCTCCTGCGCTAGAAGGGGCTGTTTGGTGAGGCTAGCGTTCAGGCCTTAACCAGATCAAGAGTTCGGGAGCTCTCTGCAAAGGCGGTAGTTGCGGGGCCGACGTTGTCCAACATTGAGAAAGGGTCGGAGTCGCAGCAAGCTGATATTCAGAGCATGTCAGAACTGAATAACATTGAGCCTGTAGCGTTGAAGGCACCAGGTACTGGAGAGCAAATGCCCGACATGGGAAGGTTAGAAGAGCTATCTGCAGATTTGCTCGTCGCGCCTACGTCAGATGGACTTAATAGGTTGCTAAAAGTCAGCTGGTCGGCTTTGATAACCGAGCAAAAAAAGGATGGCAGCCTAGAAAACATGCGCTGCAATGTCAAGGAATGTATCGCCAAGAAAAATGCTCGTTTTGTGGAAAGAAGTGGGGTCCAGTACCGTAACTATCTAGACCGCAGGGGAGTGGAGTTCGATCAGCTGATCGTGCCTCAGTGCTACCGTCAGGATCTGTTGCGCTTGTCGCATGGGGGTTCGTGGTCCGGAAACCTACGAGTTAAGAAGACTAAGGGCCGTCTCTTGCAAGAGTTCTATTGGCCAGGGTGTTTTCGTGACGCAGAACACTTTGTGAGGACATGTGACACCTGTCAGCGGGTGGGCAAACCAGGGGACAAATCGAGGGCGCCGTTGAAGTTGGTACCTATCATTACGGAGCCTTTTAGACGGCTCGTTATTGATACAGTGGGACCTCTGCCGGTAACAACCACGGGGTACAGACACATTTTGACTGTGATCTGCCCAGCGACAGTTTCCTGTAGCAGGGTCGCTTAAAGAACTCAGCTCAGTTGAGATAGTAAATGCACTACTGTCCATATTTGCGCGAGTTGGTTTTTCTGCGGAAATCCAGTCAGATCAGGGCACAGTGTTTACTAGCGCTTTGACGACAGCCTTTCTCGAAAGGTGTGAGGTAAAGCTGTTACACAGCTCAGTGTACCACCCACAGTCGAATTTCCTTGGGAAGCTCCACTCCGTCATGAAGCGCGTGTTGAGAGCATTGTGGTTTGAACAACAAACTGACTGGGAGCTGTGTCTGCCTGGGGTGATGTTTGCATTAAGGACCGCGCCGCATGCGACTACGGGGTTTTCGCCAGCTGAGCTGGTGTACGGTCGCTCACTGCGGTCTCCGCTTCGCATGCTTCGGGACGGATCACTGCCATCTCCAATGGCTGCAGACCATCTCTTCCAAAAATGGCCGCCTCCTGCGCTGGAGCCTCGCTTTGCAACACTATTCCTTTGAGGTGCGTTACACAAAGGGGAGTCTCAACGGTAACGCCGATAGCATAAGTCGAGGCCCCTAACGTAGGAATGAGCCTCAAAGTTGTTTGTTAGTGATGTTTTTCTTCATGAGGCGGTATTTTTAACATATGCTTTTGTTTAGGGTTTCAAAGTCATGACGTGCTTTCTAGTGCAATTTTCCAATTTGTGGACGCGTTCTGAGTGCTCCTAGACTACTGTAAGGAACTAGGCAGTGGTATAAAAGGGGAAAGAGCCTGGCAGGGCTTAGTGAGGGTTGTGCCGTACTTGCTGACTGAGCGGTTGAGTTTCGGCGTAGTTCTAACGCTTGCTGGGAACGATAACAAAAATGGCAACTCTCCCGAAGTTACTTTGCAGTGTCCTGTGTGAACCTGAACATGAGAACGAGGCCTTCTCTGTGCGCTGCGCTCAAGAAACGCCGAGGGACGACCGACTTCGCTTATGAGTATCATCGAGCGACATCCCTCCGGACAGCGGATGCAGTCCCCTGACCATCGGGATCTCCTTCTCCCGGCGGGGCGGTATGTTACGTTTCGCCTCCGACGTGCGGTCTAGCCGGCGCGGATGCAACGGACGCCGGGGCTTCGTTCACAGCGGCGGACATTTTGGCCAGTTCAGCGCTGTCCCAACGCCTCCTCCAAGCACGTCCAGGCATGTTTCAATGCCACGTGTCTTCGTGTGTGTGTGTGTGTGTGTGTGTACATGTTCGTGCCCACTATTGTCAAAGCGCGGCAGCCGGGGAGAGCATCTCCCCAACTGTGAAGCGAGGAGGTCTGACCGGCGCCGGCCCGACGGATGCGTCACTTCTTGTCACAACGTGTCCGGGCGCCGCCGTCACTTGCGCCTCTATCGAGGCGTTCCTTCTTGCCCTCGACTCCGAGAGTATAAAAGCAGCTGCCCCGGACGCCAGGAGAGAGGCTTCGAATTCTTCCGTCAAGTAACGTCCTCTCCCGTTGCTCCACTTCGGTCGACCTGACCGGCTGCTCTTTTGCGATGCGAGAATAAACAAGTTGTTCTGTTAGCAGTCCACTCATCCTTTGCCAGGCCAACGCTACCCTTGGGGCTTGCGACCCATTTGCAACACACTGCATTGAGCTCGCACAGTGAAAACATTGGACGACTTACAGGCGTCAGTTTCCAAGCCAATCGAGCTTTTGGTAACTGTATATGACTTCCGCAATCTCGATGCTTCATACAACGGTACAGTGAGCACGATTGACAGCACGAACATTTCTTCTCTCAGAAATGATTTTCCCAGAAAAGGGTAGCATCACGTCAAGTAGAGAGGGCTTCGCACTGCACCTAACCATGCTTTATTTCCGCCCCTTTCTCAATGTAAGCTGGTTCTGTATCCTCACAAATAAGAAACCTCTGATGTTTGTTCATTAAACCTGTGGTGGCTAAGTTGGTTACGTGTATTATCCTGAGAACACAGTGGGCAACAGTGATTCACGGTGGCGGTGACCGCGTTTCGGTGCAAGAAAAATGCTATGACACTCGTTTTCGGTGCTTTAGGTTCCTGTACAAATCCCCATGTGACCAAAGTTAAACTGCGGCCTACCACTATGGCGAGCGCCATAATCCTTCACTAATTGCCACAGTACAAAGGAGGCTCAAAGTCAATAATGGGGCTTTACAGATGCAATAATACACTGTGGGATACGAGTTACACAAACAGAGACAAATCGCCTCAAAAATGGTAGCCTATGTTTCGGTATGTGGACCTCTCTTTGTAATATGGGTCGTATGGTAAATAATTGACTCGGTTTTGGCATTCTAAATAAATACGACAGTTGACGCGAAGTTCTGGGTGCTGATGCGTGTGACTGTTTAGGTTATGTTTAGGTTCATCAACCGGTGGTGCCTTCAATAGTTTATGTGGTTCAGTACGAAATTTCAGACGCAGCATTCTTTTTCAGTGAACCTCGTTTACGAAATGAATGATTGAACGACCTTGTCAATTTTGAAGTTATTTTAGATTCATATGCAATATCTCTAAACAGCTTCATAGAATTGTGTTTGCGCAGGCAACACTTAGGGAAAATCTTGCTCACACTTTTAGCCAAAAAATAACTTCCGGATTGTTTTCGCTTGCAAACATAAAGAATGGGAAATAACTTTTGTTCCGGTAGATAGGAATACAATGCACAAACAGTTGAAAGAGTTTACCTGTAATCGGTCCAGTTTTTTTTTGAAGAAAGTCATATGGTGTTGTAAAACACGTGTGAATGCCCCGTCCTTAAAAATGCAGTTTTATGTTTACACGTGTACCAAAAGAGTTAATTAGGCTTCAGCAGAATGCACGCCATGTGTTGCTTTTTTTACAAAACAATAATTAGGGTTTCTCTTGGTACTTTCTCTTTTGCTTTTTCAATCCGAAGAAAAGCGAGAAATTGTGAATGCCAATACTCAGTAGGCAATCTTCGATTCGTGTTCGAAAGTTCGAATAATATATGTATTGAAATTGTGTATGTGTTCTGTTATCCCCTTTGGCTACCCAACAGACAGATACAGAGCCTGTATTGTTTAGTTCTCTCTCTCTCTCTCTCTTTGGTGGGCCGAAGTACACTCTACTTCCCAGAAGCATGCGAAAAATCCTACCACTCTTTAACGCTCTCATTTCTTTCTTTCTAATTTAACGTGAAGCAATGTGACATTAAGGGGCGGTGTACCTCGGGAGCGCTGACCGTCACACATGAGAACAGAGAAATTTGTTTTGCTGGCAGTCACAGCACTTTTTCTGATTAGGTTTCTTGCATCTATGAGGAAAAGGTAAAATCTAGGGACTTTTGGAAGAATCGTTTTATTTAGGCGTTCAACTTTTTTTCTCAGCTTGCTCAATTTCGCACAATTTAAAAAGAAATGTGCGGAAACCATCAAAAATATTTGTCAAAAAAGTGAATAACTAAACGCTTCAAGAAAAGTTCTCGCTTTAATAAAGGAATAGTGTGCTAGACAACATATCGTCACAAGCTGTCATAAAGCACGCCTGCCGCGCAGACAACCAGATGAAAGAAAGAAGAGAACGACGTTAGCGAAGCTACCGCGAGAGCGCTCTTCAACTACCGCGCCTATCAACCAGATTCATCTGGTTCTGCATTAAAACACCTCGTGTGTAACATTTGGTGGAGGTGCGGGGTAACTCCCACGACCTACAATGGAGCCACCAGTACAAGAGCTACGCCGTAGCCGTCGCCTCGCCGGACTTTCGCCGTCGCGCTCAATCATGGCCACAGAGCAAAATACCCTCACCAGCAGTGCCTTGGCAAGCCCAGTCCCTATTCAGCACTACCGAGAGCCACGCACGTTCTCGGCGAAGACAGAGGAAGATGTGGATGAGTGGCTGACCCATTACGAAAGGGTAAGCCAATACAATAACTGGAACGCTGCCAGTCAGCTTAGGAACATTGTTTTCTTCTTGGCCGGCACGGCGTTGGTATGGTATGAAAACCACACGGACATGCTAACTACATGGACACGCTTCGTTGAGGAGATCAAAAAGTGTTTCGGTGACTCGGACGCAAAGAGGAAACGTGGTGAACTCAAATTAGCCCAGAGAGCTCAGGTACCCGGCGAGACTTGCGCTACCTATATCGAAGAAATTTAGAAGCTGTGCCGAACCGTCAACCCTCAAATGACAGAGGAAGATAAAGTGGGGCACGTGGTAAAAGGAATAGTGGAAGACGTGTACAACTTCCTCATTGGTAAAGAGATCTTGCACACTGCATCAGAACTGATACGGCACTGCCATACGTTCTAGGCGCTGAAGAATCGCCGAATTACACCAAAGTTTGGACGGCTGGCCAAAGTAACGGCTGTAGCAAGTGTTGACACGAGTCCTCCGCTCCCACACCTTTCGTCCGCCATCCGCCAGATAGTCCGCGAGGAGCTCCAGCGACATGACGAACAGGTACGTTATGCGGCGCCACGTTGCAGCTCCTCCGTTTTCCGAGACACTCTTTGGGAACCCCCTTCGGATACTTGGAACGACTCTGTGAGCGTCGCGAATCTTAACGGCTCCAGAGACGAACGGCATTACATTACGACCGAACCACCGCGCAATGATTCGCCCCCTCAACGTTTTCATCCACGCCCACGCAACTTTCGTACACGAAGACTCGCCGCTACCTACGACTTTCAAGGGGAAGAGCCTCGTTACCCTCAACCGATGTCTTCGGCAGAATACTTCAATCCGCATTCTGAAGTTCGCCCTTCGCCAGTGTGTTACTGCTGCGGCATGCCTGGCCATATAGCTAGGTACTGTAGCCGACGCCGAGCATCAAACTACGAATCGTCAGGGCCGACTATGCGGTCTAGCGGTCGTACACTGCGCACTCAGTGGCCAGGAGACTCCGCTTCAGGAAGCCACTTTCGAGAGGACCAATGCACCACCCAGGAGACCTACTTTGGAGAAGAAAGAACCCGGAATCGCTACCGCTCCCCTGCCTCCGACCGTACTCTGATGCCACCACCAGCCTTCCGAGCCTCCCGATCACCATCCCCTCGGCCGCGATTCACGTCCCCATTGCCTCGGCGCCGTTTGGTGTCGCCCCCGCCGGGAAACAAGCCAGCGCGGCCGATGGAGGTGAGGTCGCTGGAAAATGTGTGCTGCCGACTCAACTTCCTCCAACTATTTTCATGCTAAAGAATAAGGTTCATGTACCGATTGATGGGATCTCTACAATGGCTTTATTCGACACGGGAGCAACTGCCTCGGTCATGAGTGTGGGGTTTAAAGGCCTTCTGGGACACAAGGTTATGTTTCGTTGGGACCAGTGCACAAGTTTCCGTGGAGTCAGTGGTGAATCATTATACCCTGCTGGTGTGTGTAACGTGGATGTGTTTTTGGGTGGGAAAGCTTTTAATACAGAGTTTACTGTTCTTCCTCGCTCCTTGCATGACGTGATTCTGTGGATTGACTTTTTGCAATTGTGTGGTGCGAATGTTGACTGCCGGACGGGAGAACTCAGTGTCGACACCAGTGTTTCACCTGTGCTCTTTGAAGATGAAGCTTGCCCGGAGAGTGTGTTGTGCGTGTCTGAGGGTACAGTTGTGCCCGCCTTATCCGCGATGCATGTTGCCGTCGCTTGTTCATCTCCGACTCCTATCTCGTTCGACGCTGCAGTGGAACCTGTACATCGGAACTGCCTCAAGAAAAATGTGTTAGTTCCGCACTGCGTGGTCTCAGTGACCGATGTATGCGCGGGGCTGTGGGCGCTAAACTGTTCCAGTGAAGCGGCAGTCCGACCTCAAGGCCTAAAGATTGCCACTTTCAGGAAGACTCGCCCGTATCCGTGGCAGTACTTACAGAGTTCCCCGATGGAGGAGCAACCAGTGTCTCGAGCCCCCGGAGCTCGAAGGTACTTTACATGATTGATAAGTCACTCAGCGATCACGAGCGTGGAGTTTTGATGGCCCTGCTTATGAAACATACCTCGGTATTCGACTTTGCGCAGCACGATGGCCCGCCATCAATTACTGCGTAGAGAACTCGTCACCTCATCAACACAGAAGCCGTCCAGCCAATCCGACAAAACCCTATTGTGTATCCCCGTCAGAACGCAAGATAATCAGCGATCAGGTCCAAGAAATGCTATGCAAAGGCGTCATTCGAGAATTATCCAGTCCTTGGGCAGCCCCCGTGATATTGGTGAAGAAGAAAGACGGTACGTGGCGGTACTGTGTTGATTACCGTCGCCTAAACGCCGTTACTGAAAAGATGTATATCCGCTCCCACGAATTGACGACGCAATCGACTGTCTCTTTGCGGCATCTTACTTTTCCTGAATCGATTTGCGGTCAGGTTACTGGCAAATTTCTATACACAAGGACGACAGAGAAAAGACAGCATTTGTCACACCCGACGGACTATTCGAGTTTAACGTGATGCCTTTCGGGTTGTGTAACGCGCCCGCAACGTTCGAAAGGTTCATGGACACGATATTACGCGGCTTAAAATGGGAAGTTTGCCTGTGCTACTTAGGCGACATTGTGATCTTCGGGCGAACGTTTAGTGAACACAACAAACGTTTGGATTTGGTCTTGAACTGCTTGGAGAAAGCGGGTCTTGTGCCCAATTAAAAAAAATGCCGTTTTGGGGAGCGACAAACTCTTGTGCTAGGCCATCTGGTCGCTAAAGAAGGCATCCGACCAGATCCACAAAAGACTGCGGCCGTAGAAGCATTTAGAGTACCCAACTCTGTCAAGTAGTTAAGAAGTTTCTTGGTCTTGTGCTCCTATTTTCGCCGATTCATTCCCCGGTTTGCTGACATGGCTCATCCCCTTACACGCCTTCTCCAAAAAGGCGTTCCCTTTGAGTGGACTGCAGATTGCGACTCATCATTTCGCCAGCTCCAGTTCCTGTTGACATCCTAACCAATTCTTCGCCACTTTGATCCTTCATCACCTTCTGAGATTCACACCGATGCCAGCGGCGTAGGCATCGGTGCTGTGCTAGTTCAGCGTGTTGGCGTCAGCGAGCACGTGATCTCTTACGCTAGCCAGTCCTTGAGCCGCTCCGAGCGCAACTACACAGTCACCGAACAAGAGTGTCTGGCGGTCATTTCGCCGTGCAACGGTTTCATTCGTATCTTTATGGGCGCCCCTTCACTATGATAACACATCATCATTCGCTATGCTGGCTTGTGAATCTGCGGGATCCCTCAGGACGACAGTGCGCTGGGCCCTCCGTCTACAGGAATACTATTTCGTTATTTGCTACAAAAGTGGCCGCGACATGCTCACGCTGATTGTCTCTCTCGGATGCCACTTCAAACAACTGAATGTTATGCGGACAATTTTGATGAATACATCGCTTTTGTGTCCTCAGAATTTCCGGATATGGGTACCGTCAAATCCGAGCAGCACAAGGACGAGAGCTTACAACCGCTCTTCGCGGCAGCACAGGAGCCACCTGCAGGCAGTCGCTTTCGCCTACGTGATGGTGGCGCGCTGTATAAGAAGAGCTACCCGACCACCGGTGCACGCTACCTCTTAGTTGTCCCCAAGAACGTTCGCCACCAAGTATTACACGCCATGCACGATGACCCAACTTCCCGTCATCTTGGTTCCACACGTACACTCTACCGGGCTCAAGAACGTTTTTACTGGCCTAAGATGCGGAAAGATATCGAACGGTACGTCGCCAGCTGCTCTCAATGCCAGCGCTACACGCGTCCGCCACAAGCGCCACATGGCCTGCTTCAACCAGTTCCCCCTTCTAACGTCCCCTTTGAGCAAGTTGGTATAGATCTTCTGGGCCCTTTACCGCGATCCTCCAAGGGTAATTGTTGGGTTATCGTTTGCGTAGATCACCTCACCCGCTATTGTGAGACCGCCGCATTGCCATCGGCCACAGCTACAGAAGTTTCTATCTTCTTGCTGGCTAACGTTATACTCCGGCATGGACCTCCTCACATAGTAATCAGCGATCGTGGGTGACAGTTTACCGCGGACGTCGTTGAAGAAACCCTTCGTGTGTGTTCATGTAGCTTCCGCCATTCTACACCCTGCCATCGACAAACTAATGGTCTGGTCGAGCTCATGAACAGAACGGTTGCCAACATGCTGTCCATGTACGTCGATTCAGCACACAAGAATTGGGACAGTATCTTGCCTTTCATTACCTATGCCTTCAATACCGCGAGACGCGAGTCCACTGGTTACTCACCATTTTTCCTTCTGTATGCTCGTCCGCCGCGCTACACCCTCGACACTATATTTCTGTACTTCATTCATGACAACGGGCAGAAGAAGCGCGACGCCTCGCGAGCAGAAGAAGCGCTATGCCGAGCAGAAGAAGCGCGACGCCTCGCTAGGCTACGCACCCTAGCATCGCAGGACTGGTCCAAGGTACGCTATGACGGGCGTCACCGCCACGTTTACTTCGATCCTGGGGATCTTGTGCGGCTCTGGACGCCGTTGCGGAAGCGTGGCTTGTGCCTGAAGTTTCTCGGCCACTACGTCGGCCCTTACGTTATTCTGGAGCGCCTCAGCGAAGTAAACTACCGCATTGCGCGTTTCACGAGCAGTGGACGACGCTCGGCCAAGGCTGACGTGACACACGTCGGGCGCCTGAGGCGTTACAACCCACGAGATGACTGACTCGCCCGGCGGGCTTCGTCTGCCAGCGGGGAAATGTCACAACCTGTCGTAAACCACGCCTGCCGCGCAGACAACCAGATGAGAGAAAGAAGAGAACGAATTTAGCCACGCTGCCGCGAGACCGCTCTTCAACAACCGCGCCTACCAACCAGATCCATCTGGTTCTGCATTAAAACACCTCGTGTGTAACAATATATTTGTTGCACTAAAAATAAATTGGCTTGGTTTTTCGTCTAATTGCGTAATTTCACGGAAGACATTGTGGTTATTCAGAACACATTTGGCGCTTGTACGGGTGGACAGCACGTGCCACCGGAACAGCTGTGACAGTTGGCATTCGGCATCAAACCAGCCCCACTACGTGAGCGTACGCGCTTTTAGAGCGCAGCTCTTTGGCGTCCGTTCCTGGGTTTCGTGTCGTCGTCGGCGTCATCGTCGGCCTCGTAACCAGCTCCGCCCCCCTTTCATCCCCCCAGCGCTAGCAGCGACCGACTGATACCGCTGGATGCCGCTGACGCCGCTAGAGAGTCAAGATAACGTGACTGCATAGAACACCATCGCCGCCATGCAGAAAGAGGAGGAAAGGGTCCCCCCCCCCTGTTCTTGTGTGGCGGATAGCTGGGGTTGACTCACTATCGCCGTCAGCGGCATCAGTCAGTCGCTGCTATCTCTTCCCTCCTCCCTTTATCGTGTTGTCCGCTTGCTGCGCGCGCTTCTGCCCCCATCGTTTGCCGCTGGGTGTACACGCCGCCCCCCTCCGCTTCCGCTTACTGCTGGTTGCTCTCGACGGCGGCGATGAGCCTCCGCTTCGGCGGCGCGAACTGCAGGGTCTTCTCGGCGGCGGCGATGAGCTTCTGCTTCAGCCTCGCTTACTGCTGGTCGCTCTCGACGGCGGCGATGAGCCTCCGCTTCGGCGGCGCGAACGGCAGGGTCTTCTCGGCGGCGGCGCTTAGCCTCTGCTTCCCCCACGGCTGTGACAACCTCGCGAGGCACTTGTATAGATCTCGTCTTTGAGAATCAAGCATTGGTGTACCAAGTCGAACATATATCAGTCTATTTCTCCGACCACAAAGCTTCCTTCATGACTGTCAAGAACTGTTAGTGGAGTCTTTGTTAAAGGAATACGTGTGAAAAAAAAAATTATGTGATAGCGCATACATGTGTTGCTCGATTTCTTTGCCTCAATCTATCCAAAAGGTGAAACAGCTTATTTGCTGCGCTCAAATTTCGCATTAGGAAGTAACGTAATCGTCGGTAATTTTCTTGAAAGCGGTATCTTTTTAGTCTGTAAGCGACCATAAGAAAATTTGTCCGTCGTTCGGTCGGTTCGTCCGTAAAGCTTAACACGATGCGCTCTATAGCAAAAAAAATAGAATAAATTCGAGAGGAAGAACTCGAGCGGTGGTGAGATTCGTACTTGAGAACCAATGAACGTATGAAAGTTTCGAACTTCCATGCACACAAGCCGAGTGTTTTACCCAGATTTATTGACCTTCTGCAAGCGTCGATGTTTAGCCCGCTTTCTAGAGCTACTGTGCTAAACACCCACGCTGGCAGAAGGTGAATATATTGTCACGAAAAGACAATAGACGATGTACCCGGCATTGGCGAGGGAGGCGGTTGAACAAGATGGCGTGCAATAATTTAAGCCGGCGTCCTCAGCTTCTACCTCTTCTACTTCAGCGCCCGTCTCTTGCTGAGCGCGTGTTCCAGTCCCAACTTCTTTGTTTTTCAGCGCTGGCTCGTGACACCTGGCGGCATTACTCCCCCGCCAAAAGAAAGGCATCGACCCGATGCTTACTAAACCAGAAGGAGGAAGTGTGGAATTCGTATGATATCGGATTGCCGTCGCCTTAACGCGCGAAATACGGCTTGAGGCGAAGAACATGCACTATCTCTGAGCGGTGCTGTCGACGCCGAGGCGACGCGGCACCGTCGGGAATGACTTCATAGTTCACTTCACTAACGCGGCGTATCACCTTGTAGGGCCCAAAGTATCTACTAAGGAGCTTCTCAGACAACCCTTGGCGACGGACTGGAGTCCACACCCAGACTTGGTCACCTGGCTGGTACTCGATGTGCCGATGTCGAAGGTTGTAGCGTCGTGCGTCTGTACTCTGTTGCTTCGCGATGTGTATGCGCGCGAGTTGGCGAGCTTCCTCTGCGTGTTGAGTAAGTTGCTCGGCGTCGGCAGTAAGTGATGCGTCGGTGTCGTGCGGGAGCATAGCGTCTAGCGTGGTCTGGACCTCGCGCCCGTAGACAAGACGGAACGGTGTGAAGCGTGTGGTTTCCTGAATGGCGGTGTTGTACGCGAATGTAACGTACGGCAGGACTTGATCCCATGTTTTATGCTGGACGTCCACATACATAGACAGCATGTCAGCTATGGTTTTGTTTAGCCGTTCCGTCAGTCCGTTGGTCTGCGGATGATAGGCAGTCGCCTTGCGATGCTGCGTGCAGCTCAGCTCGAATATGTTCTCTATAAGTTGGGCTGTAAAGGCAGTGCCTCTGTCGGTGATGACATGTGAGGGGGCACCATGTCTGAGGACTATGTGCTCGATAAAGAACTGGGCAACTTCGTAGGCCGTGGCACGTTGTACAGCTTTCGTCTCGGCGTAGCGTGTTAGATAGTCCGTGGCGACTATAATCCACTTGTTTCCGCTGGCTGACAAGGGAAAGGGTCCCAGAAGATCCATGCCGATTTGATCAAACGGCGCGCGAGGTGGTGCGATGGGTTGGAGTAACCCCCCGGGCTTCAAAGACGGCGACTTCCTGCGTTGACACTCCCGGCAGCTTTGCACGTAACGCTTCACCGTGGTAGAAAGTCTGGGCCAGTAGTACGTCTGGCGTACTCGTGCAAGAGTGCGTGAAAATCCCAAGTGTCCAGACGTGGGCTCATCATGGCAGGCTAGGAGAATGTCATCACGAAGGGCGGCAGGTATTACCAATAGATACTCTTTGTCGGTGGCACTCGAGTTTTTCTTGTAGAGGACGCCCTGTCGGAGGCAGAAGGTCGAGAGACTGCGAGAAATATGTCGTGGGATTGTAGCATTCTTGCCTTCTAGGTGATCGATGAGAGGGCGTATTTCGGAGTCCTCGCGCTGCCGTATGATCAAGTCTGATGCGGTGAGGGCCCCAAGGAATGCGCCGTCTTCGTCCATGTCCTTATCGCAAGTTTTGACGGGAGCGCGCGACAACGTGTCCGCATCTTCGTGTTTTCGGCCCGATTTGTAGACGATGGTAACATCGAACTCCTGCAGACGGAGACTCCATCGAGCAAGTCGCCCGGACGGGTCTCGCAAGTTGGCTAACCAACACAGGGAATGGTGGTCTGTCACCACCTTGAAAGGGCGACCGTAGAGATAAGGCCGAAATTTCATGATGGCCCACACAACCGCTAGACACTCTTTCTCGGAGGTGGAGTAGTTGGTCTCGGCGCGTGAAAGGGTGCGACTGGCGTAAGCGATGACTCGCTCGACGCCTTCCTGGTGTTGAACGAGTACAGCGCCTAGACCGATGTTGCTGGCATCGGTATGCACCTCGGTGTCAGCGTCCTCGTCAAAGTGAGCAAGGACAGGTGATTCCTGCAGGCGTTGCCTTAACTCGGTGAAAGCTGCGTCCTGCTCATCCGCCCAAACAAAGGGTGTGTCTTCTCGCGTTAGGCGTATGAGTGGTTCAGCGATGCGCGAGAAATTGGCGATGAAGCGACGATAGTACGCACACAGACCGAGAAAGCGGCGTACTGCTTTCTTGTCACGAGGAGTCGGAATAGCAGCAACAGCAGATGTTTTGTCAGGGTCAGGCTGGACGCCGTCGGCGTTCACGACATGCCCGAGGAACTTCAGCTCTTCGTAACCGAAGTGACACTTTTCTGGCTTTAGTGTGAGATTAGCGGAGCGGAGCGCCTCAAGTACCGCCTCTAAACGCTTCAGATGTTCTTCGAAGGTCGCCGCAAACACGACGACGTCATCTAAGTATACTAAACAGCAGTGCCACTTCAGACCCGTCAGAACAGTGTCCATCATTCGCTGGAATGTGGCCGGTGCAGAACACAGGCCAAATGGAAGTACTTTAAATTCGTACAGTCCATCTGGGGTAACAAAGGCAGTTTTTTCGCGATCTCGTTCGTCAACTTCGATTTGCCAATATCCGCTCTTCAGATCTATGGATGAAAAATACCTGGTTCGCCGGAGTCGATCTAACGAATCATCGATCCGCGGAAGCGGATAAACGTCTTTTTTTGTGACGTTGTTCAACTTTCCATAGTCAACGCAGAACCGAAGCGTTCCGTCTTTCTTTTTGACGAGGACCACCGGCGATGACCAAGGGCTTTGGGATGGTTGTATGACGTCATCGTCAAGCATTTCTTTCACTTGTGCATAAATCACGTTGCGCTCTTTCGCCGGTACGCGATAAGGCAGTTGTCGTATGGGACGAGCATCGTCATACGTGATTATTCGGTGTCTCGTGATGGACGTCTGGCGTACCTTAGAAGAAGATGCGAAGCACTCCTTGAACCGAAGGAGCAACTCACGCAGCGCTTTCTGCTTTTCCTCCGAAAGGTCTGAATTGATGTCGATATTGCCGAGTGTCTGAGCTGGGTTCTCCTTCGTCACAGACGCACAGCATTCAGCAACGTCTGCTATGGGCTCAGCGAAAGCAATAGTAGTACGACGAAATAGGTGCCGATGTTCCTGGCTGAAATTCGTCACGAGGAGCGCCGAAAGTCCACCTCGAAGCATAATCAGACTGCGGGCTGCACATACACCGTGTGTCAGCATAAGGGAGGAATTGCCCTCTGCAACAGCTTCGCCGTCACGCAGATCGTCGCATACGACCATTACCATGACACTTGCGCGTGGTGGTACAGTTACACTGTCGGCGTAAACTCGAAGCGCGTTACGTCGGCAATTATCGCGGTTGTTCGCTGCTCTTTCTGTCGAAAAAGTCACTGTGCGCTCCCGGAGGTCTATAATGGCACCATACTCTCGCAGAAAGTCGACGCCCAAGATAAGGTCCCGAGAACAATCGCGGAGTATTAGGCAGCTGGCAGGAAACGTGGACCCACGAATTTGAACTCTGACCGTGCACATGCCCAACGGTGTGACGACATGCCCGCCAGCAGTACGAATTTGCGCTCCAGACCAAGGCGTGATAACTTTTCTAAGTTCCGTCGCTAGTTTTCCGCACAAGATTGAGTAGTCAGCCCCCGTGTCCAATAAAGCACTAACGTGGCGCCCGTCGAGCACAACAGGTATGTCGAGCGAGAGTCTGTCGCTGAGTTCGGCTGCTGTCGTCGTTGAATCGTGCTGAATAGACCGTGCTGGCGTCGATGGGAGGTCTTCGGAAGGGCGATTATCAGCGGCCTCGCCCCCGAAGGTCGCTGTTCTTAGTTTCCCCGGCGAGGGCTTGGCGATCGTCCCTGCGCTGCCATTGGAGGGCTTCTAGGAGCGGGGGAAGAACGCCTGGGGGACGGCGAGCGCGACTGCCGCCGCGGGAACAGTGGCATACTCTGCTGGGTCAAGTATTCTTCAATCGCCCTAGGCCTTTCACCATATCTGGGCCTTGGTGAATCCGCGGCAAAACCTTGCAGTCCGAGACGGCGGTATGGGCACTCGCGGTATATGTGACCGGCTTCTCCACAATGATAGCACAGAGGCCTTCTGTCCGGGGTACGCCAGACGTCAGATTTCCTTTCGGGTGGGCGACGATCCTCCATACGTTGGATTGGTTGCACAGATGGGAGCGGCGGGACGTATGACGCGGCGTAAGACGTGGAGGGGTCGAAATGGGTCGGAGCTTGGACAGGGACTCGCCTCAAAACTTCCGCATACGACGGCCGCTGCAACTGTGCTGTCACAGGCGGCGCATTGTTGTTAGGAACGGGACACTGGATCGCTTGCTGCACTTCGTTCCTCACAAGGGCAGAAATGGAACCTAGCGTGGGCTGAGGCGGGCAGGTGAGCCGTTGAAGCTCATCACGCACCACAGAGCGGATAAGATCTCGGAGAACGTCCACGTTTCCAAAGGCAATCGCGTCCGTCAGTGAAGCAGCGTTCGCGTGCCTGTCATACGGAGCTGAGCGCTGGTCCGAAGGTGAAGTTGGGTTCAATTGCCTGTCATAGAAAGTTGAGCGCTGGTGTAACATCTTTTCCATCGTGGTGGCTTCAGTTAAGAATTCAGCCACGGTCTTCGGCGGGCTTCGAACAAGGCCAGCAAATAGCTGTTCCTTAACTCCCCGCATTAGATGGCGCAGCTTCTTTTCCTCGGACATGGTTGGGTCCACCCGACGGAAGAGGCGCGTCATATCCTCGACGTACGACGTCACGCTCTCGTTCGGCAGATGAATGCGGGATTGGAGCGCCCGTTCGGCTCGTTCGCGGCGATCAGCATTGGTGTAGGTATCCAGCAAGGCACGACGGAAATCAAGCCACGATTTGATGAGCCCTTCTCGGTTCTCGTACCAAGTGCGGCCACCGTCCTCCAAGCTGAAGTAGACGTTCCTTAACTTCGCCACGTCGCTCCATTCATTTATCTCGGCAACGCGCTCAAACTAGACCAACCAGTCTTCTACATCCTCGAAGATATCTCCGTGGAACACATTCGGCACTCGAAGATTCTGCAGCAGATACTGCGTTGCCGTTGTGGCCGTACCTTGCCTAATGGTCGGTAGGGACGTCGACGTTCCTTCCATACCGGTGTGTGGTGGCGTCGATGTTGCTGCGGAGAGATGATCAAGCTCCGGAGGCAATCCTCGGATTCTCCTGCTTTCCCGGTGAACAGGGGTGTCCACTAGGATAGGGCTGGTACTCCTGCTACCAGGAGGGGTTTGTGGCATCGGATAAACCGTACCCCGCACCTCCACCAGTTTTGTCACGAAAAGACAATAGACGATGTACCCGGCATCGGCGAGGGAGGCGGTTGAACAAGATGGCGTGCAATAATTTAAGCCGGCGTCCTCAGCTTCTACCTCTTCTACTTCAGCGCCCGTCTCTTGCTGAGCGCGTGTTCCAGTCCCAACTTCTTTGTTTTTCAGCGCTGGCTCGTGACACCTGGCGGCAATATCTTAACCATATGAATGTGTCGTCCCTGTGGTGCAAAACGAACGTGTAAGGAGGAGAGTTTCTGTGGAGTCTTTCCTGAAACGTTTGATGATGGTGGAATAAAACTGATCTTTAGGACAACATGTAGAACCAATATAGAACCAGGAGAACATCAACCGAATTCCGGTTTTGCTAAAATTTATTCGCGAACACGCCATATCACCGGTGCGTTTCGGTGGACCCGGGATGCGCCTTCCATTGGCGCGTTCCTTCCCCGACCGAAATTCCAACGACAACCGCGGGCGCACGCGCTTCGCGTAGCGCAACACAGATAGATGATGAGTAAATTAGTTGATAAGGATGATGAGGAGTTATGAGGGGTCATATGGCTTACATCACGGTTGATAATGGTTTGATGCGGATGGTTTAAATGCTTATTTATCCGTAATTAATAAAGCGGAACCCTTAGACAGCTCATGGAACGAAAATTTTACCGTCCGACGTTATGGCTTGCATATCCAATGGCACCAGAATTGGAGGTCGAACCCTCGAGCCACCACATCTGGTTTTCATTACGGAAAAATGAATTCACGCACAGTTCATTAGCATAAAGTTAATTAGGGCACTAAAACTCACGACCTCTGATGGCAGTCGAACCCACCACCTTTGGTGTTAATTAGGGCGAAGGGAAATAAGGCACTTAACTGTGCCTTAATTGGAGTTATTTAGGTCGGATTTATTTAAGGCACTTATTTATTTATTTAAGCCTGCGGCCTTTGGTGTGTGTTTAACCAACATGTGAATACGGACGAACCGGCGACATCTCCCAGTTCGATTCCAGTTGACATCGCGAAGTTTGAGGTTCGATCCTACGACCACTGGTGGTAGTCGAACCCACGACCTTTGGTAGTAATTAAGGCGAAGTGCATTAAGGCATTCGAACCTAAGACCCACTACGGAGATGCGGGCGAAACAGCCATAACTCCAAGTTGCATTTCGATGACATCATGAAGGACGAGTGTCGAACCCACTACTTTTGGTGGGTTCGAATAGGCGTGGAGGCTTAAAGGAAGACAACCTCCTCCGGTTGTTCCACGCCTTCCTCATGAGTCATATAGTTTATGTGGCAGCCATGCATAACTGGTATAACTCCGAGAAGAAACGATTAAACACGCTGATCAGAAAAAGTATAAAAAAAGTACTAGGCATTCCGTTACGGGCGAGCACGGACCTCCTTATGCAACTAGGAGTGCACAACACATTGGACGAGATAATCGAGGCCCAGGAGTCAGCCCAACTGGCCCGTCTATCCTCTACCCCGGCTGGAAAGAAGATCCTGGCAGTTCTTGGGATCAACCCTATCCTCATGAAAGAGCGGAAATATGAAATTTCAGAAAATCAAAGGAACAACATACGAGTTGCACCGTTTCCCCGTAATGTTCATCCTCAACACAACGTAGGCAGACGCAGGGCAAGAGCCCTCGCCCTCCTCAAGCGTACCAAAGACGATCCCTACTCGGCATGTTTTGTCGACGCAGCACAATATGGACAGTCGTCTAACTTCACCATTGCCCTCGTTGATCACAACGGACAGATAGAGAATGCGGCTTCCCTGAAGTGCTCAGCACCAACCAGAGCAGAGCAGGTCGCAGTTGCTATAGCACTCCTAGACAACAGCAGATCACAAATCTTCACTGATTCGAGGTCGGCGGTCAGGGCTTTCGCTTCAGGATCCATCGCCGAGGAGGCTCACAAGATTCTCAAGAACAAGATAATCTCTCCGCACACCATCAGGTGGTTTCCGGCTCACCTCGACCCCCAGCTTGACTCGTTTCCCAATCTTAATGACATTGCCCACTCCCAAGCGCGCGCACTAACCCACCGCGCGGGAGCAAGATTGAGCTCAGACTCCGGTGTTCTCAAGTTTCGGGACACTCTCACTACTTTCAGCGAATTTACTACGCACTATAACCTGGGTAGGAGGACTTATCCTCCCCCTCACTGCAAACTGGCTAGACCTCTGGCGTCCACTTTACGCATGCTTCAGACGCAGTGCTATCCAAACCTGGCCCTTTTCCACACAATCACTCCAGAGGCTTTCAGCTCTACTTGCCCCGATTGTGGGGCTGTTAGCAATTTGGCACACATGCTCTGGCGATGCCCCTCGTTACAGGGACCCAATCGCATCACAGAACAAGAATGGAGCTCTGCAATCCGGAGCTCAGAGTATGCACGTCAAACTTGGGCGGTCCAGAGAGCCCACGATGCGGCGGTTAGGCTCGGCCTACCCGTCCCCACGTGGGAGCGGCCCGCAGCTCTGCCCTAGGGCAAAGCTTCTCAGGACCTTGTTATTAAAGTTCTCTGTCTGTCTGTCTGTCTAATTATGATATTTCATTACGGCACTCGGACCCAGGGCCTTTAGTTGGAGTTGAAGCTGCGACCTTTGGTGTTAATTAGGGCGAAGTTAATAAGACACATTTAATTGAGGCACTCTAACTCATGAACTCTGGTGAGAGAAAACAAAAGGAAGGGACAAAGCATAAAAATTTAAATGTCAAAGCATGTAATGAATGTGTCATCAGTGGACAGTATTTCGACTTCATCCTCTTTACCGTAGGCTAAAGTGACTGTCAACATTTTGGGACCCATTCACTTTAACCAACATTAAAAAACTGGGACGTATACTGCATGCGGCAGTTAGATTTTTTTTTAAATCATACCGGGGTCGTATGACTGTTAGTAACCTCATATGACGCAGTGGATTACCCCCGGTGACTGTGCGTAAGCGCGTCTACCGAATAAAGTCTCTCTTTCAACTTGTAAATGGCCATTATAATGAAAGCACTTCCATTTTTTTGCTTACTCATTAGGGTTTGAAAGGAGACAACGGCATGCTCTAACAAAAACACTCTTGAGCGCATGAAATAACTGTATCAATTATTATTTTCCCCCAAGCCAATGAAATAGTAGAATGATCCTCATTTTATTCCCGGCCACGGCAGCCGCATTTCGATAGGGGTGAAATGCGAAAACATGGGGGGGGGGGAGGGGAGGGGTACTTAAATTTAAGTCAACATTAATGAACTCGAGGTGGCCCAAATTTCCGGAGTTTCCCACTACGGCGTTCCTCATACTCAGATAGTAATTTTTGCACGTAATATCCCACAATTCAATTATTTTAATCCATCCTCCTAATTAAAAGACTGTTACCCAGAATTCTACAGCAGATTTTTGAAAAATGCTTGCAAATATTGTGAATTTGTGTGTTTATATGCTCGTATGTTCTTATGTTCTCTTTAGAGGTCATTATAATTATTTACCAATGTTTGATAATGCTTACAATTATTACGAATTCGTATGTGTTTATAAGCTCGTCTATATTTATGCAGGCCCATCCTGCTATATTCTGGCATCACATCGCTGTATCTATAACTATATAAATAATTAACAGCGATAAGGGGTTCGAATGCTCCGAAGAATTTCGATAAAGCTTATAAGGGTTGTTCAAGGTCGGATTAAGTCCGATAATATCAGTAAGAACCGATAACGGTTGATAAGGATTGGTTCAACTTCGGTAAGGCTGAGAACGATGGATAAAGGTTGGTATGAATCAAATCGACTCCGCAAAGGTCAGATCAAATCAGATCGGCTCGCTCAGTCACCAATATGTCGATAATTATTTAACAATGTTGGAAAATGCCTGCAATTCTTGTGAATCTGTACGTTTACATTCTTCTATATTTCTATGTATACACACTGCTATTATCTGCTACCACGTCGCGGTATCTATAAATAAACAAATAAATAAATAACAGCGATGAGAGCTTATAACGGTCGGGAGAATTCTGATAACGATAATGGTTGATAAATGTTGGTGAAGTCCGATAATCTTAATAAGGAGCGATAAAGGTTGCTCAGGACCGGATCACGTCGAATGAGATTGTTAAGAACAGGTAAGCGTTAAGGGTTGTTAAGGATCAGATTAACTGCGATAAAGTTGGTAAAGGTCGATACGGGCTCATAAGAATCAGATAGAGTCCACTAAGGTTGATAAAAATTGATGAGGTTTGGTAAGAGTCTGACCAAGTTCGACAAGCCTGATAACGAGCAATAGGGGTTTATAAGTGTTTATACTGTTCAGATGAAATTCTATCAGATCGATAATAACACCGGGCTGAGTGGAGATGAGCAAGCGACACCACGCTCAGGCATACTTAGATAACTGCAGTGACGGCCTCAGAATCCTGCAGTACTGCTGCAATGCAAGCTGATAATTTTAATCCTTACTTTGCATCCGTTTTTACTAAAGATAATGGTCATACACCTCATGTAGCCTACACAGCTGCTAGACCACCCACTGCAGACATTGAAATCAATGAAGAAGGCGTTTTAAACATTCTGCTGAATATTGGTGTTAAGAAGAGCCCTGGTCCTGACGGCATTCCAAATGAATTTTACGTAGATATGCAGAATAGAGCTCTAAATACCTAACTAAAATTTTTCGGTACTCTCTTGATAGTGGTTGCTTTCCGGTAGCATGGAACCACGCAAAAATCATACCTATACACAAAAGTGGCAGTACAGCGGAAGTGGCAAATTACAGACCAATTTCTATTACAAGCGCGTGTTCTAAGCTCCTCGAGCACATTGTTAATAAACAATTAGTTTCTTACTTGGACAAATACAACTTGTTTTTTCCTGGACAGCATGGTTTCCGAAAACAGCTCTCAACAACCACCCAACTCATTTAAATTGTACATGACCTCTCTGAAACGTTGAACTCCCGTGGTCAAACAGACATAATCTTCCTCGACTTTGCGAAAGCATTCGACAAAGTGTCCCATCCGAAGTTAATCATAAAAATTAATTCTGTATTTCAGAGCCCCGCAATAACTCAGTGGTTTTCATCTTACCTTTCTTCTAGAGAACAACACGTTGATTTCGGGGGGTGCACATCACGCCTTTCCTGTGTTGTGTCCGGAGTTCCGCAAGGAAATGTCCTACGTCCTCTTTTATTTCTGATCTTTATAAATGACTTGCCCAGTAATATTAGTGTCCCTATCAGACTGTTTGCTGATGATTGTGTGATGTATAATAAAATTCGAGATAGTAATGATCAGGCCAATTTACAGTCTTATCTGGAAATAATTAAAAAATGGTGTGACGACTGGCAGATGGAACTAAACCCAGCTAGGTCTGTTGTTATGTCCATAACGAGAAAGAAAAAAAATTTTGCATTACCCTTAGAACATGAATAGTATAACTATTAGCAGAGTCGATAAACATAAGTATCTAGGAGTAACGTTCACTTCTGACCTCAGATGGAATCAACACATTGATGCTGTATGTGGTAAGGCCAGCAAAGCGCTCTGGAGCCTAAGACGGAATATAAATGCGTCGACACCTGGGGTCAAAACTTTAGCATATAAATCCTTAATACGTCCTACCTTGGAGTATGCTAAAGCTGTATGGGATCCCTACACTAAATCGAACCAACACAAAATTGACAGAATCCAGAGGTTAGCATCAAGGTTCATATTTAACAAGTAACGCTACTGCCAATCCCCCACTGAACTTTGTAAACTTGCCGACTTACCTCCGCTAGACTTACGTACCAGGTATGAGCGACTGAAACTAATTTACCTTATCATTAATGGTCACTTGCTTATGGACAAACACAACTTCTTCAAAATTTCGACAAATGAAATATCCAGACATCGTCATAGCCAGTACATCACACCCCCTCAAGTCAGAAATGACTGTTTTAAGTACAGCTTTGTCCCGAGAGGTATTACGGAATGGAATGCGCTCCCCGACTCGGTCATGTCGGCCTCATGCGTAGAGGAATTTTTCCAATGTGTACTCGTTATTCTTTTTGCCGCTAACTAATATGTATATCATAACTTTGCCAAAGGTGTATCTCTTCATTTGGTTTCTTATTTTTGGGGGGAAGTTTGTAAGGTGCATATAATATAAACTGATTCGCGTCCCTGCTGAAATGTCTGCAGTTGTTCATTTACTTGCTTTTGTTGTCACTGTATCCTTGTATGTGTTTGTATTTTCCGCTCCTGTAATGGCCCTTCATGGGCTGACAGTATTATAAATAAAATAAAAATAAAAATAATAGTTTCTGCATAATTTTTGTTCAGCTCTGCTGTGGTAACTTGCGACAACGAATCTCTGAGCGCTTATCTTCATTATGCAAAATAGAAGTGAGGCGTTCAGACAGGACACAAGATTAGAGAAGTGGACAACACGAACGCCACTGATTGGGTGAAGAGATGGCGTTTTTCTGCAGAAATCAGGTATTTGTATTGGCTCAAAGGTTGCCCCTATTCTTAGCAACATTTACCTGAGTAAGGTTGACAACTGCTTAGAGAAAGCCTTAGGTGATAGCGTTATCAAGATATTTTGTTACGTTGATGATTACCTGATTTTCTGCAATAGGGAAGAATTCGATTCCGCTGCTACCTCAGTAAGTGAGCAATTTAAACTTTATGAGGGAGGATTAAAGTTTACCAAGGAATTTCCTCAGCGACCCGTAATTCAGTTTCTTGACATTTCCTTGATCTTCGAACAAAATCATGTTTGTTCGCAGTACTGCCCAAGATCTTTGAAGCCCTTGCTGAACTTTCAATCCAAGCATTCTAAATTAGTAAAAAACGGAATTGCCATGTCGTGCCTTAAGTCTTCGCTCACCAGATCCTGCATGCACAAAATGAGCGCCAGTTTTAATGCGCAGGTCCGGCGCCTATTAGAAGCAGGTTATCCTAGTGTAGCGGTGGCCACTGTGGCTGAGCGCCTAAAGGAGTCGGTTTCGAGAAGGACGGACGTGATTACAGAAAGCAGTAATAGCAAAAAAAGAGTAGTGGCTATTCGGTATATTCATTCAGTGTCGCACAGGCTTAAAAAGTTGCTAGTAGATATGATGTTAAAGCTGCTTTCACTGCTCACAATAAGCTAGGTAAGATACAGAATACAGAATAAACAGCAGCGGGTAAAAGGCAAAAAAACGAACAGATATTTGTCCGGTAAAGCACAATAAGAACAACAGTTTTACTGACTGTCGTATGGGTTTGGTGTACAAAATTCCCCTTAATTGTGGCCAGTTCTACGTAGGGCAAACGGGACGGTGTATCAATCAGAGGCTAATGGAACATAAAAGGTCGTTAAACGGTGGATCGCCTTCTAATCTTTCGCTACATTGCCGAGATTGTAATTGCACGCCAGAGTTAGACGAATGCGCGATATTGTACAGGCATAAGAATGAAGATACGCGTCTTATGGTAGAGGCATGTCATATCTACAATGGTGGAAGTGCGTGCGTGAGTCAGCCTTCGATTACTTTACATAAGGAAGAGATGAAGTGCCTTAACAGTTATCTCTCATGTAGACCGGCACGTGTACCCTATTGACACGTGGTGTTACCATTCCTGAGCATGCGCAGATGAGTTTTGTGTCTTCTTTCTTTTTTCGCCTCAGTGCTCCCTTCAGTTCCTCACTTCTATTTTGCATAATGAATCATTACCAACTAGCTCAGCTTTCTGTCGTTCTAAGCGCTTATCTTGTATCGCCTACGGCCGACGTCCAGCCACTGCCCATGAAAACGGGCGAAATGGCTAAAAATAGATATTCAACTGATGCATTGTACAGGCTCGCAAATCTACCTTAATTTGCGACTGTGACTTGTGAAATCCCTTAAGGCATGTGGTTACCTCAAACGGCAAATTCTTGTACATAACATCTTCGTTGAAATGCCTCCAATTTCATTAAAATCGGGGAAGCAGTTGTCTCATACGATAATGTCTGCGTTTTACAAATTTGAATATGAAAATCAAAGTTGGCGCGGAGCTAAAGCTTTCTCTCCATATTTCCGTCCTGACTGCATAGTTTTATCAGCCGAACGAAGGAAGCGCTGACACAGCCTAGGTTGAACTCTTCTGATTGCAGAACGGCGATCTGCGAAATATTCACGCTGGCGATATCACTGGGAATTCGATCTTACTATGCAAATATCTGCTTGTAATTGGCTTTGAAGCGGAGGTCACGGGAAAGCTGACCCAGCCCTTCTACCGGCCAACGCAGTAATTGTGAGAGCAACTTTTGTGGACATTGTCGGCAGCAGAGATCTGGGCCATTCCGATAAATGCTTCGCGAACGACCGACCAAAGGGAGCTGCAGGCCGGAGACGCAATATTCATTCCTCTAAGTGGAATGACCACTGGTACGCTTGCACTCGAGTCTCCTCCATTTGATAGCGTAGCCTGTAAAAGGTCTATTTAGAAAGCCGGCAAGTGTGGTGCGACTCATTATCCGTCACTTCTTCGAACACGTATCGCACTTCCAGCCGTGGTCCACACCGAAAGAGCAAGGTCAAGCAGGCGACAAAGGCAAGTAATAGCCTCCGAAGCAACCAACGCACGCGCGCGCGATGCCCGCGTGTCTCCGGGGTGGCGCGACAGGCGCGCGCGGCCAGGGTCGCAAGCAAACCGCCAAGCCACAGCAACGGAACCCAAAGCGGACTACCCGTTCGCAGGTTTCTACGACCGGTTCACTATGAAGATGACTGACAGATGCATGACGTATTCAAAAATTGCAATACCGCCCCGCTGCCTCTGACGACCTGTGACGTAATCAAAATTTTAGCCAATCAGGTGAGGCCAAAAGAACGGTTCCCCAACCGAACCGTTATAAGATTCGGCCTCTGATTGCCATGTTTTCTTCCATTACGTATTTATGTACGATTTGTGTTCTTAGTTTTGGTAATAATAATAATAATAATAATAATAATAATAATAATAATAATAATAATAATAATAATAATAATAATAATAATAATATTAATAATAATAATAATAATAATAATAATGTTTATTGCCACAAAATATACAAAATAACACAAGCAGGCCGGTCTAAGCCTCAGTTGGCTTGTAGGACCGTGCGAATGATTGTGATAGACAAAGCGAAAACATCAATTGATGAGAAATGGAGAAGAGAAAAGTAAATAAAAATGAAAGGCAAAAAATTGAAAAGAACAAGATAACATTTGACTATCTGCATATAACAAAAGTTGAAGAGGTAAATATTGCGATGCAAAAGAAATGTAAAAGAGGGTAATTTTACTTTAGCTGCTTTAAGAAGTGTTTGAGCGTGCTTTTTGATGTCGCGTTAAAGATTTCTTCGGGTAATTTTTTAAATATGTCAGGCACATAAGCACAGCGCCTGGCCGCGCCATACCTTGTGGCTGAACGCGGATTATTATTAAGCGGTAATTATTATTATTATTATTATTATTATTATTTTGTCGTCTTATCAATTGCTACTGTGCTGTAACTATGTGATGTCATTCCTGTGTTTACTGCTTCTAATTACACCGACTTATGTTACATGTATGCATCGGTTATGTTTGTCAGCATTTTATGTCAATAATTTTTCTGTACTAGTTTAGAATGTTTGTTATTTATATTTGCTATGTTTTTCGCATGTTATAAATAAATTTTGCGTATGCTACCTTGAGCAAGAGCTACCAAGCGCCTTGAAGGTGCATTATTGCGCTTTTCGCGTGCGTGACCCCCGACTATTATGGTGGGAATAAAATACCTTGATTGATTGACTGATTGATTGAAGCACAGAAAAGGGTTGGTAAGGATTAGAGCAATTGCCATAAGGTATATAACGGCAGGTAATAGTTAATAAGGCATAGATCTAGTCCGACAAAGAATGATACACATTTACACTAGTCGGATCACGTTTGGTAAGATTCATACTGACCCCTAGCTGCGTGAAGACGACGAAGTACAACAATGCTTACACATATTTAGGCAACCATAGCAAAGCTTCTGCGTGAATTTTTTTTTTCATTCCTGAGGGTGTTTGGAATTTTTGCAGTACGACAGGAACTCACCTAAACGCCCAGTAGTCAGCATGGTCTTACCAGGTCAGGTAATCTGTATGCGTTAAACATTGACTCCACTTGAAGTGTTATTGTGCGCACGGTGAGTACAAGCACACCATAGCAAACTGGCTGAACTATTGAAAATTGACTTAAACGTGGGTTAACACCAGATAGTCATTACGCTATCTTGAAGGGCTGTGGCATCACTGGTTTGAAGAGATGTCTTTCATGCAGCCTGTTCGAGCGGTATGATAAATATTGCAGAATTTAACTGATTCGGAATGCAGCTAAAAAAAATTGGACTGTACTCACGTAGCGACTTGTGTCGTATTGTTTGGTGTGCTGGAGTTTCATTCCTTTATACTCACTAAATTCAGATTTGTAGCAGATTTGTAGCATTGAAACCTGCCTGAACTATCGAAAATTTACTTAACCGCGAAATAACACCAGATAGTCATTACACTATCTTCAAGGGCTGTTGACCTCACTGGTTTGAACAGAATACTTTCACTCAACCTGTTTCAGCAGCCTGATAAATATTTCACAATTGAACTGCTTCGGAATGTAGCTCAAAAGAAAAATGGAACGGTACTCACGTAGCGACCTGTTTCGTATTGTATGGTGCGCTGGAGTTTGTTATTTTGATATTTAATAAATTCAGATTTGTAGCAGCTGACCGGAGCCCATCGGTACATGTCTCCCGAAACGCCCACCATTATTAGGTCTTCTTCGCTCTTCAGCAGCTGCGTACAAAATGAATGTTTATTATTTCGCTCGGATTACGATAGATGTATTGGATACGTGTGTCACGCGTTTGGCAAAGAAGATGCGCAGGAGAACGTGGAGCTTGAAAAATTCAGGCTACCACTGTGTTTTGGTGTCATAGAAATTAAGACAATATGACACTTTACAGCGAGAAACCGTTTTTAGCAAAATGATAAAGAATTTGTCATTCCTTGTATTCATAGGTAAAATGATCGGACCGTGGCGCTGTGTGTCATTCGCCAATAGCCTCGGAATGTAGACTCCAGAATAATCAGTGCGATGCGATTCCCACTACTTGCTGTATCTATTGTGTCCTAAACAATTATCTCAAACCAAATAGTCTCAAGTAAGCAATGCAGGTCACGCAGTATACTGCCAAATGCGCGAACACGCAGAAGGTTATTGGTAGGCGTACCTAGAGAAATTGGCTGCTAGACAGGCGCCACGGGCTACGAAAGAAGGATTGAGATGACCAAAGCACATGCACTAATACACTCATAGCAGACAGATGAAACGAGCACACAAAGTTATTACATGCAGCTGAAAGGGAGTAGGTTGAAATGAACCACGTGAAATGTCCTGCTAAGCAACGTCAATGATGTGACGTTACTGATCATTGGTTCTGTGGCGGTAGAAGGGCGCATGTAGTACATAGATGTCGAAGAGAAACTCATTGTTCTTCCATCGCAAATAATGTACTTTCCAGAAACGATCGTGATTGCATCTTTGTTTGTTAGTTTATGATTGCAATACGACGAAGTGTGCAAAGCAACTACACATCGTATGGCGTTCCTCCGACAAAGGCAACGACTACCTGAAGGCACGGCAGCAGTTGCTCTCTGAAAACCTCTTATAAATGAAGACACTATATCCCTGCGGCCCGACGCTGTATGCGAAAAGAAAGGACGAAGAGCTGGGGCAATCAGCAACCCTCAATGCCAAAAAATTCGAGGACACCTAAGCACTACGTATGAATTGCAGAAGCAAAAGCATTAATGTATATTTGAACGCCGCTCGAGTTTTGGCCTGCGAGTAATGCTTTCGAGTTTCGCTCCGGGGTATGTTATCATGTTTCAGATGTATTTTCCGTGGGTTATATTTTGTACAGTTTCTAAGTTAGCGCGTTGGCTGCATATTGTACGATATTGCTCAAAAGCAACGGGTACCGCATGACCGGAAGCATCAGCGGCTAACAAGGCTGGCATGTGCCCGCAGCAGCTAACCCCAGCCTGGTTAGGTTAGAGACATGCACCGTGCGCCGGCTTCCAAGAGTGAGACGGGCGAACCCTCACGCATGAGTCACGCCACAGCTTCAAAAGAAGATAACGCCCCCCGCTGCGTCTCATCGCCTTATATGCTCCACCGAGGAGCTCTGGTGGCGCGTCGTCGTCGCGATGCCACGCAACACCGACCCTTCGCCCGCTCTGCATCGTCGAGGCGCACACGTGATGCGGCGTCGCAGCCAGTGGGATTTTAGGTGCCTTTCCCCTGCTACAGACGCCGCCCTTTTTCGCTCAATGGGTCATCGGATGCTTTCGCATAACAGAAAGATTGACGAAAACCCAGCACAGATGATTCTCAAACTGACAAGTAGATTACTTGTGTTGCCCTGCTGCCTGCCTCCATCACATGCCATTGCCCACAGTAAATCTCCTGCCCACATGTTCAGATGCACTAAGCTCAAACGCAATGCATGTTTACTTCAAGATATAGGGTGCCGGTGTATATGAGACATAATTTTGCGCACGCGCACAACGTGCTCGATATGACCTGCCCAAAATTAAGCTCTGGTCTAGAGATCGTCATCCCTCCCTAAGTTACTTTTAGGTTCGGGCAAGCGAAAGAGATAACCATTGTGCGTGGTTCATGCTCTGGCAGTCGTGTGTGCAATGTACTACACTGGTTTTCCCCGCAAAACCAACGGAAAATGCAAGCAAAACCAGCGTGCTCGTCGAAGAAGTCACCGGTTAGGCGAGAGAGAGACGTCATTCGCGACAGCGCTCCCGCGTCGCATGCCGCATGGGCACCAAAGGTCTGCAGAAGTGCAAGAAATAGTGCGTACGCATAAAATGCAGAGGGTCCAGAGCAGCTTGTTGGAATGCTTGGCGCAGCAAGAGAACGAGGCGGACAAATAAAATCACACGGTATTGCGAAGACGGGACAATGAAGAAATGAGAATTCGGCCCTCTCAGGAGAGACAAAGAGCGAGAGAGAGCATCTGTTGGAGAGGAGAAGCTCATCTCCTAAGATGTCACTTTACAATGGAAATGATTAAATTGCTAATGAGACGCAAAGTATGGTGCTTTCGGTGTGACGAAATGATGTCTCGAAATGGCTACGAACCCTAGACCAATGTCGAAACTGGAACCCACGCCCTTTGGTGTTAACTAAGGCTACGTATCCTCGACCTTCTCTTAGTTAAGGCGATGGTAATTAAGGTACATTAAATTAAGATATATTTATCCCATGTTTTCTTGCTTGAAGAGGTCATTAATGAACTGTTAAGTAATATATAGTTAAGGCACTCGAACCAACTACATTTGGTGGGAGTTGAACTCACGAAATTTGGCTTTAAGACGAGATTCATTAGGACATAGCTAATCAAGGCACCCGAACCAACGACATATGGTGGGAGTCGAGCCCATCACCTTTGCTATTAATTAGGGTGAAGCTAAATAAGGTACATAAATTAAGGTAGAGTTATGTAGGGACTCGAGCCCATGATTTTTCCTGGCAGCCGGACAATCGACCGATAGTGGGAGTCGAACCTACGACCTTGTGCTGCGGCATAATTCTATGCATCGCGCGGTTGTCGCAATGCTTTCGTATTCATCCACGTAGAGATAACTAACTGCCTCTTGAATGTTTACTTCTATCCAGCTACTACAGAATTCATAAAAAGATTATCGTCGTAGGACATATGCTATGTACATAACTTAAATATCTGAAGGCGACCTGGCTTGTTGCTCTTTAATGGGGACAGAAAATTTAAGTGAGAAAAATGTAGCCTGTTACATTTCTTGAAGACACAAGTGAATAATATGCGTAAATAACTATCAGTTTCGCCTCGAAGGTGAAACAATAAATGTGAGAGCAATGTTTAGCATTGGGGCATGTTCTCTTTTTTTTTGGACGTCTACTATGACATTCAGCCACAGAATTGTTGGCCCCGCAGCGCAGCCATTTCTTGTGATGCTTGATCGAATATGCTGTTTAAGTGTTCTTTTGGCCTTTTTGGTGTTCTTTCCTATGAATCTCTTCTCCTGCCCAATATTATAGAGCGTCCATGTAACATGGCGTTTCACCTTTAAATAGCACTTAGTCTATAGTAGCAAAGAAAGTTCTGTGATTATATCTTGTAATCAGTGACGTAACCTCAAATTGTGGTCGTCTCGGAGGGCTGACGTTGCGGCTCTGCATCCTCGTGATAGAATTTGTCAAGGAATCAAATACAATAATAATAACTGCATTGCCATTGCCAAAGATGCTGAAAATGAATTCTTGAAAGCTATGCATTATGAATACAAATGAAATATGCATTTTTTTCATAAAAGTACATGCTCGGAGGTTTCAAAATGTGCGTCCGAAATAACTGATATCAATGCTTCCGGATTTTCTGTTTATTTAATACGTAAAAAAACACAGCAACTTTAGAACTATATCACTTTGAAACCAGCGAAGGAGTGTCTGCTGCTGATATGAAAAATGTAAAGGCCATGAAACTAACAAGTTTAGGACAAATATTCTAATGAAACTTTGTAAACCTCCCTGCCTTTCTCTAATTTGCCGCTCTCTCTCTGTCATGTAAGAACACTATTTAAATATTTGCACATAATGTAACGACGTGGGATCCACGAGGATGCGCAGCAGCACCAGCAACATATACTTATAAGTCGTCAAAGAAAGTCCTACAACGTTTATTTGTCTGCACGCGTATCCAAAACCCGCGCTACTTCAACCTCGTGCCCACTGGCACATGCCCGCTGCAATAAAGTTGTCCCAAATATAGTAGCGCCATTTCCTCCCCCTTTAGGAAGATCATCGTCCTGATGATAGAGGCTTAGAAACCAGCGATAAAATGTGCAGTCTTGTCAGTCTTCATAGTATGGCTTCATACGAAGCACGTGAACGACCTCGGATAAATGCCGTCGGCGCTTTGAATGGTGAGAGCCGTCTGGAACGACTTGATAGTTGACGTGACTGATGCGTCGGAGAAGTATGTAGAGCCCGGAGTATTTGCGCAGCAGCTTTTCAGAGAACCCACGCTGACGAATAGGTGTCCAGACCAACAGCTTGTCACCGATGTTGTAGGTTACGGGTTTGTGCTCAAGATTGTAGCGTCTGGCGTCACAGTGCTGTTGGTGGATTCGCAGACGCGCAAGCTCCCTAGCTGTATCTGCTCATTGTGTGATCTCTTCAGCACCAGCCTCGTGTTTATAAAATTTATGACGGAGCTCTGCGTCTAATGCTGTCGTAACCTTCCGGCCGTATACAATACTGAAGGGTGTCTTGCGAGTGGTCTCTCGACGAGCCGTGTTGTACGCGAAGGTGACATAAGGTAAAACGTCGTCCCAGTTCTTGTGCTCTACATCTACGTACATGCTTACGATATCAGTGTGTTATTGAGTCATTCCGTGAGTCCGTTTGTTTGGGGATGATACGCAGTTTTCTTCCGGTTGGCGGTGCCACTTAGACGTAGAACGATAGCGAAAAACTTGGCCATGAACGCAGTACCTCGGTCCGTGACGACTACTGCGAGAGCGCCATGCCTTAAAACGATGGTTTTGACAAAAAATCGTGCCGCTTAATCTGCTGTTGCCCGTTGCAGAACACCTCCCTCGGCATAACTAGTGAGATAAGCCGTGACGACGATTATCCACCTATTGTCGGTAGTAAACGTCGTTAAGGGGCCCAAAATATCCACGCCTACTTGTGCAAGTGGGGTGGCCGGTACTTTGACAGGGTGCAGTAGACTGGCCGGCTGGACGGATGGGGGCTTGCGACGTTGGCAATCCAGATATGTCTGAACGTAACGTTTAACGACCGCAGTAAGTCTCGGCCAGTGGTAAGTCTGCCGAATCCGTGCCAGTGCGCGAGTGTAGCCGAAGTGCCCAGCAGTCGGCTCGTTGTGGCAATGATGGAACAACGAGTCAGTACTTGCTGCTGCTAGGTAAGAAGTTCTTTTTGTGGAGGAAGTTGCGGCGCAAGCAGTAAAATGCCAGTCCTCTTGCAAATTGCTTCGGCACGCTGTTGGCTCGTCGTTCCAGGTATTCAATAAGCGGCAGCAATTCAGTGTCATCCCGTTGCTGGCGTGAAATATCGCCAGTGTCCACGAGTCGCAGAAAGACCGTTTCGTTACCGTCTTGTGCTGCCGGCTCAACAGGAGATCGACAAAGGCAGTCGGCGTCTGTGTGCCGTTTTCCCGACTTGTACGCAACAAAAAAGTCGAACTCCTTTAGTCCGAGACTACAGCGTGCGAGCGGGCCGGAAGGATCTTTCAAATTAATGGGCCAGCAGAGGGAACGGTGATCGCTAACAATGGTGAAAGACCGACCATACAAATACGGACGAAATTTCAGAACAACCCATACCATTGCGAGGCATTCTTTTTCACTGGTGGAGTAGTTAGCCTCTGCTCGCAATAGTGTCCTGCTGAAGTAAGCGGTCACCTTTTCTCTATTTTCCTGGCATTGTACGAGCACCGACCCTAGACCGACATTACTAGCGTCTGTATACAATATCGCCAGTACGTCTTCATTGAAGTGTGCTAGCGTGGGAGGCGCTTGCATGCGTTGCTAGAGCTCCTATACTCGCTGCTGTTCTTTGCCCCAAGTGAAATGGTTATCGTCTCTGGTGAGCTGTGTTAGCGGCCATGCGATGAGCGATAAATTTTTGTAGACGGGGTTGGGAAATTAGCGACGGCAGCAATTTTAGCTGGATCAGGCCGGACTCCTTTGCTACTGACGACGCGACCGAGGAACTGGAGCTCGCAAAAACCACTATGGCACTTCTCTAGCTTCATAGACCGGCAAAGCGTATTGCTTCAAAAACAGTTTTCAGTCGTCGCTAATGTTCGTCAAAGGTTGCGCAAAAGACAATCACGTCATCGAAGTACACCAGGCATTTGCCATTTGAGTCCAGAGAGCACAGTGTCCATTAGACGGAAGGAAAGCATGTTGACTATTATCAAATGCCTACTTTGGGCACCTAAGCTGGCTACCGAAGGAATATCGAAGAAAACGTGAGACGCTTGGTCCACAGAGAACCATAGGCATACTGCTCGGTATCCTACACCAGCGAGGCAAAATTTTTCGGAGAGGTTGCGCTCCAGCGAACACGTTGCAATCCGTCTACGCAGTGATGGCGGCTAACGACCACGCATTGTTTCTTTTTCTCATCTGCTAGCCAGAAAGCGTCCAACACTCTGCCAGGCGAAAATCCACTCGGCCAGAGAAAATCGAACGCGCACCGAAGTGCACCGCGCGGTTGTCCGGGCAACACGAGAACCAAGCATGCGTTCTGGCTGGTTGCGGCAGCCTGCGGGTAGCGAGAACAAATAAAAATAATTGAAGAGGCTCAGGGTGTCCTCGCGAATAAAAGTCAAAGTAGAAAAGTAATTAAGACAGTAGTTGCCTTTGCTGGCTTTAGTGTCTTGACATGGATACTCTGGCGCAGGTAAAAAAAAATTTTCATATTCTTTTGTGTGACACGATGACACAATTGAACCACCCCAAACGCTTCGCCTGATTCTACCTCGCTGCTTGCTTTGTCAACTTGTCCGATAATTTTTTTATTTGGCTTGTCTTGTATGGTGCGATGTACGACTTTAGAAAAGCAAATGCACCCTTGGCATCAAATGTTTATAACATCATTAAACCCACAAAGCTGCCGCATTCAAAATCTAACGCATGACTTTGGAAATGTCAATGCCCCTTTCGCGTCAAAAGTTTATGAGAACTTTATATCCATAAAGTTTCAGAATTAAAATTCATGAGCTCCGCACATTCTGCGGCCTCCGCGCGATGCCGCGATGAGCCCTCTCGTCATCAAAACGCCCTTGAAACTTTGTGCATGCATGGGGCTCCTTACCGCGAAATGCAGCCCGATTGCGCAATGTTCGCGCGGAAATGTCTTTTGAAGCTTGAATAGACATTGTAGACAAAATCTTCAGCATTATTTCCGCTGCCGGGTATTGTTTCGGTCGGTGGCGCACGGAGGGGCTGAAGCCCCATGAGCCCTCTCCCCCTCTTGGCTACACCCCTATTTGTAATATTCCTGTCATCTCTTGACCGCACATCCACAAAGGGTATTACTCATACTTGAAGGGGCAACAATTTTAACTCCTTGAACGTTGTACAAATAGCTGCACCTAATTACCTTACCCTAATTCGTAATGCGATCTGACTGTATTTAAATGCACTCCGAAATTTGACTTACTCATCACAATCAAAAAAGCAGTGAGGCGTGCAGACAGGACACAAGAGTAGAGAAGTGGACAACACGAACGCCGTGTTGTCCACTTGTCTACTCTTGTGTCCTGTCTGCACGCCTCACTTCTTTTTTGCATGATGAATCCTTACCAACTAGCTGAGCTTTCTGTCGTTCTAAGATTCATTTGAATCCACTTCTGTCGGGCGCAGCAGTCAACGTGCTTTCGTAGCGCATTAGACCCGTTCGAATGAAGGCGATGCGCTTAAAAGTTAATGCGATGAGATGAGATGCGCCAGTTGTCGCGTTCATTTAAACGCGGCTATGTAACGGCTCTTGCACCTGCACATGTTTTTTTTTACCGTGGTTAGTGCATCGCACTTATATATTTGAGCTCCTTTGTTGTAATCCTGCTCTCGTTTCATTTCGTTTGTGTTTATTTATTTAAAATAAGATATGTATGTTTGTGAAAGATGATGGCGACGACGAAAATTCGCCTGGAACGCTGTTATAATTAGGGTCGCAATAAAATAACAAGTAATCTACCTCAACTGCTACCCGAAAATCCGTTGAAGAATGACATTGGAGGTGGCTATTTTTGGCACTATGTTGCACCAAATGTTATGTGTGGCGCTTCCTTTACCACCATGCTTTTCGCGTACGTGGGATCCAATTGGCACTTCGAGTGCCACATCCTCAAGGATTATTTTTGAACACCGTGCAGCTTCCGGGACCGCTTTCAGTTACTGGAACTGCGAGCACGGTGTAAGATATATAGGTGACGACACAGCACGAGCGATGCACAAGGGACAAGCGACCCAGATAAGGTCCCAGTCAAGCTCCTGCGAACGGGGCTGATGGTAGCAGCGTCATCCCGGCAAAAGCAAAAATATACGCAACAGATCTCGTTGCCATAACAATTAGATGACATCGCATGGCTCATCCATGTCACACACGCCGTTTACATGGCCTGAACTGTTCCTTGCGGTGTCGCCAGCTGCATCGTCTCAGCTCTTCAAGCAAGCTCACTTGTGATCGCTGACTTGTGAGTGATAGGCAAGCTGCAGCGATGAGTAAGCTGAGTGTTTCGTTCAAAACTGCAACAGTGACTACACAAGCTGCAAAGGAATGGAAATCTAATTTAATGCTGCTTCTGACCCGAAGCGATTTAAACACTGGGCAGGAAGCCGTTCCTCGCAAATACCGTGTGCTCAGCCAAAAAAAAGCCCTTTGCAGCAAGAACTTTATGAAGGCAATGATGGTTGAGAAAAGGGTGCTTCGCTGAGTTTTGTGTCAGCAGTTTGCTTCAAGTTACAAAGAGAAACGTGCCCGCAGATCACCTTGCATTTTCCCACCAGCATATGTGAAGAAGCGGAAGACACCCACGACAAGGGAATCACCCCTACCCACAAGGGCCAGAGAGAAATAACGTGCAGAAGAAGTCAGCAGGAATGATGAGGCTTATGGAGCACTCCAACATGATCAGATGAGGCAACCATCCTCTGCTCTTGTATACGAGGACCCAACCGTTGCTTCTGCAGAAAAGGACTTTTTCTTTATTGACCAAAAGTGTACAGAATCTCCTAATTTCAACGTTCATGACGGCTGCCTCACTAGGCATCTCGACACAACGCCCAGCAAGGACTCAGCAACAGTGGAAACGCAGGCCAGCTCCATCTTCGATGAAATCCGTCGGCGGCTCAACAGCCCACTGCTGCTTGGAACAAGCAATATGTGCATTAAGAGCGGCTTCACATTTATTGTTCTATCAAAATTATCTTATTAGGACAACCCCTTCCATCGAAGGCTCTCTTCGTCCAGCAGGTGAAAACAATCACCGTTTTCCTGAAGCACTTTTATACTAGGCCGCAAGCTTCAAATAACATGAATTTCAGATGTTTGCCAGCTGAAGGGAACTAGGCCGTTGTAAGCCAAGTGGTAGAATGTCTTCATGAGCTGCAACTCTGTCCTGCCGGCCCATGCCCCAGTAAGCATGCATATGTGCGCCTCGAATGCATCTACACAGACACCAGCAGTACCTGGAGGCATAAACCGTGATCCTTAGCGAAGCAGAAATAAATAACACCTGGCACATATTGCAGTAGGTTGATATTGCACTTGATGCAGCAGTGTGGTGGACTGAGTAGCATATCACCCCCCATTGAGTCACGGTTATTCTACTGCAGGCACTCCGACAACATAGTTCTCGCACGTTTTAGGTAAAGTAAATTAATGCGAGAAAACTGCTAAAAAATATCGTAAAACTTGGGCACGCTCGAGCACGACAATGGGAAAAAGTAAAGAATAATAATCAATCAATAAATAAGGGATGTTTGGCTGCGCCAACGAGCGTAGTACTCCGCGACAGCTCATTCGAGAGTCGGGGTAGGCGATGCTAGGCCGTTGCTATGCGTAGATTATGGTTTCACTGCACCCTAGCACAGAGGCACGATCCGCTAAGAAGGTTTGTAGATCAGCGAAAGTGTTCATACCATTCCTGGCGCAGCGGGGCAGCGGTTAATTGACACACCACTGCCCCGGCAGGCGGCTGTTTTCAAAACAGCCACCCGTGGGGCTTGCGAAACCCATGTTTTTCTCCCTGAACAATCTCTCGGGAGCTGAAGTTATCCTCGCACGCATGCACGCCCGCATCCTTGCAAGGATGCAGTCGTGGAATCTAGGGTGGTAGGCTAGTAGTGTTTCACACTAAAACAACGAAACGAACGAACAAATCAAGAGCGAATAAGCGAATGATTGAATTAACGGTAGAACAAGCAAATGCACGGAGGTATCAACGAGTGGTGTGTACGGAAGCTCGCACAAATGCTGCAATGATTTAAGAAACCAACGAGTGAACTAGCGAACAAATGATCAGGACGTGCAACGAGCAAAAAAATGAGCAGGCAAAATAATGCACGAAGAAACGATCGAGCCAACGTTCATGAGAACAAAAGAGACGAGCTTTGGTTACAGCTTCGTTATAAGGGCGCCGGCTCTTAGTCGCCTAGCAGGTTGAAATAACCCGCCAAAATTCATTGCCTTCCGTGCGTTCAACTAAACGATCACAAAACTGCTGGTTCACAAAATTGAACTTAGTAACGAAGCTGCACAGAAAGAATGCGGCAAAAGTATTTTCTTATTTTCGTCAGCAACAGTTTCCGGAAAAATGGCATTCGCAAGACGCGTATTTCTCGAAGAAAAGCATTGCCGCTGACACCGCCCCGGCTGCTGCGGGAACAGCCATCTCGTGGCATTAAGAGAAACTTGGGGACTTTATTGGGGACCTGTGCGGGCCGCTGTGTCCTCACCTATACTGGGACCCAAGGCAGGCAGCATATCAGGGAATGCGTCTCCCAAGGTTTGCTCTCTCGAGAGAGAATGACGTGACACCAATGATGATCTTGATTGGCGTTTCCTTTTAACTGTAGCCTAGACAGACACATTGCAAGCTTGATGCAAGCAGGTTTTTTTTTCACATCTATTGTCATATACTATTGGCACGTGCAAAGGTTTATCTTTTTCGTGTGACCGCCTTTCACCGTCTAAAATAAATGTGTCGCTAAGCGCTGGACGCGCCCGCATCCATGGGAAGTTTCTCGAATATTATCGGTGGTTCTTTCTGCTGTTTGTTGTCACCGAAGCGTGTGCAATCTCATTGCACGTGCGAAGCGAATTGTGTAGAACTTTCTGGAAGACGCGCGGGCACCAGCGATTACTATGGAGCCCTCGATGGCTCATTTATAAAAGCCGATACGCTTGACCGGCAGATCTGATTTCGACGACCACCGGCTGTGTTCGCCGCTATCACTGTGCTTTGAGTGTAACTAACTTTGATTGGGTGAACTTGTGCCCACCGAAGCAATCGTTGCATTCAATTACGATGTGCGGAGTCCTTTCCGGGCTTCTCTTGCTGTACGCGCATGCCTCATCCAGTGACACATATTTGTTTCCAAATGTTTTTTTTTCTCAGGCGGCCCGCTAGGGCCTCAAATAGCAAGACACTGCTTTTTGCGTCATCATACAAGCTTTCCCTGCTAATTTCTGTTTTCCTGCTTTTCTATATCCCCCTTCTTTATCGTGTCTACCTTTCGCATAGAAGTGACCGTCGGTGTTTCTCACCTCCTTTTCATAACTCCACGTAGTATATTCACGCTTTTAATTGCCCTGTGCTCTACTGGCCTCGATGCTCCTCTTACAACCGTGCGGCACCGCATGGTACTAGGGGTAACACTGGTAGAAATGCCCGGTGGTACAATACCACCGTGGGGTCTTTACCGCGCCGTTAGATTGCCCGCTCTTGTGGACCAGTTCATGTAAACGGTTAGACACAAAATATTACCAGTTCCGTCTCAAAGAAACAAAATGCATTAAAATCCCTATTATTGTAAATGTTTATTTCGTGTTTGTAGAAGTTCGTGATAGTCACAATTTAGTTTTCTGTAAGGAAGAACTGTACACGTTTAATCGTTTTTTTGCCGTTGTAGCTGTGAGGTCCAGCTAAATAGGTTTCTGCTTATGGGGCTAAAAACGCGATGCAAATGTCAGGCAGCAAGGAGAGCAATTTGCATGAAAGTACAGGTGATCCTCCACTTACGTGCATTGGTTCCATGGTCCTGTGCACTTTAGCGTTATTACAGTCCATGTATTATTATCGTCATACCATAGAAAACAAGACAATAGAAAATAGATAAGGGCACTGGCTTAACAACAAGGTAAATATATGAGGATGCTCTGGAATAAATGCTGTTGTAGATAATAATGTATGGTCATTTATGCATACTTTTTTTGCCGCTCGAGCATAGGAGAGCAAGAGATGGACGGGCAGGCACATGTAAGCTCAAAAGCGGCTTCAATTACCTGCTCTCAATGTGCCACCGCTGTGCATCTAGGGAACTTCCACCTGTCCCTCTGGCGTCTCGTTTGACTATCAGAACTTACCTTCATAGGCTGTACAGGACTGGTCAAATTTTATAAGCGAAATGGAAACATCCCTCTAGTGTACGCTGTGATATAGGTAGACTTGTTCTACTTCGTTGGAAATAATCGGGTTAACAGTATGCATTGCGCAGGTATCTAGTATTTAAATGCATTTTGTCAAGTTTTTTTTTTGCAATTGAAAGGGTGCTACGAACCTCCTGATGCTAATAAAGTTAAGTGCTTGCGCACCTTCGGCACACACGGGGCTTGACATTAAAATTGGCACATGAGACTTGTGCCTCCACATAGCATTTCGATTCCGGGTTAGTTGCGGCAGAAGTGTGGTACTGCGAAACAATGCTCTATCCACGCCATAGCACAAGCGTGTAGTTGAGGGAGCAGCTGTGTCGCACACGCAGCCGGGTGCATCAAGTTCATCGCTGGATTTTTTTTTTACTATTCCCATAAGGAATAAATTTTATTCCGTGTTACGTGGGTCGTGCATTTCTGTATCGTCTGATGTTATGTTGTTACGGAAGGATGAAAGAAGAGAAAAGGAAGAAGATCGCGAGACGCTGGCTGCTGCCCGCTGTTGCTGGCGAGCTATTTTAACCACATTGACTCTGCTTGTATATATGTATTGTAAATAGAGTCTGTCTATACTCCCAACATCGCCGTAACAATATTATGAATTAAAATGATAGGCAACTGCAAACGAACGTAACAAACCAACTTAGCAGTAGTATTTACCTGTACTTTAAGCACTCGCAATTTATTGGGACTCTAACCTCAGTTTTATTGGCCGTGTTTTTGCATGGTAATACTTGTGTCAACGAATGGCGACAATTCTTACAGTGGTGCCGCGGGGCTTCTTCGGTTTAAGAGCTCACTGGGACTACGCCAAGTCACAAGTGAAGAGGTGGCGCCCGTAACGTTCACATATCATAGTAATAACACGCGTATTTCTTTTACACGGGTGCGAGAAAACTATGTCTAACCTACACACACAAATACATGCACAAACACACTAACCAATAGAATTTCAAGCTTACCGCAGGTTTTAGGAAGGCAAGTGCCTGATGTAAAATTATGGCTCCCTTCCTTCGTCACATGTGTTATGGAAACTTCTTTTCTCGTCTAACAGGCGTGTGATGTGGGCGTTACAGTTTTCTTATTCCGTTAGCACAAATATCCCAGCCGCTCGCCACGCAAACGGTTGACAGAGCCAAATACAGTATTTGCTTCAAAAGAAATCTATTAGGGGACCTGTGCGACAATGTATCTAGCAAGACGTCTTGTTTTTCGTGGCGCTTGGAGCAGTAATCCAGAACTGAATCAGAGAATCTGTACACGCCTGTTGGCACTTAATGGGCCGCTAAAGCAATTTTCAAACTAACCAAAGAACAGCGTCACGATTCATTAATGTTGTCCCGCCAATCTGATGCTGGAAACGTTTTTGAAATTCTTAAGATATTGGCACAGCTATCACACCTATAAGCGGCCTCTTTTCTCTGTTCGTCTCTGCTAGCGCACTAGAAGCCACACTAGAGGTATAGCCGGGCTACATATAGAGACGCGCGTTCTCTTACCGTCTCCCATTTAGCTCGGCCGTGACAGGGAAGAAACCAAGAGGGCCAAGCGCCACCTAGAAGTTGGGTGCATGAGCTGCGAAAGGGCTCGTCGTGGCACGCCGAGGTGGCAGCGCTAGACTACGTGCAGTGGTCGTCTCTACCATTAACACACTGTTCTAGAAGCTTATAGTCAAGGGAATAACTAAGTTCTTCCCAATATATAGTACACTAATACTGCATCAGCACAAATTTTGCCCTAACAAGTAGAACAGAACCGCACTTATTAGTGTTACAAACCATATTAACACTTGTCTGAATTACAACGAAGTAGTAATTGGCATATTCCTAGACATTAAAGAAGCGTGCGACACCGTCGATCGCCAGATCCTGTTAAAGAAACTGCAGTGTTATGGATTTCGAGGAGACAGCTTATATTTCTTTCAGAATTACTTAGAAGAAACATACCAGAGCGTATACTTGGCTAGTGTCGCGTCCGACTTCCTCCTCATTACACACGGCGTTCCGCAGGGATCGGTTTGGGTCTGATACTATTTCCCGTGTACATCAATGCCCTACCCCAAAGCCTTGATAAGGGTTAGGAAATTATGTATGCTGATGATACCATAGTTTAAATATCAGGAAAAGGTATCAATCACTTAGAAAGCAGTGGAAATAGAGAACTAGAAATCCTAAAAAACTGATTAAAGGATAAAAATATAACACTAAATATATATAAAACAAAATGCACTATATTTTCGTCCGATAGAGTTAAAATACTAGGTATAACTTTGATGATTGCGATGAAAACAATGATAGAAACTCAGGAATATAGATATCTCAGTATAACGTTACATTCAACCCTTCAGTACGAGGCACACATAGCAAATGCTTGCAGTCGGCTCAGTCATGCATGCTTTACTTTATATCAGGCGCGTCAGCATGTTCCCGGATGTACACTACGAATGACTTAATTTAGTCTTTTCATAGTCACTTACCCTAATGTATTGATACATGGGGGCATATGTATTTATCTTATCGAGACCCAGTAATCAAACTGCAGAAAAGATCGCTTCGAATTATGTCCTTCTCTTGTTATACGGAACACACGGTGCCGCTATTAAAAATGAAACTAACATTATGCCATTCCTCATTATGAGAGATTTCAAAACAGCGTGCTGAGTTCATGCCACACTTTCGGACAACCACCCGCTTCCAAGTACCTCTTTCATCACACCACACAGACAGACAAGGACACAATTCAACAAAAATTTTAACGTACCAACTTTTAGCAATTTATATGGTAGGCGCAGGTTAGCCGACATTGGAACGAAGATATCGAATAATCTTCCGAAGAGGGTAAAAGAGAGTCCATGATTTTAGTATGCTCTTAAGCAATTTATAATTCATAAGCCATGTGTTTCTCTATCGTAATAGTAACGAATTTTGCGATTGTTGTTTTTTCCTTCTGCTATAACAAATTTAATTATATCATTTTAACAACAATGTTACCGGAATATGTACTTGGAAATCACATTAGCTGTTAACCCGAGTTGCAATGGTGTTTTGTATTCATTTGTATGGGCCCAAAACTATAGCTAAGAGCGTATAGGAGATTTTCAGCAACGTTTGTAACAACAAAAAGAAATAAAGTGAAAGCTGAAAATAAGTAGCATCGTGGTGGCTTCTTCAGGAAGCCACCACGATGCGTAAGTGGAAGGCATTCTGGAGCGGCACTCACCCGACGTTATTCGAAAGCACATTGGCAGTGCAATATACTATCTACACGGAGGACACTTATTTCTCACGCTTTAGTCATAGTTCGGGACCGATTCACTGCCCGTTTCTTTCCTAAGTTCTCAGCACGGCCACAGCAGAGGCGATCGAAAGTACTAATCCGCTTGTCTACTCACCGCATTCTCGATAAGGCACGCATGCCCAGTCCATCCTCCGAAACGTACCGTGTTTGCAGCCGCAAACGCATCGCCGCCGTTTCTTATTGCAATATGTCTCAGGAACTCCAGGGCACAACTTCTCCGGCACGAAATTGTCCCAGCATTTCACTTTCCATTCATTGTCTCGCCAGCATTCTAGACAAAAACAATAAAAAAGGAAGCAATGTGCGATTAAGGTTGTCTTGCACCCCTTGTGATATCTAATTTCTTTAGCTTTACTGCTAGAATGGCCAAATTTCGGTGGCTGATGTGCTAGAATAAGAAAGGTCGGACAAAATACCATGAAGATTATTTTGGAAGGAAGCTGTGTGTGTTTCGCCTGGTGCCTTGGTATTCGGATTGATGTGCTTTATACGCAGCTTTCATAGGACATGATGTATTTTGTTGTTCCATGTAGACGCGTATCCGACCAAAATGCTGTTTACTGCTTTCGCGCTTAAGCGCGCACCGCCTTTTCAAGGCAAAAGCCTTAAGTGGCTCATGGAAATGGCTCCTACCTGAAAAAAGCAACGTCTAGTCCAGCGAGAGAAATAATGCCATTATTAGGAGCGTCTCATACTCCTGTAAGTAAGGAAGCAAGCAAAGATACCATGCATGGATATGAATGAAGAAACTAAAGAAAGGAAGAACGAAGGAAACATGGAACAGAAGACGGAAAGAAAAAGTGAAAGAAAGAAATAACATTTAGGTAGCGCATTGAGTGCTCGCATGTGTAATTGAGGAGGTCGAGCTAAAGCGCCATAGGTTTACCTAACACTACGGCTCGTTATGTGTTACAAGAGTTCTGACCCCTCCGGTAACATCAATTAATGCAGAACCATGCGCGCAGTAGGCTTTCTGCTTCACGTACGTATTACAGGAGTGTAACACAGTACCGAACTGTTTTTTTATTGTCCTGACAAAATGGAGATTCTGGCGGAAGAATGTAGCGCAGACTCCTCTCTATCCCTTTCTTCTCATTTTTATTGAATATAAAATGTGCGACGTTAAACGACAGCTAGAGGCGGCTATCGCACTCCCACAGGTAGACAAAACAAAGGAAAAGAGGATGGTTAAGATACAGAACACACACAGAAGTGCATAATAATTTGGCAAAACATTAACGAAGCAAACCAATGTATCATGGAAAAATGAAATAAAAGGCATTAAATGACTACGGAACGCAATTGCATAGACGGGTAATAGGAACATAGAGAAAATAACATTTTATATTAACTATATTCACGAGGAATTCATTAAAATCCACGTAACTAAAAACTTCGTGTTCCTTTTTTACATATGCTGCTTTCCGAAACCTATACAAAACTCATACGATCGTGCACACCTGTCATGTGCCAAATGTTCCAGGAAACTTTGTAAGCGCTGTTAATGAAAAAAAGTCACTGTCGAAAAGCGAAACATCTATTGGGATAACAAACTAGTAGACAACTATAGGAAGTAAGGATAGTAAATTTAGCATCCGTATAAACACTGAAACATTCGCTTACAAACTAAATTAAGAACAATGATGTCATACGTGCTCGAGCCAACGTGAACACATCTCACTCAATTACTGTGGAAACTCACTGTTAGTACGCTGGCGTGAGGAAGCGCGGCAGCAGCAGCGACCGAGTTGTCCTTCGTGCTGCCTCTCGCTTCAACGCGAACTAAGCCGTGAAAACACAGCGCACACGAAACTATCAGCCGTCGGTGCACTCTCTCCCCATCGCAGATCCCTTTCATGATACGGCTAGCGCCGCCGCATAAAGCGGAGCAGCTGCTGAAGTAGAACGAACCCCTCCCTCCCCTCCCCTTGTCCCTTTGCGTGAGACGCTTCCTCTCCACTTTCCTCCTTTCCGGCCGGATTGAGTCGGCATCGCAGGCTCACCTTTGCACTCACTCAGTTCTACATAAAGCATAAGGCACGTGGCGTCTATGTTATCGCCCTTTGACATTTACGAAACGTCATGATAGCGGCAGCAATGCGCCTGGATTGTCCATGTAATTACTATCGCAATAAAGTGGGCACAACGTAAAATTATGATACCTACAGGATTTTGGCATCGGCGTTCCTTCAGCAACCAACATGTATTGGCGTTTTAGGTAAAATCAATATTGCGGAAGAGAAACGTGTTTTTAGCTAATGGGGTGATATCTGATGGCACAAATAGCGCTGCGTCTTAAAACATCCCACAGTGTGTTCTTGACCGCCCCAATACTTGTGCTATTATTGTTTCTGCCTTTTACTCTTAGTACCTTAATAAAGAGAAGTACTATGTAATTTGGCCGCAACGGGCCCATGCGCTCCAAGCCACGTGCTACCAAAGCATAGCCTTCATGCTGATGTTCGTTTTATGGAAACACGCGGCCCCTTCTAGTATTTGTGCTTCACCATTATGAATGCAGATAATTGGGCACGCGTGCTTTTTTTAGTAAGATTCTTTTAGTAGTGCTTTTTAGTAGCAGTAGGCTGGAATACCAACGCTCCCGTTCCTTTAAGCGAGAATCTTTGTGCGGACAGCAAGGTACTGCGTGACAAAGTGCCTTGCTATAGAAAAAAAAAACAAAGGTATGGAATTTCACTTGGATATGAGATAGGAGGATACAGATGCGGCATACGCGAAAGATGTTGCTTACGTAGAATGTAAAATCAAGGTTTGCTGTGAAATAGACAATATCGATGCAACTATGCAAGGATCTCGCATATATTTCGTAGCATCGAGACTGAGATTTTGCGGTAATGAATATATGGCTAAAAAAGATGGACATTAGGGCTTACGTCAAGATCTATAAAACCAAATAAAGTGATACCCTACAGAAGGCGGCAGCGTTGCTTCTTTCATCAAAAAATGGCTAAGATTCGCATGCTTCCTTGAATGTTCTTGCAGGAAAGACTGAATTCAAACGTTCTTTGTCTGCCTGGATTGCGGTGTCTTACGAGGAAGCTTTAGCTCGGGCCCAACTCCGATGCGGCCTATTGAAATACATGTAAAACGCAAAAACGTTTTACGAGATAACCCCTGGACTTATTTTTATAAAGTTGGATGCATGTGAAAGAAAAAGTTAAATTCTAGTGACTCTTGCGAGCAGAATTTCGATTTAGGGCTAGAATTTTCTTTCAAAATTTTCAGATATTTTACCGTCTCAAAAAAAAACATAGAAGCACGAAGTTTACAAATTCATAGCTCTGCATCAAGAATTGATATCGCCATTCTATAAACAGCATCCATTAGATAGGTCAAAGCGGACAAATCCGATATGTCATTTTACATCTTACGTGAATTTGTCACGTTGGTTACAAGGATTCTACAAAAGTTGTATTTCCCTATTACTAATCTTTTTTTTTATTCCTGTGTGAGGTATCAATTTTGTCCGCTTTAGATGTACTGTTAGGTGCAATTCACAGAATCGTATTACCGTTTATTTGTTGTTGAGTTATAGACTTGTAAACTTGATAGTTTCGTTCCGTGAAAATTTTTGATTTTAGCCAATTTTTAATAAAAAATTGACGACCTAACTCGAAAATTCGAAACCAGCAATGACTATATTTTACGTTTTTCTTTTAAATGCAACCAACCTCGTCAAATTTGGTGTAGTGGTTGCCGAGAAAAACGAATTCTCCTTTTACATGTATTTAGATTGGAGCACCCGAGCTAAAGCTTCCTCTTAATAAGAGTGGGCTATCGCCCTCCTCTTTTAAGCAGCAAATGCTTCATACTAGTATAGAAAATATTTTCTGTCCTTATATACAGTTGTTTTTTAACAAACGCTGACATAATAATTTACTTGCCCTTAAGACGAATTCGGTCAGTATGTTTTTGTCCACTTCTACGATGTAAAAAAACATGAATAGGTCCTGCACTTCCTTTTGCAAGCAATATGCCATAATTATTGACCACTTGATAGGTTACAGTGACCGGAACGTAATAGTGATTTTGCTCTATGATTTATCTGTCGCAGAACTCTGTACTAAAAACTGTCTGTCTGTCTGTAAAAACTGTACTGTCTGTTCGCGATGTACGCTAAGAATGCGTACATCACGAACTTTCCGAGGTCTGTCTGTCCGTCCGTCCGTCCGTCCGTCCGTCTGTGTGTCTGTCTGTCTGTCTGTCTGTCTGTCTGTCTGTCTGTCTGTCGGTCCGTCCGTCCGTCCGTCCGTCTGTCTGTCTGTCTGTCTGTCTGTCTGTCTGTCTGTCTGTCTGTCTGTCTGTCTGTCTGTCTGTCTGTCTGTCTGTCTGTCTGTCTCGGTTTTTGTGTTAACATTTTCCCAACAGCCCACTTCACTCTGTAGCACATGTTGAGGTGCTTGACTATAGGCCTGGCTGTGTTGTGAGGAAGCAGGGTTCGAAAGCAACCGCCGCAGCAAATTTGGTAATTGAGTATAGGATAATGTGCACATGTACCACTCTTCTACGAACTTCCATCCCACCGAAATGGGTCGCTGTAGGTGCTCTACTGGGTATGTACTACTCTTCTATGAGCATCTGCGACACCGACTTCAATCACTGGGCACATGTCGACTAGTCTGTGCTGGTCTTCACTGTACACTTTTGAGGACGATTTGGGTCACCGGATATGTGCAACTAGGTTGGCTCCTCATCCTCTATTCGATTTCGTTCCTGCCCATTAATATTTTCCAAGCCGTTTACTTTCAGATCGGTTTCTTCTTTGTTCATGGTAACCTACCGTAATGCTGTAAAATAATGGGACTACAGTATGCAACCTAATTCCCAAGCTTGTTTTTTTTTTAGCGAGCGATGTAAACAATAATAGGCTTTTCTCACGTAGAAATTCAAGTGAGATGTGCGATGAGTTTCACGTGCTTCAATTTAGGGGATTTCATATTTAGCACACAACACATAATATTGGAGGTCGCTCTTTTCTGATGATGTAATTACGTTCCGAAGTCGGCATGCTATACAAGCATTAAAGGGCAATTGAAATCTTTCCAGTCGGCTTATTTGGAACGGCCACTGACTACTGAATATCATTGGCTATTTACCTTGGATTCTGTCGCAATATGCATAATATTACCAATCAGAGAATGCGCGTGTCTGTATGTGCTAAATATTGTAAAATCACATGCCATAACTTGTTTATTCGCGATAATTGATCAATTTTTTCATCATCATCATAATTTATCGTGCCCTCAAAGGCCCCCGTGGGGCATTACATATGGGAGCCGGGATACTGGACACTAAGACCAATCCTGTGACAAATTGTATTCGCTTGTTGAGGTAACATGTAGTATGTTCGTAGAAATGTACCTACTTAATGGTTTTGACTGGCCTACAGTGATTTTTTTATATTGTGGCCGATACCAGCCAAAATGCTGTCGGTGCGAATATTTTATATACGTGCGGCGGGGTAAAGTATATATCGAATTGAATTGACTAAGATTATGCCATTTCTTGCATGATACGTTATCAAAGATACTTTTATTGTCAATGAATATAACAACTTCCTTCCAAAATCATTAAAAAGACACTGTCGCAGTTGTTGAATTGAGAAGGCGTTCAGCTCAAGTGATTACACTTCATTCAGAAAATTTGAATTTGCTGCTTCTGATAAACGGATGTATTCGTCTAATGGAACAGTTGTATTTGATCAGCAAGGTAAATGGATGTCCAGAAAAGTATAGACTATCAAGAGAGAGGAGGGGGTACGTCGAGAGCTCGCTTTGGATCATTCTGTGCTTCCGTCCTTTTTGCAGTTTCTATTCATAAAGCTGCTTGTTGTCATAACTCCCTTCGTCTGCACGTGATCTATTTAGACCAACTAAAAACACATTCGACTCTTCCAAAGGATTTTGTGCAGTCGTATGTGCTTTATAACCTCTTATTTTATACGAATATCCCAATTCGTAATTGACAACAAGCAAATACCAATTTAGATACTATAGAAATGTATACTAGCGTCATTAAGTGCACTACGACGTCTTGTAGGCGTAACTAATGCGGCCTAGGTATGTACAATGCCGCATAATGCCAGCTACGTTTGCGCGGAGTGAAACATTTCACGCAACGCTATCGCATTAAAAATTTTAAAAGTAAGGATTTGCGACAGGTCACTGATTTTTTATTCAAATTATTTGGCGGGGCAGTTTTATGAATGGCAAAAAAATCTAGCCTACAAGATTACGCAAAGTGCAGTTCTATAATAAATATTTAACTTACCGTCGCAAATAGATGATACACAGCTTGCCGTCGCAATTAACAACGCACTCTGCCATATCTTCATTTTACCTCTTGGCGTGCGTTGCAGCCGTTGACGCTAAAGAAGGGTTTCCCTTGCAAGAAGCTGCAATAAATTAGGGTGCATTCCGTTCTTGAAGAAAACGCACATATTGAAAATCAAAGCCTAGATTTGTTTGCTCTATAGAAAAAAAAAATCCCTATTTCTTAATTTGATACGGATAGTTAGCGTCACTGTAGACGTTTATCTAGCAGCCAAAACAAATATATTTAAGTGATGGCTATTTACATCCCACCACATCAATGTCTACTCTGTCGTAGCGGCATTAACACCAAGTTAAGCCTACATGTTTTTTTTTATTGTGATATATTTGGGCTTGAGTAGTTTCTTACACTCGGGGTCCATGGTGTGGTGTGCGCCACTGCATAGGGCACAAGGTACAGCGCAGTTGTAGTCCTCAGGGATGGCGGTATGAGGATGGTGGTCTCACAGATCCAGCATCCCAGGGAGTTTAGTATGGGACATGCATCGGATGTGTGTCCGACTTCTTCGGATGGTTTATAGGCGTGCTATTGCCTTTCGGGCCCCCTTAATGATATTGTTACGGATTATTGTGTGTTTATTTACAGATCAAGGCTGGTATATACGATTGATCGGGATGATAGCCATGTAAACACTGCTGCTCGCCGCATGGACCGTCATCGTCCTCTTCTTCTTCAACCTCTTGATCTCGCCGCCTTTTAATTGCCGTTTCGCAGACGAAGCCAGCTGGGATAGTCATTGTTCAGTGATGGTATAATCGTGCTTAAAACGCAGACCATACACTGGAGGCGTGTGACGACGTAAGTTAGGACACTCAAATGGTCGAAAACGGTGAACGAGCAAACATAGTGTGACGAAAACTTACAGCATAAACCGCGCTTGCGCTGTGGGATCCAAAGCCTTACTGAGTGCGGTGGTACCGCTGCTTTGAGCGGTTTTGCGGTGGCAGAGTGCGAAAATGTGCTATCCTTGGGCTTCTTCGGCAAGGCAGAGTGTATCGGCGATCAAATTTGTTTGCGATTTATACACATGTTCATTTTATATATTTATTGGCCGTTTGTTTAGATATGCGTTCTTCTAATAATGATATTGCTTTTTGTTCTACGATTCTAAGTGGTTATCTTTTTACGTCTTGCGTTCTTCCATTCGACACTCTTGTATGTAGTCTTTATTTGCACTGCTGCCAAGTAGACGGCCAGTGGACGCAGTCAAGCCCTATATTGAGGCTTTTTTCCCTGTCCGCTGCAACACTGTCTGTAAATGTTGATGTTCAAACAAACTGAACTTGGACTTTGACTTGAATATTTGGTATATACGGAAAACGATAGGATGGTGTCGAGGAAGATATGCGGCAACCAGGCATAAGGGAGATAGGAAGGGCTGTAGTGAGATGATCATGCTCCGCTGTGTTATAGGTATGCATGCTTGATGAATGGTAAGGCGTCATCCTAATTCATGTGGTCAGAGTACACGTACGTGGGCAGCATGCTTGTCAGCATTCGGTTCATCCATTAAACGAGACCATAGGTCTGTGGAGGATACGGCGTTGAGTTTCGGAAATGCGCGTCGCACAGACGAAGCAGTTCGTCTACAGCGTTGGTGGGGAACTACCATCGGCGATCACGCGAGGTGGGCGATGCCGCGGAATCACGAAACGGAAGAAGCTAGAAGCTGCGACGCAAACATAGGTGGATGATTGTCTTGCTGTGGTTGCTGCGTACTGAGTAAGATGGCAAACCGGCGATCACACATCGGTTGTTGTTTATCGCTGCTATTCAACAGCTATTCATAATTTTTCTTGTTCAGGGTCTATGAATGAAGCCATCTTGGCATTCTATATGGAGTGCTTATGCACAAAACGTTTTGGTATTCACGCGTTGTATACAACTCAGTGGTGTGTTATCACACGCCATCGTTTCCTCTTGGTCAAAGGCAAATAAGTTCAAGAAATATGTCAGGGAAGATACAGGACTAGCTACAGCCGAAATCATTCTAGAGGTTCAAAAGAAAGCGACGTGATGCGCAATATCTGGGAAATGCCTTGTTGAACTACCGACGTAATATTTAGGTCACCATAATGAACTTGTTATTGAGTTGGTTCGTAGGTAAGAGAAAATGAACGTCTAACACAAAATCTAAAAATAAAATTGTGAAGATTTAAAAAAAATTGACAGAACTTATCGCTCATGTGTATCTAAGGAAGCTAAGCTTGCCAACTTTTAGAGAATGCTGCGTTGTAAGAGAACACATGGTATGTGCAATGTGTAGGCCTCTTTTTCCAGAAATTCGAGTTGTGTATGGCTTCACGCACATTCTTCCTGTTTCGAAGCTGTGTATGTCTAAGAGAGGGTGCCATGTAGATCTCAAAGGAAGCGGTTATGCATTCTCTTTCATACACGCCTGATGACGTCATTGGCATACTTTCTATCAGTGAGTAGCACTGAGTGCATTAGTCAAGGTATTTGGAAACGCAAATCATTTGGCTACTGACGTCAAAGTGCAGACGAAATTCGCGTGTTTATATCGCTTGTACTCGGCGCATACATTGCAACACGTGTGAGTGAAATGAAAGCACATGTATTGCACAAACATTACTGATACGTCTAAGTGCACCTGGCTGATTAGACATCCTTGAGACTTAATTGTGGGAAAAGGATGGAAGAGTGTAACCCCAATTATACATTATATAAACTCATACACGATAAATGATGTCGATGCAACAAATATGGTAGACAAATATAGAAACAAAGTTAAATTCCAGTAAAGTAAAGTTAGAAATACAACACACACTACACTAAAATGGGAAGGTCGGAGAAAGCTAACAGGAATTCGTGCTTAAGTTCTGTATGAAATCTTTGAGCTTCCAGGGATTCTAAAGATAATGGTACTGTGTTCCAGAGGGATAAAGCTAAAAAGTGTAATGAATGCTTACCATAGTTGGTTCGAATGTAGGATAAAATGAAGTTCATATTGTCTACAAATATAGTATTACTTATAATAATAAGGCATACCTTTGGTATGATCGTTTCTTCGATATCATTGTTTAATTCCCTAGATATAAATATGGCGAGGTTATATTTACCAAAATTATTAAGACTCGAAATATTATATTTCTGTAATAATTGAGCGCTAATTCTACAAGGTGAAATTGTTATTAGGCGAATAGCTCGATGACTTGCAAGTAACTTAGGTGACAGTTATAAGCGTTTCCCCATGATTCATTGTTATACTTAATATATGACTGAACAAAAGCATAATAAAGCTACCTGAGAGTACAAAATGAGAAATATGGTCGTGCTTTGAATAAAACGCGTATTGCATATGCCATTTTTTTACTTTAGCTATGTTATGGTGAAATTCAAGGTAGTGATTAAATTCCGTACTTAAATATCTTCAATGATCAACTGCAGTGATTAGGTTTTTGTTGATGAAACTAGACTGAATGAGTTCACGTGATGGCTGATTCTAGGCAAAAACAATAAAAGCAGTCTTATTATTGTTAATGTGTAGCTTATGAAGTTCACACTATTTGGGTCCAGATATTTCCGTTTACCTTATTCGTTAGCGTTGTTACACAATTGTTACAACGAAATATAGTAGTGTCGTAAGCGTGCAGAATGCAATTCGATGAGGAAATGCAACTAGGCCGATCATCAATTAAATTGGGAAAAGTAAGGAACCTAATATGGACCTCTGATATACACGAATGTTAGCAGTAGCTTCTTTGGAGTAGCACCAAGGTAGAAAGCGAATTGTTTTCTATCTTCTAAGTAACTGCGGATTAGACGTAGTGACGGACCAGTTGTTCCAATAACTTCAAGTTTAGCACAAAAAATTCTGTGATTCTGCGGAAGGCCTTGTATTGGTCAAAGAATATTGAGGCTGCAAATGTACCTTCATCAATCGCCTTTTGAGATAATCAGCAGGAAGTACAAATGCAAGGTTGCAAAACCAAAACGAAAGCCAAATTGATAAGGGGAAAATGCCAACTTTACCTAACTATTTCGTTAGATGCTTCTCGATAAATTTTTCAATACCTTAATTAAAAATGAAAGAACATAAATGGGTCTATAATTCTGTGCAATCGGGCCTTCACCTTTTTCGAAAACAGGAATCACTCGACTGCGTTTGAGTTCACGTGGGAAAACAACAAGTTTTAAAAATCACGTTAATGTTAGCTGAAAGAACTTTGCGATAAGGAGGGAGGGGGGTGGTAATTTTAATGTGCTAAGCGTTTACGTTATGGAGTCCAGCACTACTGGCTTTAACGGTCCTAATTATTAAAATACTTCATCAGGCGTTGTTAGAAAAAGAAAAAAAAAAGATTGTGAGGTAAGCGCTTAAAGAACATATTGCAGCATGAAGCAGAATCAGAATTGTATTTGAAGAAATCCTCACAAAAGGTGATTAATGTACACCATGGCATTATGAATGATTCTCGAAATGACGTTATGAGAGTAGTGGTTTCAAAAGGTGTTAACAGCTTCCCACCTTTTCCTAGTGTTATTACGACATTCTATAATTTTTTGTTTCCTATAATTCCTCCTCGCAGTTATCAGCTGTGCAGAAAGTGAGTTAGAAAATTTTTTGTAAGGGGCAAGAAGTTTAGTATTGAAAGGTTTGTTCTTAGTCTTTCACGAGACCGCTCTGCTTTCAGAAGGCTATCTGTAAGCCATGGACTTTGAGGCGATGACACCTTTTTTCTGCATTTTAGTTTATTAGAGTGGGAGTTGAACTGCGATGAAATTGTCGTTAAAACTATGAGAAACCTTATTGAGGATCATTAGATAATACAACTTCCGACCAGCCAGTTTTAGTTAGGCTAGCAAGGAACATTTCTTTATCAAGGAGAACTCTGTAGAATGAAGTGTTTGATGAGGTGTATTGAGTGCGCAGGCGTAGAACGATAGGGTGGTGATCAGTAATGTCGGTGGTAACAATGCCAGTAAAAGGTGGGCCTATTAAGTTCGATAATACGCGATCAATTTAGGTGCGATCGGCAATGGTACAACAGCGAGTAGGGAAAGTAATTAAACATTCCTACCCGAAACTATGGTATATGCTTGGATAACTAGAATAATTAGATGAAGTGGTATCCATGAGATTAATATTGATATTGCCCATAATTATTGCGGTACAATTAGCGCATGATATTTGTTCCATGACTTGATCAAAGACACTACAGAAATCAGCAAATCAAGAAGAAGGTGAGCGAAAAATGCAGCCGAACACGAAGTTTTGTTGTCTATACAGAAGACGGGGGAATAAAAAAAACAAATACAGGTTCGCAGTTAGTAATATTCAACTCCAAGTCATGGCGACGTTTGTATGGAATGTTATATGGCACAAATACGCCTGCACCATCGTGACTATTCGTGACTCTTATGGAATACTCAAAATGAATCAGTTAAAGCAGAATAGGTTCTTTTCATCATTGCTAAGCCAGGTTTCAGACACACATATTAGTGAAAACGTGTTCTAAAGTGTCGAAAATAGCTGCCGAAAACATCAAAGTGCTTGTGGAGAGTTATAGCATTGAAGTGAATGATTAATGGCACACTCCCGTCATCAATGTATTCAGTGCAGATGTTGACAAGTAAGAATCCATGGTGGATGGTGATGACATTTAAGGGTTAGAATAGAGGCAGTCAGTTGACAACATAGAGCTCAGACGGATCAGTAATGTGACAAACACGGCTCTTGTTTTTCTAGTCTTAATCTTTCAATTATCCGTCCACAAGTGCTTCCAGTTGTTAGGTTTATTGATCATCAGTGGTTTGGAAGAAAATGCCTCCTTTCGTGGTGTCAAGTGGCCACTAATAAACATAGCAAAGTTGTTATTTGCCGATGTCACTGAGGCAGGGCCTTGCCATTCGTTCCGTGCTGATAAAATCATTCTTTTTCGTTTGAGAACAGAATCTCGCAATTAAGTTCTTTTTTGTCCTTATCTTTAGTAGGGAGTCGATGAACAAGAGCGATATCAGACGAAGTAGCGGGACATCCGATTTTCTTGACAACTATCTTCAATACCGCAACAAAGTCCTCGCTCTGAGTACACAATATACGTCTTATTTCGTAGTTAATTCTATAGTACTGCTCGAGCTCGGAGGCCTTGAGAGGAAGTGAACAGTTTTCAGGGCTTTGTTTTCTGCCACAGGTGAAACCTTCTCACTGTGCAGCTTGTCAACCAGATCATTCAGAAACATTAAACCGGACTCAATGCTGTCCGCGTACTTCTTTAGCTCTTGCACGTCAATTCCAGATGTCTTCACGTTAACTATAATCTTGTCAACAATGCGATCATTCATACAATCAGATTCATTACAAAGTCTTGACTACAGTTCATCAATTCTCCTAGTGAGCTCCGCGCAAGTGGGCATATCTAACAGCACTCAACTATACAGAAAAAAAGCACTAAAAACTTAATGCCAGGGCACAAGTAGCGTAAAAGACAGTTTGTGGCGGCAGTAATAGGATAAGAAACAAAATGACAGATGCTGTCTTAACCAACCTGACAAGCAGAAAAGAATGCGTGAGTTTGTGCACGAGCTACTGCTGATGACAAGAATGGTCGACATTCGATGAAGACGGCCTTTAAGGAGCGATGCCGGGACAAGCGAGCACCACCTGGTGGTCTGGTATTCTGTGAAGATCTTGCTAGTGAAGATAACTTCCGTGGGACCCCCAAAAAGAAAGAAATGGACCCCGAAATTCGGGAGTTGTGCTGAGAAACCTTCGTTTTGATAAACAAAGCTTCAAATGCAAACTGATGCGTAAACCTCACCTGACGTATACATAAATGCCGATGCATTGCGAACTGAACCAGTGTAACATATTTCTGTAATAAATGTTAGTATGTGCACAAACTGCAAACTTGATTAAGTATCGGAGATGATAGCGCCTCATTTCACGTGGGATCAATGACACAAATGAACAATCGCCATAGCGTCCGAAAAACAATAAATCACGAAAGAAAGGCGCCCAGGAGGTTTGAAGTACTCGCAGTACTGGGTGGAACAATAGAAATGAAGGATAACTCGGTGTGTCACGTGTACATGTCTGTCGCGGTGTTTGCGTGCATAAATGTTTCTTTTTATACTTCTGCTTGCAAGAAACTATTTTCTGTACTAATCACCCAAGAGCCTGCGGAGATATCTCTGCTTGAAGTGTATCACTATTCGACAAGACGCGTGGGGCCAAGCAAGATCGCGGAATAGAGGTCTGCAAACAGCTGGCACCCATTATTATCTAAAGTTACTAGTAGACACCATCATAAGCTTGTTCCTCATTTATACGACATGCTGCTTGCACAACGTTGCACATGTACGCAATATAGCAGCTGTAAATGCGTAAACAATGCAGTACAGCACGACAGGAGAAGGACAAAACTTGCTTGAGGGGAACTGCGCCTCAGCACAAAAAGCATCTCCATGCACGCTGAAAAAAGGTTTGACATATTGCGTGCATCATGTAAAAAATACAGACCGCCGCATTACTGCTACGTTACAATGATAAAATAAGGCGTCCAAATGAGAATATCGTTTGCATCCGCCTCTTCTCCAATGATACCGCACTCTGGAGCACTGTTTTGCAGGAGCGAATACTGCATGTCATGTTTGAAACATAGATCACAAAAAAGTTGATAAGCACGCTCTTGATTTCAAAATTTTTATGCTTAGCAGAATGTTTCCACCACATGACGTCTTCTTATCCGGCAGAATTCCATTAGACTGCTGAATACAAACCTCCTTTCTCCTGCGTAATATTCGCCGGAATAAAACACACGCCTCCGCTGAATTCAGTCCACCACAACAAAAGATGATGATGTATAATGCCTTGCACCTCTTCGCAAGAGGCACCAGCGTTACACAGCTTGCTTGATATATTACTAAACAGCGTATTTCACGGTTACTTTGCAGCGCTTTCTCAGGTTCTGTGAACGTCCTCGAAATCCTTAAAAACCTTTGAATTTGACATATAGGGAATCGAGGGCCAGTAAAATTCAATGTGTTCCTACAATTCAAAATCAATGTGTTCAATTCAAAATCAATGGTAAAATTCAAAATCAATGTGTTCCTACAATTCTTTGTAAATGGGGTCTGAGGCGACCTTGTAACATTAAATGTAACAAACTACGCGCAAGTACGGTCTGTCTTATCAGTGGTGTCTCGACGGAAACAGTAACAGTTTATTTTCTTTTGGGAGTGCTGCTAAACTATTGCATTGTGGTGATTTCACAGTAAGTAACGCCATGATTGTTTAAATGACCGTCGCAGCTATGAAGGTACACAAAGGCACATCATCCAACTGAGCCGTGCGAACATCTTGTTGTTTCGCTAGCTGATTCACACGGCAGCCATGATTGCTCCGTTTTTGCGGCATAGGCTCTAGAAATGTTTGCCATGACCACGACGAGTATCTGTCTTAAGTCGGACAATTCTAAATATCATGCAATAAGGAGATTGGCATTTACAACGGGAAAGTGAACTTCGAAAATCGACTTGATGAGCATGAATCATGTGCACAAAAAAGCAGCTACAGAGTCCACTATTTGTGAGTGTAGTTATATGAAAAGTTTTGTTTCCCTCCTTGAATTGTGGCCTTTGGAATCCTTGAAATCCTTGAGTTGTCCTCAAATTTTGGGTCGAATGCTCTGTACTAACATTGTCTTCGATTGTACCTGTCTTTCTAGTGATAATAATTACACCGCATAGATGGAGAAAATAAAGTTCTTTGCACACATTTTATAGCCTGTCTTATTTTACGTTATGGTTTAAATTACAGCATTAGCCTAATACTTTCACCAGTGCCGTAGCAGTAGACATCTGCTTATTTTACGTCTATATCAAGACAGACATTGTTAGGTATGAATAATTTTTTTTTATTTTCTTGCGTAAATTTAAGAACGATGAAGCAAAAATGCAATGTAACGCATTTCCATGCGAGTTCGTCATGCGAACAATCTGAATGAAGAAGTTCTCCTTTACAATAACGTGAATTTCGAAAACATAAAACAACGCTCAAAGTTTGTGTATGTCTAAGGAAAGCGATAGGCTAGAGCACACGCACCAACACACATAGAGCGCGGCGTTCTAAATAGCGGAGGCGAATGATTCCGCTAATACTCATCTTCAGCTCAAAGGCTAGGCTGGAACTCCTCTCACTTTCCTCTTGATGGAGCTTGCGCGAAGACACGTAGCACGTCTGTTCAGCAAACCCGAACTTGCAGGTTTCATTCCAAACCAACCGAATTTGTTCCTTTTTATTCTGCCTCCACTGTGACCCATCTGAGGCGCCCAGATCCAGGTACCTTAGTGCACCATCATATCGCTGAGTCACTGGTCTTGGAGGCCATCGTATTGCCTGATATTCTTCTGAGTGCTTCGCGTGATGAGCAGTTGTATGGAAATGGCGCAGAAATCACTATACGTGTTCAGATGGAATATAAGAACATATCAGCTGGAATATCCCAGCGACAAAGGTTGATGTACATAGCTTCTCTGAGCCAAAGGTTTTGGGCAACTAGGAGAACGTAGACGAAGCTGCGGTACAGACTAGTAACGTTATGTTGAACTGGTTGTGCCCTTTTGTAGCTTCGAGCACAGCTACCACATCAGACGAAGCCGCATAAAACTGACCATGAATGAAATGCTGTAACATTTTCATAGCATTGGACGATTGGAGTCTGCAGCAAGTTAGAGCGCATAAGTTGTGGCCTTTCCTCCTTCTATCTCAATGTCAAGCTAGAACACAAAACGTCGTGAATGTCGATCGATCGTCATTTGTAAAAAGTGCAGTGCGCGCGCCTTTCTGTTCCTTGTAAACAATAAGTTAGCAAAGGACTGGAAGTTAAGTTTTATCCGTGTCACATGGAGAAACTTCGCGTCACTTAAACCAAGGGCACTTGCGCCTGCTGAGTGCCACTTTGGCGACGCGCAGCTATACGGGAAGAAGTGACCATTATGATTGATGGCCCTGGCATTGGAATTAAAAGTAGCGAAACGTATATGTGCTATCTTAAGCATGGTTTTCAAAACGACAATGTCGTATATTAAAACAGATTTAAAGCTAAACTTTGGAGGAGAGTAGGGGGACGGAAAGTATTCGTAACGTGGTTGGGGCCACAATTCCAAATGCAAAGTTGGATATGGCGGTCTTTGGGTCGCTGATTACGGCGGTAAGTGCAAGATGCTTGTGCACACTTTCTGCAGATTTTGCGTGAATTTCTTTTTCTCTTCTCGCCTTGAATGCGACCCTCTCTTGTCCGGTCTCGTGGCGATCGATTCTTTATTGCGGTTACAACAATTTATAAAGAAGATAGGGAAGAACACAACCTAATAATTGATATGGATCCCGGCTCACGCAGAGAACCCAGGGAACTAGGCAGCGCACCACTGGGCACGAGGATTCGTCAACCGAGCGTTGGCTGCCGTCTCTGGCCCGGGGGGCCTGGTCAGCGAGCCACTGTGGACATACCACGAGATTGCACAACACTACAGCGTCGTACGACGGGCACAACCCCCACCTCATCCCAAGCTCACCAAGAGACAAGGAGTCACCTGGAACCGACGCCTGACGCACTCCTTTCTCAGCCCACAAATATACACGCACTTTCACCCTGACTTTATAAACACACACAGCTCACTATATTGGTTCATAGCCTCTTTGAATCATATTCTGTGGTACAGAAGGGAAGACCCACCTTCACGAGATCTTCCGGCCGCTCTCTTCCCTGAAGCGTGGGAAGCAATACTCTGGTGCTCGAGCCTGCAGGTTCAACTTCGGGCCATCGAAAGAGCCGGGGAGGTAGCCGTAAGGCATTGCCGGGTAGCGACCCCTCACTAAACCAAATTGACAAAATAAAGTTCCAGTGCCTGGTGACAGCGTGTGGCACCGCAACGACGAGCATGATCTCCCAACGTGGGTGGCCATCAAAACGAACGTGACGGAGGTATTCAGACGCCCCTTCCTTCGCAAGCTTCGCGCCGAGCAATGTTTGAGTGCTCGTGCGCAACAGCCGAGGGCGACATTCACAAGTTATATAGAAGGTCTTGTCGACCACTCTCAGCGCGTTTCCGTCGCAATGTCTGGTGCCGATATCAGGCATATCTTAAAAGACGTTGTAGACGTTTAGGCTAAAAGCATTGCACGCATGTCTTAACCCATCTGCCTTTGTGAAAGTTTCCATCTCTTCCAATTTCTTCTTCAGGACGCTTTATGTCGAGCTTGACTTTTGCCCCGGATAGCACTTCGCTGCTGCTACAGATCAAGAAGTTCGTGCATGAGGAGGTTGCTCGGCAGTTTTCGCTGATGCCACTTACGTCTGGCCAGTCGAGTTTTCCATTGGCGCTGGCTGTTCAATGTGTCATCAAGAAGGAGGTAGTCGACCACGTTCCGCCTTTTCTCCATCAGGCTCCGACAACCGGTCCCCAGACCTACGATCAAGTCGCTACGAGGCGTGGACGGCAGACCTACGGTCCACTTCGCCCGCTTTGCGCCTGCCCGTATGCCCTCCGGCCTGGCCACTGGTCCAGTATGCATGCCGTCAATACCATTGGCGCATGGAAAACAACCGTCCGACTTGCTTTTACTACGACAGTGCTAGACACGTGGCACGTCACTGTCGCTTACTTACACCAAACGTCTTGAACAATGTGCGTACATATGCGCCACGTTTCCAACAATGGCGCAATTATTCGCACAGGTTTCAATCTCCTCCTGCCGCCAAGTCCGCATTGTCCACTCGCCGTTCACCATCTCCTCACCGTCGCTCCCGTTCTCCCTAGCGCCATCGGCGGAGCCTTCTGCACAAAAACTGTGACGTCACCGGAATGTACACGAACATACAGTTCCCCAACAAATGTTCTTCAAGTCACAATAAAAGTAACATTGACGCTACCACTTGTCGACATCGGCGCTTCACTTACAGCGATAGATACCCATAATTGCTGCAAAATTGGGAAAGTGACGACGCCTTTTTCTGGACAATCCCTTCGGACTACCAACGCGCAGTACGCCGAGCGATCCGATGCCTGCACCTACACCGTTCGTGTCGTCATTCAGGAGGTCCTCCTTGTCATCGAAGTCATCGTGCTTCCATTCGCTCTCACGTGGTCATATTAGGTTGGTACTTTCTCTCCACACATCATGCAATCATCGGCTGCACCGCAGCCGAAATCGAGGTGCTTCCGTGTTCGGCAGATATCACTGAACATTACTAGCACGCTTGTTGCGAAATCACCGTTTGAAAAGACACCCTTATACTTGCCTTGCTTTCTGCTCTTCTCAGTGTCCCTTGTGACTATGTAAATGACAGCAGAGTACTCTTCGCAGCGTCTGAACTATTAGTTCGCCAAAGATCACTGCCACTGCCGTTCGCTCTCCTCGAGTTTAAAGCTGGCCCCTCTCTCATGCGCGTGTCGAACCCATCGGTCAATCCAAATATTTTACGCTGCTGTGAAAGCCTTGGGACTGCAGATCCACTGACCTTATCTTCGATTTTTGACATGATGGATGACTCCGCTCACCTTGTCACTCTTGAGGCGTTGACCTATCAGCCAATGCCGCGTTCTTTTACGCCAGCTATAAGCAGTGACGTTACAGCGACCTTACAACGACGCAGGGAGACGAACTTTTTCACTTGCTGCAAGGTTTCTCTTTCTTTTTTCGCTGCCAAGCAACGTCACCCGGCCGTGCAACGACTGTTTCGGAAACTATCGACACTGGGAGCCATGCACCCATACGACAGTACCGAGTATCGGTGAGCCAAAGGTGCCTTATTGATGACCAGGTTAACGATATGCTCAAACGCGGTATCACGCAGTCGTCTAGTACTCCCTGGGCATCACCAGTCGTCGTATTGAAAAGAGACGTATGAACGACGCGCTAGACGTATCAACGACGCACTAGACTGGTTGCAAGGAGCGGAGTTTTTTCCTCCTCAGATCTACGCTGTAGCTGCTGGCAGGTGCCTATGGCTAACGCTGACTGTTCCGAAACAGCGTTCATGACAGGAGACGGATAGTGCGAATTCACTATATTGCTGTTTGGTCTCTGCAACACACTCACCACCTTTTAAAGGGACACTAAAGGTTAATATTAGGTCAACGTGGACTGTTGAAATACCATCCCAGAAACCTCGAAACGCTTGTTGCATGCGAAGAAGAGACCTACTTTAAGAGCAAATGAGTTCTGAAGCATCTGCGTACCTCTAGCGCAGTCCAAATCGCCCGCCCTCCGACCGAGGAGTGGTGACGTCATGGTCTTAAAGTGACGTTGCGCCGTCGTTGAGTAAAACGGCGCCCGCACACGGCGCCGTTACGGCTTTTCTGCGCAAAGCGCAAACACGCGGCCAGAAACAGAGCCAAGACAGAGCCGACAGCCGCGCGAAAGCGGAGCTATGGTGGCTAGCGGAAGGGAAAGTGCGCGAAGATCAGCTGGTTCTTTATTTTATGACGCCATCTTTGACGCTGGTTGCATTGGACGACCCTGACAACGACACATTGGCTCGCGATGCTGGGCTCGACTTCAGCGATTTAAGCACTGATGAACGTGACCTGCTGCTGAGGGCTCGCGCTGCCTGCGTCGTCGCGTACTACTACGACGGCAACTGTATGCGATGGCTGTGCATATCCACACATTTGTAGCTTTTCCTTCGTGAAAACCAAATGGCGCATTCGCCGCCCGGTCTTCAACCTGCAGATGTTCTTGCGCTCCGGAGGATGTAGGCAAGACCGACGGAACAGCGCTGCGGGAAAGCATTGCTTTGAAAGGCACTCCACACGACTTCAGTAAGTCTGCGTTGAAGTCGTCATCCTCTGGACTAGAGTGCAGCGAGCACACTATGCGATTTTTCGGCTCTTTGCCAACGCGCTGTGGCAGAGGTACCGCACTTAACCACTTCGAACGAAGAAGTTCACTGGTTGGCACACAGTGATAAGTAACGTTGGAGCCACCGCTCCAACTGCCCTTGGCCAAGTTCCGCGGGCCGTTCGCGCATCCCACGAAAACACATGGACGTGGCATTCTCGCTGCTTGTTCCAATTGCCAGTTTCGCGAGCCAGCAGAACCAGCGCAGCCCGACGCGATAACGAAACAAATGAAACTCCAAAAAGCGCGCGGCGCAGAGTCGAGCGCGCAGAGTCGAGCGAAAACGTAACATTTCGACCACCCATACTATTGAAGGGTAACGTCAAGATGTTATTTTTTCTTAGAATCGAACAGACGTAGACAAGCAGAATTTCTTCCGTCTTGTAACTTTATGAAATGATTTTTTTAATGCGAGTAGTTGACTACTAGTGACATAAATTATGATGAGGAGTGCCTTCGTCATCGAGCTAGTACTGGAATATCACTGAGGGGTCTCAAATTGTGTCATGCATTTACCTCGATTTCTCGATTACTAAAGCTCCGTTCGCGATTATATTGATGCCTTAGACGTTCTAGAGCATTGCTTTATTACTTTAACTTGACTTCATAGTAACCTTTAGTGTCCCTTTAATGCATGAAACACGGCATCCTGCGCGGCCTGAAGTGACATACTGGTCTCTGCTACCTCCCTGACGCTGTCGTATTTTCCCTAGATTTTCCGACCAATCTTCGTCTTTTGCATGAAGTTTTCACCTGTGCCACGACAGCTGGTCTCAAGCTTAACTTGAAGTGCCTATTTGCATCTCGAAAACTGACTCCATTTGGTCATGTTTTCTCCAAAGAGGTCATTTTTCCTGATCCTGCGAAACTTCGTGCCATATCCGCTAACTTTAAAGCACTACGCAGTTTCATTGGCCTATGCTCCTGTTTTCGACGATTAGTTCGCAAGTTCTCTACGGTTGTCGCACACCACAAACAGCTTCTGCAAGGCGCCAATGAGCTTTCTATTTGGTTGGAGGCCTCTGAATATGCCTTTGCAACTCTTCGCCGCCTACTTAGGGCTGCGCCGATCTTGCGCCATTTTGATCAAAGCCAACCTACCGAACTTCACACTGGCACCAGTGATGTTGGCCTCCGTGCCGTGTTTAATCAATGTAAGAACACTAACGCCGAATACATCGTCGGCTGTGTCAGATGTACCCTCAAAAACCCGGAAACTATTTACTGAGTAACAGAAAAAGAGTGGTTGGCCATCGTATGGATTGTTCAACATTTCGCTCATATCTCTACGGTCAACCCTTCGGCGTGGTGACGGATAACAGCGCTCTTTGCTGGTGGTCTAACCTCACGGACCTGTCGAGCTGCCTCGTCGGGTGCAGCCTCGGAATTCCGGAATAAGGGATCCGTGTCGCCTGCCGCTCTGGAACCAGACACTACAACGTAAATGCCCTCTCGCGCTTCCCATTTAAGTACGCCAGCTACAGTCATGATGTCTCATCACTTGACATCCTAGGCATGGCCTTGGAGCAAAGCAGAGATCCATGGATCGTCATAATACTCGATGTTTTGTGAAATCTTCTGACAGCTTCGGCACCTGGAGCATTACGCCGACAAGCGCTGCAATTCCCCATTGGCGACGGATTTTCATACCACCGCAACTACTACAAAAACGGCGGCATATGGTTCTTAGTAGTGCCCCGCCGTATTCGAAAAGATTTATGCTCCGCTTTTCATTCTGACCCCAGGTGTGGTCACGGCGGAGTTTTGAAGACTTACGCACGGCTTCGCCTACAATATTATTGGCGTGGGATGTAGAATTTCGTCCGCAAACACTTATGCTCCTGCATTGCCTACCAACAAAGCAAATATGCCCCGCATCTCTCCACTGCACGTCTGCAGCCACGTCCTTGCTCAGCTCGGCCGTTTTACCGTGTCGGCTTTCATTTATACGGACCTCTACCAACAGGTGGCGCTGGCAACCGATGAATTATTGTCGCCGTGGAACATTTCACATAGTGGGCTGAAACCAGCACCTTGCCTGCTACATCAGCAAAAGGCGCCGCCTCGTTTATTCTAAATAAATTTGTTCTCCACCATGGCGCACTTCGTGAACTGCTGAGTAATCCGGGTCGTCTATCCCTCTCGGACGTTCGGCTGTCGCTCCTATTTTATTGCCATATTCACCAAGCCGCTACTGCTTATCACCCACAGACCAATTGCTCAACAGAACAATTCAGTAGAAGTATTGGTGACATTCCATCAACGTATGTTGCGTCAGACCACTCCTACTGGGATCTTGTACTACCCTTTGCCACATACGCATATTACACTGCCTCTCAAGACACTACCCGATTTTTACCATTATTTCGCGTTTATGGCCACCAGCTCTCCAGCACCATTGATACGGCTCTCCCGTACCGGCCGGACCCTGCCGGCTGCTCATGCATTTCTACGGTCGCTCAACACGCCGAAAAATGCCGAAACTGGCCCGTTCCTTGACGTCTGCTCAACAGTGACGCCAAAAAGAGCATCATGACCTCAAACCACCTCCTTACACCTTCCCCTTCGACGCCCTCGTGTGGTTTTGAGTCCCGCCTGTTGCTGCTCGTGGCCTTTTGTCCAAGCTCCTTCCGAAGTACCACGGGCCCTATCACTTGGTTGCACATACCACCAATTAATTACCTACTACCCCGTCCTCCCCCAAATCCGTATTGCCAATTTCCCATTTCTGTCGTGGCGAGCGAGAGAGCATGGATGCACCCTACCTGCTGCTGCGGCGTTTGTCACTCTGCTCTACGACACAAATATACCCCTTTTCCAAAGGAAAGGTTTATCAAAGTATTTTCTCATCCATCGAATAATAAAGGGTCAACTCCGTTCGCATAATTTACCTTGGGACAATGAACTACATAGTTTTTACTTAGGAGAGAGTTCGCGCTAGGAGATATCTTCTAGTGGTACTGGCGAAATAAAATGTGAATTCCGGAAAACCACGCTAGGATAGTACTCTTTCATTCCACGATGCATTTTTTCACAGTCACTTGCATCTGCAGGTGCTCCGAGGGATTAGCTAAGTGATAAGTTAACGCCAGTCTACAAACACAAATTATCTCGTCATCCTCCTAATTATCGTCCGAGTACTCTCACATCGCTACCATGTAAAACGATGGAGCAAGTTTTATCTTAATATTAACAAATTTACCGGAACATAATGGGCTTCTCATAGCAAATTTACAGAAATCTGGGTGAGTTGGTACGGTTTGTAGCGCCAAGTGACGAACAGGCTAAAAGAGAACAGGACTAGCCTTTTCTAGCGTTCGTTCACAGGGGCACAACATCGTTTCCATTAAAATAACTCCCGTGAATCTGCGCAGCTAATTTTCACTAATGCTTTGCATAAGGTTCTCGATTACCTAATCATAACACTGCATTTGCCTTGCGTTGGCTGATATATTTTGTAAAGAAAGTCATGCCTTGCTATTTCTTTCAACTTAGCCTCCTTAATCTTGACCACAACGCCTTCAACTGTATTAAATATTTTCTTGCAAACCGTACTCATTTCGTCCCTGCCAACAATTTTAGATCATCAATTCAACCTACTTTATTAGGTGTACCATGGCGCTCGGTACTAGGAGCGTTAATATTTATGATCTTTTATTCACTTGAAACTAATATTTCATCAAATATTTCCTTATTCGCTGACCACTGCGTCATTTATCGGAATATATATCGCGCTGATTATATTGCTGCTCTTCAGCGCGACCAGAGTACAGTTCTTAGTTGAATTTATTCTTGGAAGATGGAATTAAACGTGACCCTAAGGGCCTCTAAAACACCCAGAGGTCGAAATTTAGTCGTGGTATTGTGGTTGTGCACGAATCTGCAACGAACACCTAGCCGCCGTGCACCCTGTGTTGCGCGCCCATCTAGAAAGGCACGCAGATATAATGGATCCGCACGGTGACACGGCGTGCCGAAGCGCCTCCGCTGGAGGTGTGCAGCCGCCATTGCCGCCTTCAACAGATCGCGGTGACGATACGAATTGGAACGTTACAGGTGTCTCCGCCCACTGGCTGTTGGCCCGTTCCGCGCTAATGGCATCGCCAATGCCGGTGCGCGTGCGGCACCGAAGTGGAACCCACAAACACGTAAATCGCCGTGGCGCTTTCATTCTGCGGTAACTCGATTGCGCTCAAGCGAGGCATTGTGCAGGGCGTCATCATGAGGCAGCCGGTGTCGCGTTGTTTCGTCTGCCAAGTCGGCGCTCTTGCAGTCAAGCACCGCACCTGGATGCCTTCTAGCCAACGCAAAACACTGTCGTAATCGGTTCGCGCAGCTAATCAGACTATTATCACGGCTCTGTTGAAATGCGAGCGACTGGGCAGTTGCGTTGCGGACCGTAGTTACCGATTCGCAAAAACGCACAAGCGAGCAGTAGGATGACTAAGGTCAAGGAGCGCGCGTACCTGCTATCAGATTAACCGAAAGGCGTAGATCCTTGTTCAACCAGTCGGAAGCGTCTGCTCCTAGTGACGTCACCAGACGTACCCTGGAGCCCTATGAGTCACGTCACATCACGTCATGTTCTTTTTTTAATTTTGTGCCACGCCTGTGACATGTAGTGCTGCAACGTTTGGCATCCTTGATCGTGACGGCATTCTGGACTCGAGGCGTGTTTACTTGAAAGGTAAAAAAAAATATTTAAGGTGGTTTAGGGGCCCTCAATGTAAATCTATGCGAGTTTGACGACTCTCCTTAACCATGCCACAATAGTTCCTCATTAACACCGTATAGCAATCTGTTTCGTCTTTCCGGTATCTAATATTTTACATTTATAATAACCCTCCTTGGAAACAACATGTTCGATTGATCTAGGTGAAAGCTAATAAAAAGCTTGATTTCTTTAGAAAGAATTTTTTTGTGGCACGAGGTTACTTGATAGCACACACGCTCCCAACTAGTATACGCATCAACAATATAGGATCCTATCAAAGAAACACTAAGGAATGCGCTTGAAGCAGTCAAAATCCACCATTATTGGCGATGAGAGATTGCTTCAATCAACATAAGCAACGGTTTTAGCAGCTTTACCATGTGGTATTTGCGGCAGTATGAAGATTCATGAAGGTAATATGGCTAAATCTTTCTTGCATAATTTGAGCTTCTACGCAGGATACGTATTTGTGGATAAAATTTCAAACAGAGCTCCGTGATTTCGCTCATGAACATTCCCCTTACTATGATAGGCTTGTTGGAAAAGCTCGAGGATATGGAAGAAATAATCACTCATTAACACGGATGTTATTACCATATCGATCTCGCAAGGCAGTTATGTAGAGATAGAGCAGAAATTACAGGAAGCGGTAGATAAAGTGGAGGATTATCTTACAGGCATGGGGGTTGAATGCTCCCCAGAGAAATCAGAGCTTCTCGTTTAGAGATTCACCGCTTAGGACAGGCTGCTCATCAGACACATCAAGAAGAGAGAGTATGAGGAGATACAGATTCGTACGAAGAATGACGGTGCCATCGCCATCGATAAACAAACTTGAGTCCTCGGACTGAACATTGACTCGACGGGAAGTAACGGCGAAACTTGTAGAAAGTAAGTCGGTGCCCTGGAATAGGGGCGCCGACCTTGTGAAGCGGCCAGGACTCAGAACATGAAGACACCGGCCCACCGCCAATCTCTCTGAGATATAGAGAAATAAAGTTTTTCCATTCCATTCGTTAGAAAGGTCACTAACGCCATTAGACTGATCAGGAGAATGATGAAAAGTATCACGGAATGAAGGAGGCTAGCATTGTTAGGCTCTTTCACTCTTTTTCTATAGGCCATATCGTTCACGTAGCTATGTAACTTAACTGGTACAAGGCAGAAAAGGACAAAATCGATACACTCATAATTAAAGCTTTTAAGCAGTCCATAAGCGTTCCAAAAGCACCAGTACTGAGAGAATAGTGCAGCTCGACATGCATAAGACCTTAGAAGAATTGATTGAAGCTTAACAGATAGCTCAGTTGGAAAGACTACCCAGCACCCCGACTGGAAGAAGTATACTTGACAAATTACGAATAAGTTACCATAACCAGCAAGGACCCAAGGTTTCGTTGGCAAGAGAGATAAGGAGCCGAATTCCAATCATAAGTTTACCCAAATTTATGTACCAGAAATTCAATCAGGGCAAAAGAACGACCAGAGCTAAATCTCTACTCAAACGCTATGGCAATGATGAGGAAGCGCTATCCTTGGACGCCGCGGAGTATTCAAAACACCAAGCGTTGGCAGCAGTAGAAAAAAATGCAAAGCAAGAAAGCGTCCACACGTGCTCAATCAAAACCACGGCACCTGAGGTTGCGGAGGAGGTTCCCATCACTCTGGCTGTCACTTCTTCCAAATATAGATACATTATTAGCGACTCTGAATCGGCTATACGAAAACCGAGTTGGAGCTAGAACGGAAGGATGGGGTAGACTCTTCTCATTCGGTGACCTTATTCAATTCTATAGAAAGTCGACGTGTATATATCCACCTCCTAGCCCAAAATTGGACAGGTCTCAGGCGGTTGGCTGGAGGCGCCTTCGAACTAGAACTAACACGAGCTCAGTACAACTTGACCGCTTATTTCCGGTATTATACTGTGATGCCAAATGTAAATTATGTGGTGATAGAGGAGCCACCCCAGAGCATGTGCTCTGGGATTGTGAAATAGTTCAGAAGAGAATAGCAGTCTCCCCTGATGAACTAGAGGCGCGGTGGAGAGCCGTACCGACTGGGTCAGATCTTCAGGACCATCTTTTGCCAAACCAGCAAACCCGCAAAGCTACCGAGAGACAGGGTCTCTCTGCTATTCCCGACATGGCGTAGACCCAGGCCATCAATTTGCAGCATGTTTAATACAGTTTTGAACACACACACTATTATTGCAGAAGGCGTGGAATTGTAAGCGATGTCCTCTTTAATAATGACCGAACAACGTTATATAAGGTCGAAGGGTGTTGCCAGGTGCCGCTTGTGTCATGCCCTAAAGGTAGATATCGGACCATGTGACATATGCGCTGTAGGTCTTTGCTGACTTCACTTAAGGGGCAGGACTCGGCGTCGTAAACTTTTCTCTGCGGAGCACCGATAAAACCGTGACACCTGCCCCTTCAATCACGTGTCGCTGGCTAGGAAAACATGGTAGAGGTGATCGATGCCTGTAAGATGTGCATTGTTTGTAAGAAGTTTTTTATCACGGAGCCTAAAACGCGTACTCGACATATGCCTTTACAGATTATGTTTCCGCTGATGCGAGTATCACCTCCAAGAAAAATCAAAATAATTCATTCACTAAACAAACCATATAAATCAAAGACCTCTTTGATTGCTAACTCTACGGCAGATGTTAATAACAAAATCAAGGAGGAAATTGGTAAAATAATCTTGTTCAATGTTTATGCTTTTCATAATGCTCATGCAGACTGACATCGCTCGCGTACAATTACTTTTTTTCTGGATATCTGATTGTGCACGCAGCCTCGCAAAGTGCGGCGCTAGGTCTAACCCCTTTATGACGAAGGGTGGTAGAAAAGGAAGCTGCCGTCTCGCTTCCCACTTCCTACGAACTGATTCCTAGTAGCGCTTTGTGCAACTCCCTCTTGGATAGATAGTCACCTTAGAAGCAGGGGCGAGAGGGACTGATTTGTCGCTCGGTACTGTACGCTTTGCCAAAAGTTCACAGGAGAGTTGCACCGCGAGCCATGGTTGTCGGTGCTGCGTGTGTAACCAGGTAAATTGCTGGAATTATATGACGCCAGTTATTTCGGTCTACGTGGCCATTAAAACACGTAATTACACCTTCCACACGCACATGGTCTGATGCCCGCGGCAGTCGGTCTGGTTGAAGCGCAGCGCGAGCGTGGCTCTGCTTAAGCCTCCTAGCGGCTGGTTACTTGGGCGCATAAAGGAGAAGGCTCTTCCTCTTTGGCTCGGGTCGGCAAGGGCGCGGACCTCCCGCGCGTGCGCCGATCCATGCTTCTGCGAGACCTTCTCGCGTGGCATCCTTGGAACTCGCCATCGTTCACGTGACGGTACGCGCGAACGACCAGGCGTTGGGATCCAGCATGGGGAGAACATATTCGCTCGATATCCGGCCGCGGTGAGTCGGACTTCCTAGATTTGTCGCGCGCCCATCAGCATGTTTTGTGGATAGCAACTCGCCTAACAGGCATTAATCAATGAAAGGTGCAAAAAATGCCCTTGTGATAGTTTGCACTATTGTGTTGTCGTTCCTGTGTCCCAAGAGCACGGATAATAATCCCACAGAAGAAAGGCTTCTATACCGCCATCCGTCGAGCCTTCAAGGTATCCTTGGGGCTACCGCTCAATGCAGCCACCGAGCTCTTTTCCATACTAGTACACAATACTATTGCTAAAATCGCTGAGGCTCAGCGCACAGCGCATCTCTTCCGGTTTTCAGGAACCAGAGTGGGCAGGGTCATCTGGTCACTCTGGGAAATTTTACGGAACACGAAAAGGAAAACGTAACACATATTAGCAAAGAAATCAAGGACGTCATAGTGGCCAGTCGCTTTCCCAGGGACGTCCACCCCGTTTTTAACCAAGGGAGAAGCCTCGCCTGCACGAAGGCTCTTCTTGCGGAGGTTGCGATGGATGCTGTGTTCGTAGACGCCACCCACGTGGTCAGTCGCGATGCTTTTTTGGTAGCCATAATAGACACCCACGAAGGAGCCTGCAACGCACTCTCTGTTTACACCAAGAAAATGGAGGTGCCCAAACAAGTGGTCATTGCACGTCCTCTGCTAGATGAACAGCGCACGGTAATCTATAGTGATTCTTAGAAAGCCACTCGCGCCTTTGCTAGGAGAGCGTCAGGTGCGAAGGCTTCAAGTTACTCGAAGGTAGATCCATTAGTCTCTTACTTTATAGTTTGGCTCCCAGCTCATACGGGTGATTTCGTGGGAAGACAGCGGAAACTTAACAGATGAGCTCGTAGGTCCACACAAAGGCATACCAGCCGCTCTCCCCTGCAGACCCCCTCGTCTCCTCCGAAGGCCTTTAAAGATCAACTTGAGACGTTTATTGTGCTCACAAAGCACTTCTATTTAGGACGTAGAGGACTGTCTCTTCCAAACAAGGGACTTAACAGGGCCCAGTCAGTCACTATCCGTTTGCTACAGACAAACTCGTACTGCAATCCTTGGCGCATGAGCCGAATTGACGCGGACTATAACGGATCATTCACCTGTGCACTGTGTACTGGGCTTGCGAACTTGGGACACTTGCTGTGGGGATGCGCGACCCATGCCTCCTATATGGAGAACCAGAACGTGTGGGACGACGCTCTTAGCGTCGAGGCCGACTCTGGGCTATCGTCCGTAAAGCCCCCGAAGCCGCGGAGAACCTAGGGCTCCCGACGCAACGTGGGAGGTGCCCTTTTCGGGATTCGGAAATAAAGTTTCACGACCACCCCCACCTAAACAGATATAACGCTATGCTTTCCTTGAAATTTACTACGTGCAATTTTTTTCGATTTTAGCAAGTTGGGCATTTTTACACATTAATACTAATTTGTAGTAAATTTTGTCCGCTTTTGTGGTTGTATGCCTGCAAAATAGTGGATCTGTATGTTTTAGAAACCAGGTGTCATGGATGGAGCGCAATCACTTTTTCTGCATTATTGTAAGTTTATGTAGGTTTGTAAGTGTGCTGTTTCTCCGTACTGACGCACAGTAAAACAAGTCGAAATTCAAGAACGCGTAGTGTATTGTCCGTTTACCAATGCCCGGAAGTATGCGGCGACAACAACTTAGCACACCGGCAGGTTTCCTCAACTTCGTTAGTAGGTTTTTTAAGCGCTCAGTCCAAGACGCGTGCTCCGTGGTAAGGACTTGGAGCAACTTTACTCGGAGTCGATTCTTTTACAATTATTGAAGTGGCTGGCTACAAATGCAACGGAATGGCTGTATTAGAAATTGTGAACAGTAAAAAAGCTCATTTCTCAACCGCAGCACAATATGGGCAAGTGATTATTTACCAAATCATAATCATGACTATGTTCTTCAGAAGAGTAACATATGACTGCTGAAGAGGGAAACGAATACATGAAATTGATTTCATAGGGGCATAAATGTTTCGTGCTTGTGGTTATAATTACCACGGTGTCTATTTCGCCGTTTCTTCCCTCTGGCGAGAGGTAACGCCAGTCTTAATAAACAATTCACGAAAATAAGCACAGACAAATTACCAGCCATATGAGTCAGGTACTTGCGCAGCAGCTACGTCTTTCACTGAAGTGAGGTGGTAAACTTCTAATAGGCATGCAACGTATCCATTGTTGCTTTAAGGTCGGCCACAAGCCCCACTGTGCATCACAGACGTTGGTTTTTTTCCATTAGTTTTCCAAGCCGCACAACCTGCAGCTGAATAGATAACCAGCAATGTACATAAGGCATTCGTGCGCGTAGTTCGGTATACCTAAGCAACCTAAAGAAAGACAGCAAAAATGAGAAAATTCAGAGCTCTTCCACTATGCAAAGATGGAAGACCAGCGAAGCTGTATTGCTCAAAGCACTATAAGGTTGTGTATGGTGGTTATGCTATATTGGTTCCATAAAGGCACAAATGCATAATTTGTCTTGTTTCGGCTTTTCTTTGTTTATTTTGGTATTTACCTTTCATTTTCCTTTTTAATGTTTGATGTTCTATATTTGTTATTGTACTTTTAAATTTATGTATTTCTTTCACTCATTAGCGCTTTTTTTTCACTTTTCAAATATACACGACCTTTCAAGACGTTTGTCGTAGAGTACCGCTTGGGTGACGGTGTTACTTTTACAGCAAAACTCTATCGCTGGTAACTCGAAAAAATGTGCCCGAGATGTTTACAAAAAATCATGAGCCATTCCACTCAGTGAAGCAGGTTGACAAGCGAAGCTGTTTAGAAAACTACAAGGAGGTGACACATAATTTTCAACAAAGGTGCGAACTCATTTATTGTATTGATGGGTGAGCATCGTGACGAAAGATACGCACGCTCTTTTACTGTCTTCATTGGTGGTGATTATTTCACTGGCAACAGCAATCAAATTATTTGCTAATCTCAAATCGATGCACATACGCCGCTGGCCGGTTCGTTGGGCAGGATAGTTGTGGCATGCAAGGGGTATGTGCGAAACACGGAAATCGTAAACTGCGCTCTTTTCGGTACTGACATAACCACATTGGAATCACCGACAACAACAAGGGCACCAACACTGGCCATTGCAGATAATTCACGTAAAGTGAGTTGCCATGAACTTTACGGGACAATGAATCATTGCATTTGTTGCTTGCTTACGGGACTTTGAGCCATTGCTCACAGGAGTATCAACCATTGATGATGACAGTTTTTGGCATGCTGTTTTGTATGTTGTATGCGTGACTAGAAGAATTGAAGTACTTTCCGCTTCACTTTGCTGAGTGCTTGCAGCCTATGCCTTACGAGGCAATGAGCCTTTGTATTTTTGCTTGCTGACGGGAGCATGAATGCTTACGGGGGCATGAGCCACTGATTAAGATAGTTTTTCTTCACGGAGAACAAATATGTACAGAACCCTAGCTATATACAGCTTCGCTGTAAAACAAATAATCATTTGGGCTGATCCTGGTGATATTGCAGAAAACGTCCGAGCTCAATGGCACATACGCCTGTGGGCTCGGGGACCTGTAACCCATGCTTGAACTACCTTGTCACGTGAGAACCAAGTTGTCCCAGACACAAAGGTAAGAACAGCTTTTCACAGCGAAGCTGTCTATGGCTAGGATCTGAAAAAAATGTGTCCGAGATGTTGACAAAACCAAATCATCACGTAGGCCAATCTTGGTTATACTGCAGACAGTCTTCGTTGTGGCTCATTATAGTTTACTTGTTTACTTATAGTTGTAACGCGCTCACAGTGTGGCAGAGCTTGACGCACTGATGTCATTGCTGATTGGTCGCGCAGTCCTCAGCGTCACCTCAAACTTTCCTACGCGTTGCGGTGAAGCGTCTATCACACGTTGCCGTTCTGGCCGCAATAAAAGTAACATTCACGACGTGCAACGCACGAAACTTCTTTTGGTGCAGCTAGCAAGTGTGCACAAAACATCTGTTGGTGCACTTTCGCAGTGTGCAGTACTAATAAGTGTAACATTTACGGCGTACAACGCACGAAACATCTGTGGGTGCGCCTTCGCATTGTGCAGTAGTAATACATGTAGCATTTACGACGTGTGACCACGAAATCTCTTTTGGTGCAGCTTGCAAGTGTGCAGTGGTAATGCAAGTAATATTCACAAGCTGCAAAGCGCGAAACAACTTTTCGTGCACCTTCGCAGTGTGCAGCGGAAATAAAAGCAAGATTCACGTTGTGCAACGCGCGAAACATCTGTTGGTGTGCATTCGCAGTATGCAGTAGTTATAAATGCAACATTCATAACGTGCAACGCACAAAACTTTATTTGGTGCAGCTAGGAAGTGTGCACAAAACATCTGTTGGTGCACTTTCGCAGTGTGCAGTAGTAATAAAAGTAACATTCACGACGTGCAACGCACGAAACTTCTTTTCGTGCAGCTAGGAAGTGTGCACAAAATATCTCTTGGTGCACTTTCGCAGTGTGCAGTAGTAATAAAGGTAACATTCACGACGTGCAACGCGCGAAACTTCTTTTGGTGCAGCTAGGAAGTGTGCACAAAACATCTGTTGGTGCACTTTCGCAGTGTGCAGTACAAATAAAAGTAACATTCACGAAGTGCAACGCGTGAAACTTCTTTTGGTGCAGCTAGGAAGTGTGCACAAAACATCTGTTGGTGCACTTTCGCAGTGTGCAGCAGTAATAAAAGTAACATTCAGGACGTGCAACGCGCGAAACGTGCAACGCGCTGGCGACCGTACAAACGCCGTTGCTTCTCTTGGGAGACCAGAAAGCAAGCGCGGGGAATTTCGCGTGCTTGGGCTGGCCTGGTTATGGCGTCAATTGCATACTCGCTGGTCTCTGCTGCGGCAGGTGGAAGGGATGCGTCCAGTGGCATCGAGGGTCCTCGGCCGAAGAATAGAAGCAACAGGCAATGACCGGCAGTGTCGTGACGCGAAGAAGTATATGCAAAAACATATGCTAGGGCAACGTTCCAATATGTGTGGTCGGACGATACATGCTTTGCAAGCATGTCTGTGAGGGTGCGATTCAGACGCTCCGTGAGGCCATTAGTCTGTGGATGGTAAGAGATAGTCAGCTTGTGCTTGGTTGTGCATAAGATGTCGGCGATGATTTTAGAGATGTCTGACCGTAGTGTGGAGCACCTTACTGCAGAATCACGTCGCATAAAAGAAAATCGTTGACATCTGTGGCGCAGCTTGTTGGAGCGCTTTGGTGCTGGCATAGCGCGTGGTGTAATCTGTCGCCACAGCTACCCACTTATTGCCAGACGTGGATACAGGGAAAGGGCCAAGTAATTCTAAGCAAACGTGAAAGAACGGCTCCGAAGGAATGTCGAGTGGCTGAAGGCACCCGGCAGGGAGCGTCGATTGTGTTTTTTGGTGCCGCCATTTGCCACACGCCGCAACGTATTTCCTGATGGAGCGGGGAAGGCCTGGCCAATCCTGGAATCCGGTCGTAGGCGCGGGAGACACCAAGGTGAGCTGCCGTAGGTAAATCATGAAGTTCTTGTAGACCAGCTGGAGGTGCTTGGGAATGACGATGAGTAGGGCAGTGCCGTCGGGGCATGCATTGTGGTGGTATGATACACCATTACGGAGAACAAAGTGGGAAGGTACGAATCAGAGGGCGGAAATTGCAAGCCATCAATGATGGTGCGCAAGGTGGGATCCCGGCGTTGCTCGTCGACAACGTGTAGCACCTGAGAGCCGGAGAAAACGCAAGCGTCGGCATCGGGATCAGGGTCGGTGGGTGGTTTGTCCACTGGATAGCCTGATAAACACTCTGCGTCTTGATGTAATCGGCCCGACTTGCACACTACTGCATAGTAATATTATTGCAGCCGCCGAGCCCAGCGACCAAGCCGGCCGGTAGGATGCTTGACTGAGGAAAGCCAGCAGAGCACGTGGGGGCTTGTAATTACGGAGAAGTGCGTGCCACAAATGTATGGGTGGAATTTGGAAATCACCTAGACGAAAGCCAGGCATTCACGATCTGTAATCGAATAGTTGCGCTCCGCGGCTGTGAGGAGGCGGCTAGCGTAGGCGATGACACGATCTTGACCTTGTTGGTGTTGCGCTAAGACGGCCGCGATACCGTGATCACTGGTATCAATAGGCACCTCGAGGATAGTTCAAAGTGGGCCAGTATAGGTGGCGTGGTGAGAATGTTGGTGAAGTGGGCTAACGCGGCAGGTTGAGCGGGGCCCCACGTAAACGGCACGTCCTTCTTCAGAAGATCAGTAAGTGGTCGGGCAATCGCTGCGAAGTCTTGAACGAAGCGTCGCAAGTCGCAGCAGAGCACTACAAAATTTCGGATGTCTTTGACAGGCTGAGGTACAGGAAAACACGAGACAGTACGAATTTTCTCCGGGTTTGGTTGAATACCGGAAGCGTCGACGAGGTGGCCCAGCACTACAACCTGCCGACGACCGAAGTGACACTTCGATGAATTTAGTTGTAGCCCAGCCTTGAGAAAAGTTGAATAAAAGCTGATAAGCGGTAAGGTGTGCCTCAAATGTAGGCGAAAATACGAGAGCGTCGTCTAGCTAGCAGAGGCATGTTGACCATTTGATGCCTTGAATCAAAGAGTCCATCATGCGTTCGAACATTGCTGGGGCGTTGCATAGACCGAACGGCTCACCTTTAACTGATATAGAGCCTCAGGGGTGACGGACGCAGTCTTCTCTTGGTCTTTTGCATCGACAGAAATTTGCAATAACCAGACCGAATGTCTATTGATGAAAAGCTGTTGACACCGTGGAGGCAATCGAGGGCGTCCTTAATGCGCGTCATGGGGTAGACGTCTTTCTTGGTAATGCACTTTAGATTACGATAATCTACGCAGAAACGCCATGTGCCATATTTTTTTAAGAAGCACCACGGGCGACCGGAAAGGGCTCGACGAAGGTTCAACAATGTCTTTGGCAAGCATCTGGTTCGTTTCATCTTGAATAACCTCACGCTCTGAAGCACAGGTTCGATATGGCCAGCGATAATTAGGACTGGCATCGCCAGCATTTATGCGATGCTTAACGATTTGATGTCGGGTCCAATTGGCGATCGTTGTGGTCGAAGGCGCTGCAGTAGGAAACCAAAATGTGACACAGAGCTGCTCTTTGTTCAGGCAATAGGTCCGCAGCAATCATGGGACTAAATGTTGCGTCAGGCCAAATAGCATCCTGTGGACATGGTGAAGAATCTGAGCAGGCGTCTACTGAAAACGTCATGACGAGGTAATCTCCTTTAGCACGCAGCGTTGCAACCGATATGCCTTGGGATAGAACTTCCTTCGTCAGGGCAAAATTTACGACGGGGAGGCATGTCCGGTTATCGGAGGCAGTGACGATGGAGTGGGACACAGTGATAATGTGCATCCAAGGGACAGCAGGTACAGTTGTCGCGACGTAATCAGCATCGGGCACAGGAAACGATGATAGCAAATCGACGAAAGTCAAGGCTGTAGGCGGCAGGCTAACGAAGGCAGTCGTGCTAAAGTTCTACGGCAGTTCGGCATGAAGATGCCGAACTGCCGGCACAACTGTAGGCACAACTGTCGAATAAAGCTGAATGCGCGGTAAGAAAGTCGAGTAGGAGCATTAGGTGATGGTGACAATTGGTCAGCACTGCAAAAAGAACAGGAACGTGGCGGTCGGCGATACTTATACGGGAGTACACATTCCAGTGACGGCAACAGTGGTGCCTACGGCCACGCTTACGGCTCGTGGAGTAGAAGGCGGGAGAGCCTTCCTCAGTCGACGACGGAGGTTACAACTCATTATGGACACCTGGGCTCCAATATCTATTAACGCCGTCAGAAGGAAATCCCCCGTCGACGTGAACATCAAGTAAGTTCTGCTCCGTTGGGAGCGCCAATAGCGCATTTCGACACGACGAAGTTAATACAGCACTACCCCTAGGAGCTGCACGGAGTAGTTTTCCGTCCGGGAGGGTGTATAATTGGTCGGCGACAAATAGCAGTATGGTTGGGGCGACGGGGACCGATGGCGCCAAGGAGACGGCGAGCGAGCAGGACAACTGTCATCGACGGATACGTCAGAGGTAGGAGGAGTGCGGCGAAGCGAGTAACACTGCGGGTTGGCATATGGGCGAGGAGACGGCAAAAATCAGCTCGAATACGGTGACGTGCAGGAGGTGCAGTAGTGGCCAGCGACGTCGCAAATGCGGAGGAAACAGAGGCAAATGGGCTTGTCGTCCGGTGTTCTCTACTCGTCAGGGTTGCGGTATCTGGGAGGGGAATACGAATCGCTGTGAGCCGTAGCTGTCGGCACCGGTAGGGCCTCAGGTATGGAGACGGAAGCACCGAGCAGGAAAACCGATGTTTGCAAATTCTTGCCTTACAACTGCCTCAGAGACATCGCTGGGGCTGGTTGGTCAAAGGCAGGGTCAAGGTGGCGTTGATGGAACGGTGCAGGACTTGTAGCCTCGAGCTCGCGACGAACAACAAGTGTGAGTTGCTAATTTAAGGGCGGTGAAGTGGTAATGTCGACGCAAGACGACGTCGCAGCAACGTTCGGGATCCGAGAGAACTATGGAATGAGGCGGGGTCCTTTGGCGAGCTCAAAGCGGCTGCATTCCTTCAGAATGATGTCGATGGTGGACGTATTGTTGAGTAATGACAACCTGAAGCCGTTGTCCGCGATACTTTTGAGTACGTGGCCCACTTTGTCAACCTTGGGCATGTTCTCGTCGAGTTTCTGACAAAGAGCGAGCACGTCTCGCATGTACGAGACATATGATTCAGTAGAAGACTGAACTCGGGTAGCAGTTTTTTATAGTAGCCAGCTGCCGACCGGCGGGATTTCCAAACAGGTCGCTGAGCTTCTCCTCGAAAGCATCTCAGCTAGAGATCTTGTCCTCGTGTGTTCGTAACCAGACACGAGGAGTTCCTTACACGAATGTAAGGTCCCAGCGGTTGTTTCGGCTAACACGCTCATACAGGCTGAGCCAGTCCTCAACGTTAACATTATCTTGGCCGCAGAAACGTTCACGTACGTTGTTCTCGGGGTCACAGGAGTAGAAGCTGACGATGTGTCGTCACCGGGAGACATGCTGGAAAGCAGGACGGTGCGGCCACTGCGGAGCTCCGTGGCGAGGACGGGGAATGGTGCCCTCCACCAAAATGTTAAGCGAACGAAGGATTAGGAACTGGAGACTTTTTAGAAAGTATGTTTACACAAGATAACGGCAGCGCCGGCCAATTCAGCCGACAGCTCGAGAGCCAGAGAGCGTTCGTGTGTATCGTCCACAAGAAACACGCAGTATGCATATACTGATATGCTTCAGGTGCTGTGCCTGCAACGTGAGCAGTTCAAGTGGAGCGAGTCATGCTTGCTCACATTGGAAGTGTTTTATCAACAGCGCTTTGGTCACTAAGCAAAACGCACTAAAGCAGTTTGCGTCCATGCAAAGCTAATTCACTCACGTATATTTTCTTTCCTACCGAGTTGTAAAATCAGAAACTCTCAGTGGGACTCAATCTTGAAGGTAAGAAACGCAGCCCATGGGCTGTTCCATCCGTTCTCCTCTTCGAAGTCAGTCAGGCTCGGTCCCAATACACACACCGGCACTACCAACCGTAAATACCAGGATTGAAAGGCTAACATAATCGCAAATGAAGCTCCTGGAAACAGAGAAGCAGACAAAGCGGCCACACATTTTCTTGATGTTCTTTTTCAGTCATGTCCCACGCTTTCAGCGGTTGATGTGGGATTTCCGACAGACCTCAAACACGGCTCCTGCTTGATCTATCAGTCGAACTCTCACAGTGGCAGTGTTGGCGAGCAAAAGTTTCGCATTTCGCCATGTCTTTTGATAAGGAAGGCAAATCAACGGAAACACCTGTGTCTTTTTAAAGAATCGGGTGTTGGCTGAGCAGATTGAAGAATATGCTCGATATTATATAGTTTGCTCGGTCGCCGCATTTTACCTGAGGCGGGGGTGCATTTTCAAGGCGTTCCTCGGCAGAAGAAACGTGCAGTAGTGATCACGAAACGCAACGGCGCCTTTAGTGAAGGAAGGTCCGTCTCCTGGGCTTCGTTGAGTCGAGGAGAAGTATTGAGTTAAGGTGTGTTTATTATTAAGGGGCAAGCAGCAGAAAACGAGACAAATGATTCAAATATATAGGCAGAGAGCTGTGTCTTCAAGTAAAAAACATACAGGGCCAAAATGTGGCATCACCATCAATCACCCTTCAACAGCTGTGTCACGGGGGTTCCTTATGACATCGCACTGAGTTGCGGCCAGTCCAAGAAAAGGCTTACCAAGCGTTGCCTTAGAGATAACCCCCGGAAACATGTTAATGTTTGAAACAGACAGATTTATTTTCACATCTCGATCATTCCAAAGAACGATTCCTTCACAGCTGGAGCAGCTGCGCAGTTTTCTTGCAAGAGAATACTGAGAAAAAGCACACGGAAAAGCAGCATATCTCAATGTAAAGGGCAGGAGGGCTTTCAGTTAACAGACTGACACGCGTACTGATCCGCTCTTTAAACTGACATTTTTCTTACATATGCTTGAAGGTGGCCTTAATAAAGCGTGTGCATAACTTGTACACCAAGCAATAGCAAAAGGAAGATGCGCTCAATGTTCGCAATAGTTATTGTGCGAATCTGCGGACAATGCTTCACGAGCACAAGACCCATGGTTTGTGTCATGCGCTCTGTATTTGATTTTTGCCCAGCTTCATAAAGAAATTTCGACACCAACACTGGCCACCGCTATCTGGTCATGATTATTGCCTTTTATGCGTTGAGTTCAGCGCCTTTTTAATGGTTTTTCACAATACGGTGTGTTCCCAGTAGAGCACGGAAATCATTACAGGCTTTAGAGCTGTTGTAAGTGAGGAGTCCTGTACTATGGGCAAATGCGTCCCAATTCGGTCTTGCCAGATCACGAGGCATACCGAACAAAGCTCTCCTGAATACAAAAATCACTAATACAATCGCTACAGGCGGCGAAAATGTGCTGCTCTGGTATTGTGGCCGATCAACCTCTCCATTGATTTGAAGCGCCGAACACCGACATGTATCAGAGGCTGTATAGCATTGCGTCGCCAGAGCGAGTAGTTCCATTTGAATCATATGTCATAGTTTGCAATGTGCATATTTTTCACCTATTTATTAGTGCTTAGCTGTCTGTAAGTGTATGAAGCACAACGTTGTCGTCGTTTTTTCTCCAGGGAAATCTGGGCTGTCCAAATCACCAGGAAAAAACTTTTCCACAAGCACGGCTCACGTCGTCTTCGTTGTTCTTGCTGCTTCTGGCAGTGAGAGCTTTTAAGTGCGTCAATAGCACCTAATGTCACGCTAAAAGAGCTGCAGCGACTTCTTGAGTCTGCGTACTCAGTAAGAAATGCCGCCTAAATGTCGACCAACCTATCTAGCTACGAGGCTGAAGAGCAAATGTCGAGCGCGCTTTGCTCCTCTGAGGTGGATGAACGTTGTGAAAATGAACCAATTTAATGCAGCCTAGGTTCGCGACTATGAGCACTCGAAATAAAGCGCCTCGACAGAGCTCTTTGGTGTACGGGGAAAAGACCAGACGAAAGCAGCTCAAGTAGCTCATCAAATACTTCTCATTTGGCACGAAGTACACATGTGTACCATTCTTGATGTCTAAAGAAATTCACATCTACACAAAAAGAAATACATATGCATACAAACTGAAACACGCACATTGAAATCTAAGCGCCAAATACGCGGAAGTACTGTGTGAGACGTCTACGTAGTGATGCGTCCAGGAGAAACGCAATGTATCACGCTTGCTATGAACCACTTCTCGCGCAGCTGTAATAGCAAAGTGTGCCGCATTTGCTGTGGAAGGCAGCCAATCAGCTTTGTTTCCTTTCTTTGTGAGCGCATTGTGAAGAAATCAAAACGCACATACAGCATGAAGGATGAGGAAAGTATGGAAAGATGCTCCAACGAGGTGATACCTTAGCACCACGCATTGTCGCACAAAGTATATAAAGATGGCAAAAAAAAGTGTAACCTGAACATGTTTCTTCTCTGAAACCTGCATGGAAGAAAATAACAAGGGCTAATGCAGAACCAACAAAACCAGTCGGAAGTTTGGAGAGTGAGCTTCTTGCAATGAGTCGTTTTGTTCACTTTTATTTCCCTTGTCCTCATTGCTTCTACATTTAAAATGTAGTGGGCATCTCATACGAACAATTGCCATGAATCCTCATAGCGTACTCTTCGTAGTACGGTAAGGAATGCTGGAAAGTGCGGGCTGCTGATTTGACAGCCACCAATACTTTGGCATAAGGCGCGCCAGACAAGTGTACAGCGTGTTTGTGTTTTTGTGCAATTGTTAAGGCGAGTAGCATATCCATAGATCCAATGTGGAACCCAAATCCTATCTAGGTTGGGGATTATGAGGCTGAAAGGGGAATTTACTGTCGAAATGATCCGGCATCATATTCGTATTCATGGCAACAACTATCTTGCGATTGTGCCTGGAAGAACACCCCTGTGTGTGAGATGCAAGAGATCAGGCCATATAAGAAAAGATTGTCGTGTCCAGCAGTGTTTTGCGTGCTGCAAGTCTGGCCATGAAGCCGACGACTGCAGGTGAACTTACGCGAACATGACACGGGAAGATGGCGAGAACGACGACACAGATGCCCTCATGGACGAGGATGAAGCTGTAGAAACACTGCAGCCTCGTAACATTAATGTTTTTTCGTGAGTGCCGGAACGTGAAACACCAGGCAAGAAAAAAGAAACTGAGAATGCCGACTCTCCAGTGAAGGCTGCGGTAGTTTCGCCTGTTGTCTCAAACAACGGATAAAACCTTGAGGTGGCCGGAAGAAGAATGCAGTGTAGTGTTTCAAGCTCCGTTTCCTTTAATGCCGGTGGAGTCGCCGACGGCGTCTGAAGTGATCTACCCAGCTTCATAACTAGAACGCCGGGAGACTAACGTAGAGTCTCAAGACGCAGTCTATGAGATGGAAGCAGAGGTTTTGGACCTAGGAGCTGAATGTTCCAAGTAGCCAGCCTAGTCTGAAGCCCCAAACCTTCCAATAGAAGCGGGGTCGCCGGAGGTGGGCCATTCCCTGGAATCTGAGCTGGAGGACGCAAGCATAGGGCTGCAAGGATGCCTGGACTTTGTTCAGACGAGGATGAAGGCACGTCATGCAGCATCGTCGAGATGAAAAGCACGATTCTAAAAGCACAATCGAAAGCGGTCGTGAAGAGGAACCGTGTTAACATGGCTCCTCAGATACCATCCGCGGAGAAACGTCACAAGTGGTCTTTGGAAAACACGGGTAATGTGGGAGATGGAAATTCAAGACGATGAGCAAAACGTGAACAAGGTGAATGCAGGAGCCAACGTTTCGACAAGTGGACTTGTCTTCTTCATGGCGACGTACGCTATCCTCGCCACAGTATATGCAGGGGCCAACGTTTCGACAAGTGGACTTGTCTTCTTCAAGGCGACGTGCTTTTTCCTCTTCTTTTCAGCCGGCGTGTCAGACGCCCGTGACACGCCGGCTAAACACGTGCGTTGACAGAGCGGGGTGGGGGTGGGGGTGGGGGCGGGGCGAGCTTTGGTCTTGCGCATAACGTTCCTTTACTCTCAATTCGACACGCTAACACACCTTCAATCGTTTCAGCACACTCCCGCCTCACACCCTCTTCCCTTTAGAAGAACCCCACCTAGATATACTGTGGCGAGGAAAACGTACGTCACCTTGAAGAAGACAAGTCCACTTGTGGAAACGTTGGCTCGTGCTGTCACCTTGTTCTTGTTTTGCTCATGGCATACAAAGGCACTTTAAGTAAGACCCAAGTGGTTTGAATGTTAACAATAGGCGTTGGGACACATACGTCACTGAATAAACTTAGGGATTTGGCTTTAAAAGAACACGAAAGAGAAACACTAAATCAGTTCAGATGCATCAAGTATTGCTTCTTTTTGCGCTAGTTTTCTGATGGGAGGTTATTTATAGAAGAGTGTTCAAGTTTTGCTCACAAGCGTTCCTTGTTACATATGAAAATCTCGCCTCAAAGCTATGCAGCATTAGCCGGAGTAACGGTAGTTTTACCGTGGAGCTGTTAGAGTCTCGCTCGGATTCTCTTTACGTCCGCAGCATCGCGAAGCTGGCGGAAAGAGAGCTGACAGAGAGACTGAAAGCAGATTACAAAAATTGCATCGGGCAGTATAACCACGTCACGAGAATGGGTGGAGCCTAGCGGGGGAGCTGGAGCGGCGCCCACGCGAGCGAGGAACGTAGCCCGGATGCGTTCCCTTTCCTGTGGCGCACGAGGCAGGGGGTCAGGTGTTCTTTTCCGGCGGCTCCTAGGGTGCCTCGATACCCGTCGCTGCGTATAGAGTAGAGAAAACCGCAGCGTCTACTACCTAATTGGCCACGCGAATCGGAGACGCCGTTGTTGACGCCTCTGGCGGCCGCCGTAGGGACGCGTTGCCGGCGCTTGTGTGTCTTGTATGTGGTTTGGCACCACTTTACTAGCCTTCCCCTAGCTCCATTGGTCTCTGGTGTTTGCGATAGCAGAGGCGCGCATACTTTTAACGTGATAGCAATAATATGGGCACTCTAGGTGCATTTCTGAAGTCGCCGTTGGCGTCACCATTGGCGTGAGCTTCCGTATGAGAGAAAGCGTGTGAAGGTGAGCCGGCAAACGTGGTTCAATCTCGCGCGCGCGAGCGAGGAACGGCGCCCAAATGATAGTGTTGGTGATCTAAAGAAAGGAAGGACGTTTGATTCTGCAACCCGTGAGGGAGCATGGTGAAGCGTCGTCAGGGGAGAGGGAGTGGAAAGTGAAAGATGATAGAGAAAGAGGGAGTATGTGGCCTAATAGACTCCACTATGCGTGACAGGTGGCAGTTCTCAGTAAAGTTGCCAGCGATTGTAGCGGGCGCTTATAGGGTGTCTATTCCCGCGCAACTTATAAACTCCAGCAGGCTTCGCAGCGCAGGGAGCTGTGGACACACCGGGAACAGCAGGTCAGTCTCTGTGGCCGCTGGAAGGCCCTGGCGTCTGTAGGTGTCGATCACTGTGGAGCGTTTCTGCGCCAAGGATGGGCAGGCACAGAGAAGGTGCTCTAGAGTCTCGGGGTCTCCGCACCTCTTGCAGGCAGGTGACGTGGCGCGGCCCTTGGTGTACAGCCGAGCCGCAGTCCAGGTGCAGCCAGTCCGCAAGCGCAGGAGTGTGGAGTGTCTCTTCTGGAGAGGCCGTTCTCCGGAAGTGGTTAGTGGGGCCTGCCACTAGCCAGTCGGGATTCCGGATGAATAGAGGTGAGCAGGCATCGTAGCCGATATCTCGTGTAATCCGAAGCCGCTACAGCTCTGGTAACCGGGACTACATCATGATGGGCAGCTTAGGCGTAGGTATCCGCTTCTTCTTTAGCGGCTACACCTAAACGCGTGCCCTTTCCTATGGGGCGCGACCCAGGGGGGTCAGGGGAGACAGGAGGGACGTTCTTCGCCGGCGACTGCTAGCGTTCCTCGCTCTCCTCCTCGCCCGCCGCTCCTTACAGAGTAGAGACAGCCGCGGCGCCTACTAGGGTCTTGGCCACGTGAATCGCGGACGCCGTAGGGATACCTTGCGGCATTCGTGTGTAATAAAAGCAATGTGCGACGTGGCCAAAGTGCGTTCCCACGCGGATCTCATCTTCGAAGCGATCTCCGATACTTGCAGAGTGCTCATAGTGCTAGTAGCTTTGTGTGCGCAGTGTTTTCGACGTTTCGTTTGTAGTGAAGCGACAGATGCACGGAGGTCAATTGCCTCGCTGTTGCTGCAGCGATTCTTAACTACAGCATTTTCACAGACAGTTCCGCTGCCATCGAGCGAGATGTGATCATGTTTACTTGTGCGGGCGCGACACAGCGCTGGTTAGCTTACTTAAAACACGCTGACGGGCGAGTTGGTTTTAATCTATCATAGAATGTGTAAGCGTGACTGAAGAAGGACGTAGAAAGAAGGAGACACACAAAGACAACGCTGCTTTTATGTGGGTGTTTTTTCTACGTCCTCATTGAAGAAAGCGCTTTTTATTGACAGACAAAGGAAAACTGGGAAAACCGGGGTCCTGTGAGGTCTTCGGCGATGACCCCTGTCCGGCGGATCAGTGCCCGGCGGCCCTCAGAAATGCCGTCGCGAAGGTCGCCTTCCCACTGATCTATAGTGCGGTTTGCAAGAAGGATACGGGGAAGGGATGGGCATTTAGTCACGCTTACATATCTTGTAATTGGTTATTTAGGCCGTAAACCAATGTTTACAAGTTTGCACGGCCGATAAAACAACTATCCTTACTTCGTACAGCTATCTACTAATTTACTATCGCAAACGGTGCTTAACCTTTTTGGCGAACCTGCGAATTTGTTTTTTTCAGTATGTCTTATTTAAAGCAACTATCCTTTAACTGCGTGAGCTTGGTCGCGCGCGGGATGAAGCATTGGTTTCTAAATCTACTTTTCCAAGAAAATATTGAGAAAGCTCTTATTCAGGAGACCAAATTTTCATCGAGTGTGCAGTTGAAACAGATGGACCACTTCGTTCGCAACAGTACTAATATCATTTGTCGCCTGCTTGTGTATGTGGTGAGAGGACGGCAGTTTTGGTAAAGAAACACTCAGTGGTACTAGTCTACCCTTAGTGGGATAAGGACCAAAACGGCCGTGTATGCAGTGTGGATTTATTATACTGCAAAGGACCATGTAAGCTTATTTCGATTCATGCTCCGAATGACACATCGCTACGAAAACAATTTTTTTCTAGGCTTGAGGCATTATCTTGTTTAAAGGGACACTAAAGAGAAAAATGATTTCTTCTGCATCAGTAAATTGCAGTTCTACAACACCAAAAACACCACTCTAGCAATGCTAAGACGTTTGGTAAGCCAGAAAAAGCGCAAGAACGAAAAACGTGTAGCGACGCCTACTTAAGTTCCCGCTCCTGGGGGCTGTGACGTCTTGGATTCGGATGGCATCTTCTAAGGCCTACTAATTATATATTTAGCGCTACAGATTGACTACATTGTATTCTAAAGGAACCAGATATTAAACATGGCAAGTTTCGGGAACCTTTATTCAGCCAACGCGGCCCAAATGCGAAAACATACTTTGGAATCCCTGACGTCATGCTCACGTACCAGCGCTGGGGTTTCGTCACGAAATTCAAATACTAATACTTGGACCTTCATTTTTTCATCTAATTATCAAACTATTTTTTTAAACGACTGCCTGCGGGGTTCTCAAACAATGCTTCATTAGTCTAAACTGATTCATTGTTTCGCTTTAGTGTCCCTTTAAGCGTGCCATACCATATTTGCCGAAGACATTGTGTTTTATGTGCTTTCGATTGTTTGAAAAATTGATCTCCAGATATCAGCCTAGCAGAGCTCAGGAAGCGTTTCGGAGACTATGACTTGCAGTGTGTTACCAAACTTGCCCCAGGAGATAATGATTGTTTTATGCATTGGCTAGGGGGCTTTATTGGTATTACGTGTCTAGCGACCTCTCATCGTAGGCTGTGTGCTAAAAGTTGAAACGTGTCGCATTCTAAGATCACGCGCTTGGGCCACGATATTTGAATAAAAGCAAAGAACAAGAAAGAGACGCAAGCAGTGGCAGTTGTGGAAACTGGATGAGAGTCTGCTGGATGAAAAAGATGTATGCTACAGCAGTAGAAAGCTAATCAAGGAAAGAACGAAAGGAGGAAACGTAGACGCGATATTGTGGGAAAAGATAAAAGAATACGATTCTTTCCAGTTACAAAAGGACAGCAAAAAGCAGCACTAAAATAGATTGAAACCTGAGCTTTATATTGATACATGCATATTGCGTGTTTCTTGTGGACGATGCACGCGGGTGCCCCCGACAAAGATGACGAACGCTCTCTGGCTCTCAATCTGTCGGCTGAACTGGCAAGCGCTGCAGTCATCCTTTGTATATATCTTGTGAATAGCCTCCAGTTCTTAATCCATCGTTCGTGTAACAAGATCAACTGTGAAAAATTTAATCGAAGCTGAAAACAGTCACCCGGATACCCTTACAGAAGATATCAAAGAGTGCTAAGGGCAGCTGCTGTCAATAATGCAGAAAGTATACAAAGGTATCACAGCAAAGAGATGAGAAACTGGCGACGATTTTCTAGACAAAGGGAAGACAGCGTGGCAGGAAAAACAAAATAGAAGCAATACAACGCGGAGACAGCAGTCTCACATCACAAAACGATATCGACGTTTCCCCAAGGATACAAAGACCTCTTCAAATACAAAAGTAACACATGAGACCATGAGCTCTTACAAACGTAGACTTCAGCCTTAAATTGCGCTGATGATGAGACAAAACAGCAAGCGGATCAATGTATATACGAAAGCGAAATACAATGGGTCATACATAACATAAGCTAAAACCAAGGAAGTCGCCTATAGTTGATTGACTCAGCACTGCCTTTTACCAGGAATTTCCACCGCAATTAGTCCCAATATTACTCGCCGTGTACGATGACATTTTGAAACGAGGATTGCTGCCGCCATATATACGAAGAGGTCTTACTGTCGTACTGCTGAAGAATAAATCAAGGCAAGTGCCGACAGTGACCGATTTCCGCCCCATTGGTATTTCAACGATCGATTACAAAATTCTTGCTAAAATTATAGCTAGACTACTTGCCTTTCAAACAGTCATAAGGAACCACCGATAATATGACATGAAAGGACGTCGTGTCAGTGATAATTTCCATGCCAGCCGGATACTGTGCGAAGCCACCTTCGTTGATGGATGCAGGGCAGCAGTTTTGCGAGTGGATATCAGCAAGGTTTTTGACAGAGTAGCACATGACTTTCTCTGGAACTTGATTAGGGCTGCAACATTAGGGACCAGCTTCTTAAATATATATGTCTGCTACAAACAAAGGTCGAGGGGACTGGTAATAAACTGGCAAACAACGCTGGCAATAGAGCTAAACAGGTCCGTTAGGGAATGATGTCTTATGTCACCAGTTCATTTTGCTCTTAACTACTTGGAACCCCTTTGCCGAACAATTCTGAACGACTGTTACACAAAAGCTTTCATTTTCAGAGATACTTCTCAGAAAGTCCTTGCCTGCGCCAATGACCTTACGCTTGTGCGTGCCTCTAAAGAAGAAGTCCGCCAAGGAGTGCAGCATGTCTTGGACTTCTGTAAGATGTCTGGAGATAAATTGAATTGTGAAAAGTGAGCGGGTGCATGGCTAGATGTATGGGAATCAAAACCAACCACCTTTTTATATGTGAAGCGGACGTCTAGAATCATCAGCCACCTCGGTGTGCTTTTTTATACTGGCCATCTACAGAATGGAGAAAATACAATGTGACGTGGTACTCTGGCTGCAAAAGTGCAACAGAGGCACGGGAGAACTGCCCCACTTATGAAAAAAGCATTAGTGGGTAGCCTTGTGATCTTTCCAGCTATATGGTACTCAGCGCAGATGATGGCCTGTTTGTCGGCTTATGTGAATAAAGTACGTAGATTTGGTGCAGCCTATACTTGGGAGTCACGGTTTAAGCGCATGAGGCGCAGTAATCTATTCTTAAGTAAGGCAAAACGAGGCCTAGGGCTGGTAAACGTAGAGGTACAACTCAAAGCTTATAAGTACCCTTTGTAAAAACGAAACCAATCATAATATACTTCAGTCTTTGAAACACCTAGGCGGGGGTACTTGGGTGAGTGGATTGATGGTGGCTAAGTAGTCCCACAAGTGCGCCCTTGGATTCTACCGGGAGCTGGAATAGAGAGGTGGAACAGTCGCTTCATCGATCAGAGTTTTTCCCAAGAGTGCATAAAAAGATGTAAAACGGAAGAGTCTCTATAGAACACAATCAATACGCTATTCCCACCACAACTATATTGGTCTCGATCTGATAGCCAGTTGACGTTTTCAGGCGTCTACCAAAATATCATGTAAAAATTTCGATTAAGGATTTTTGAGTAAGTTACAAGTCCAAGTTTTACCCGTCAGAACGTGGCTACGCAGCAAAGGCTTTTTTTTGTGCCCTGGTCAACGCACTGCCCATTCTGCCTCTATCCAGAATCTTTGCAGCGGGACTTTGTTTTCTACAAACGCGCAAACACAGCACACTTGTGGAACAGCATACCAATTTTGTTTGATGCACGTATACATCCAAAGTGGGAAGACGTAAAATTTGGGACTGTGCAGCATCGAAAAATAACAGAAGTCTTGAAACTTTAATATTACTAGGTTTGTATGGAAATTGGAGATCACGAAGTGACTACGTCCTGGCTAGAGAAAACAGCGCGGACCCACTTTTCGTCGAGGAAGCGTGCTCGTCTCGGATCCCGGAGGCCCTGGTTCGATGCCATTTCCAGATATAAGTTTACCTAATATTCTATTCAGTGGCAATAATTTACTTTGTTTACAGAAACCTCCCTGGGGAATTTGACTTCAGTTCGAGTGTTCTTTGTGGTGGTTTGATTCTGTGCTATCGGCTATTTTTGGTGTCATCATTCGGTGGCGTCTCCGATTGCAAGAACGGACTTTTGCGTAGTGGGGCATACAATGATTTCACGTTAAAGAACACACAGTACTTGGTGACAGTGCTCTCAATGTGTTTTCTTGTGCTCGTTTCTTCGTGCCTCTATTTTTCTACCAGTATGTCGGACCGAGTAATTTAGGCAGAAGATGTGGTACAGTATGTGTTATCCATTGTAATTTTATTAGCGCAAACAGCTAGCAATGCGCTGGGAGCTATAAAGCCGACATAACTGTTTTTTGTACCTTACAGTTTTTTTCATTGTTGCATATACTGCAATTTTACGTGTTCAGTAGCATTACTTGAAGTCGAAGATATTGCTTCTGTAGCACGACAAAGCACTTTTTCAGATATATTTCACACATTTCCATTCTTTACATTTTGAATATTTACAATATGGCGAAATTCGCAATTGTGGATTGAGATTAGTACATGTCAAGATATCTGACCAAAAAAGTGTGACACAAATTATTTGGTTGGTTCAGTTGATAATGTTTCAAGATCTTCTCATACACATTTCAGGAAAACAATAGCTGAACCCTACCAGGAATGCTAATGCATATTAGGATACGTTGGGGTAATATATCTCATTACCAGCTTCTTTGAAGACGTGTTAACCATCCCATACCGACGACACTTTGATACAATGACCGATACATATACCGACTGAAGAAACGCAAATGTAAACAGCATAAAATATGCTCCTTGAAATATTTATTTTAGAACAAGGTTTTAAAAAAGATATTACGAAAGAAAAGCGACACTTTCCTTAACTGCGGTGGCAATAACGGCTTTACTGCGCATTTTCCGATTTCTAAGGGTAGCTGCAAAGACGAGTTCTTTGTTCTACAACGGCCATGCTCACCCTTTGATGAACGCCCTTGCAACCCAATATCGATGGTTTTAAAACTTCAAAGCAAGAAATAGTACACAATGCCATGCCTCTGAAGTTACACCGTGCCTATATTTCCTTTCAAGCGCTTCTGTTTCCATCACCTAAAGAACGTTTCAAGAACACAAGGTATCTCCCTGTTGACTTTTGACTTTCAGCAGTTGGAGGAATGCAATTGCAAAAGTTGCAAGTGACAAGCCGTGACATAGCCGCCATGTTTGTGTAGTGGCTTTGACATTGCACTGCTAAACCTGAGGGCGCGCGATCAAGTCCCGGCTGTGGTGGCCCGATTTCGTTGAGGTGAAATGCAAACACGCCGGTGTACATGTACCGTGCGTTAGGTGCATGGTAAACAACTCCAGGTGGTCAAAATTATACCCCAGTTCCTGAATACGGCCAGCCTCTTAATTAAATCGTGATTTTGGCACGCAAAATCACAGTATTTACTTAAATTTTTAAGCCATGACCTAAGCTGCCGAGAATATTCATTCTCCTTTTTTGTGAGAGGTGATCGCGACTTGTCAATCAAAGCCTCTACAAGACATTGTAAATTTCTAAAGCTAGCTGCCAGTAGGAAAACATGCTGCCCTTTGGTGCAACAAATCGTGCATTAAAAAAGCCTGCATCGAAGCCAAATGTTTGTTTGCAGGTTTTACTTTTTATGGGCCCAGCTTGCCCGCACTGGGACAGGAACCGATTTCAGCGATAACCCTGCCTTGTCAAGGTGTTTATTGACAGGGTACGAAAAGAGTGAGAGGTGAAACTCGGTGTGGTTCTCAAAATCCTGCGAGCAGTCGCAACCGGGCTCGTACGTAAAGTGGTGGTGATGCGCCTGACTGAACGGCACTTCTTCGTTGCATTTCTTACGGTGGAGAGGCGCCGGTTGGAACGAGCGAGTGAAACGCGGCAAGCTGGTGCCTGAGCTCCCGAACACTGGTTCTGGTCAAGTAGCTGGCGGTTTCTTTTATTCTGTGTGTTTTACGTAATTGGTTTTGAGCTTTTGTTTAAGATCTGCTAAGCTTCCAGAGTAATTTCCTATTTCTTGGCAATGTCACTCTCATCGCCAGGCCAGGAGGTTTCCTCCTGGTCGGCTTCTGTTCCTAACTCTGATTGGCCGGTGGAGATTTTCTTACGCAGTGGGACGAGCAGCGTACCTGTGGCTTTGGTTCCGAGGGATGGCAGGGTGATTCGCATGAAGGTTCCCAAAGCAATTCAAACTGAACTCCGGATGGCCTCGGCCAATTTTCCACAAATCACCGAGGTTCGACAGTTTGGCCGAGGGGGCACTCTTTGCTGCTCGTCAGACCAGGCTTGTGTTCAAGATTTGCTGAAGTGCGGTGTTTTTGTGACACATCCGGTGAGCAGTTTCATTCCTCATCACCTTGCATGTACCAAAGGCCTAGTCCGCGGTGTCGACATAAGTCTATGTCCGGCAGAAATCTTGGAAATGTTTTCAGCGGCAGGCGTGATTTCTGTGTATCGTTGCAGCCGTGTCGTTGATAATAAGCGCATGCCCACTGAAACAGCCATAGCTACTTTCGCTGGAATGAACCGTCCATCGGAAATCAAGGCATGGCCACTTATATACCCAGTTGAGCCTCTATCACCTCGCGTCCTTCAGTGCATAAAGTGCTGGCGGTTTGGGCACTCGATAAAAGCCTGCAGGTCAAACAGACGATGCCGAATTTGTGGAGAAGGCCATCATTCAAATGACTGTTCTTCCCGAAATGAGTGGTGCTGCCTTTGCAGTGGTCCGCGCCCCGCAAATGAACCTAATTGCCCTGCAAGGGCAAAAGAAATGCAAATCCTCGAAACAATTGACAGACGTCGATGCTCTCGTCGTGAGGCCATTGGAGAAATTCAGAGCAGATCTCAAGGGTATACTGGTATAACGGCCCGTCAAACATTGTCTATGGAGAACTCAATCTCTGAGGCTGTGGCAGCTTCCGTAGAAAAGGCATTGGAGAAGGCAATGGAGCGCATCATGACAAATCTCACCGACTCCCTTGTTCAGGTGCTGTCCTCACAACTAACTCCGTGGCTTCAACTAACTAATAAACTCAATATTGTGGATCAGGTGTCGGGTGTACCGTGGAGTCCACCTATTGAAATATCGACCGCGCAGCCATTCACAAATAACGATTTACCAAAGCCATCAACTCCTGAGAAAGTCGACCAAATTGGTCTCTCCCGCACAGATGGGGTGGAAAATCAAGATGTAGATATGGACCCCCGATCTCCTAAACGAACAGGGTCACCGACAGAGAAAAAATCTAGCTCTCCCATGAACTCCAAAGCAAAAAGTACGTTAGAGAGACCCCGACTAAGAAGGACTTTTTAAAAGAGAACGTTTTGGACCAAGCAGCCTCTGCTGCTCGGATTTATTCACCATAGGAACTTTAACAGTAATTGAGTGGAACTGTCGTTCCATACTTTCGGCCGCAACAGATTTATTATATCTTATCTCTACATACTCTCCAAATATTATTACTTTACAGGAAACTTGGCTTGCTGCTGGTCAATCTTTTCATCTAAAAAATTTCCGATGTTTTCGATTGGATCGCCCATCCCGAGGCGGTGGTTTAGTGTTGTTTGTGTCATCAAAAATCTGCCATAGAGCTACTATAGCATACCAGATAATGCCCCCAGACTGTGAAATCCTCGCACTGGATATAATACTACCTGGTTGTACACCTTTTTCTATAATTAACACGTACTTCCCCGTTGGAGTACAAGATACCCGTTATCTAGATACCTCTATTGCTCGCAGTCAGAAGAACATCATAGTAGTGGGAAATTTTATTTCTCATCATGTATCGTGGGGTTTCCGAATGGACACTTGTGGAAACGCATTGGGTCTTAACGAATCATTTCTCCTCTTTAAATTCGAGAGCACATACTTTCGCGCGTGGTCAGTCGCGATCTGCCCTAGATCTTACTTTTGCTACCACGACCATGACAGTCACCTCCTGGAAGACTGTAGATTCCGGAACTAACAGTGCTCACCTTCCTATAATTTTTGAACGGCTTACTCCGTTAACTAGTATAAATAATAATATGCGTACTTTTGTTAACTACTAAAAATTAAAAAATGCTTTAAAATCAGCTTTACAAGCCCAGGAGGGCATGGAGATGGATATTAAAGCAATGAGCCTATGTTCAATACTAAAACAGTCATCAAAATAAGCTAAATTTGCTGTGAAATCTTATAAGGATGGATTATATTTTGCCTGGTGGAATTCTGAGTGCGAACGAGATTTTAGACGTAGAAAAGCTGCATAGAAAAAGCTTTTATACAACCAGTGTCCTCTTAATTGGGTTGATTATACATATATAGCTACCACATTTAAACGAACAGTCCCAAAGCTAAGGAGGATTACGATTCCAGGCACTTCACATACCTTTCGAAGCCTAGAAATAAAAAAAAAACCCTGTTTAAATTTCTTCGATCTCGCAAAGCTATACCGGCCCCCGTAAACGTCGAATCTGTCGTTCTATCAACAAAAGAATTATCAGAATCACTTGAGAAAATTTCTCAAGAACTTGCGCGACGTTTCACACATCAATTGCCGATAGGACTAAAGAAACCTCCCTTGGTAGACGACTTTGCAGCAGTAACAGCGACAGAGCTTGAAGGCATTATTAATTCTTTGCCGGTGTCAGCCCCTGGTCCAGATGGAATTGCAACAGCAATGCTAAAAGTTTTATTTGATTATGGGCCTCAGGACCTACTAAACATAATAAATTTCCCTCTCAAGAATTCATGGGTTCCAAGAGACTGGTTAGTAGCTGAAATTATCCCACTATTGAAGAAAAAAACATCCGGACTTGACTTAGAAAACATAAGACTAATTTCTCTTACCTCAAATGTGGTCAAATTATTAGAAAGGGTTCTTCACGGCCGTATAACAAATTTTATGCGGGATGATAACCTTCTCAGTCCTTGTCAGATTGGATTTCGTCCGGGCCACTCCATATAGTGTGCCCATGTAGATTTAGAGAGCCGCATTATACTTGCTCGCCGCAAACGAGAGTACGCAGCTTTGGTGACGCTAGATTTAGCATAAGCATATGACTCTGTAGAACTTTGCATTCTGTTCGATAAGCTTCACTCTACGAATTTCCCAAAATATATAACCGCTTGGATCAGTGAATTTATAAGGGATAGAGAATTTTATTGTTACCAACATGGTATTTCGACGTCTAAACACAAGCAGACAAGAGGTGTACCACAGGGTTCCGTTCTTTCCCCTGTATTATTTAACATTTTGCTAAGCACCATTCCTTTGTCTCCGGAAGTACATGTTTATGTTTATGCGGACGACATCGCATTTTTTTTCTCCGCAATCAATATACATTCTCTACAACAGTCGTTGCAAAATTACTTAGGAATGCTGGAGACATGGCTAGAGAGATTAAGTATGTCAATAAATATTAGCAAAAGTGCGGTCTTAGTCTTGCCCTTAACTGCACAAGTGTATATATCTTTGCAATACCGACAGGAAATCATTCCTCAGGTTGACAAAGTCAAGTACCTTGGTGTTGTTTACGATGGCGAACTCACCTGGCGCAGTCACATTGAACATAATAAAACAAAGGCAGAACGAGCCGTAGCTATTCTTCGCCGGCTCAGCCACCGCCGCTCTGGACTACGCAGGGATACCTTACTGATTATTTATAAAATGTATGTTGGGCCCATATTAGAATTTGGCTGCGTAATATTTTCCGGTGGCCCCACCTACAAAATTAAACCTCTCACACTTTTAGAAAGAGAAGCTCTACGGTCATGCCTCGGGCTTCCTAGATTTGTTGGCAACGCTGTTTTACATCAAGAAGCCCATATACCCACCCTAGATTGCAGATTCCGCATGCTAACGGTTCAGACATATTTAAATATTTATGAGTTTACAAAAAGGCGTAACCAATATGCTTTTATCACTGAACCATCTGAGTTTTTTCAGGCATCGTGGTCAAGATTCCACAGCCCTTAGATATTATTTGTGCAAGCACAGTTACAACAATTGCACGTGTCCATACGCCAAGTTTGTCATTCAAATAATGACTTAACAGACCTCAAAATTGAGTTCGAGGACATATTTCCAAATCATGCTAAGCTGTTACCAAGGCGAGATTTAATTAACATCTTACACGACCACCTATACCAACTAACCATGGAAAATGTAATAGCCACTGACGCTTCTGTGTGCAATGAGACAGCGGGAGTGGGGATCTTCTCTGAATCTCTACAATGGTGTTACTGGCTTCGCCTTCCCGATTTTACACCTGCATTTCAAGCAGAATTATTAGCGATTATATTAGCGTTACGAAAACTTCCCCAAAACGACCCATTAGCTGTTATTGTGACCGACTCGCTATCTGTATGTGCAGCACTGACTGCATCTTTAGATACAAGAATTCAAAGAACCTTTCGTTCGATGGTACCTCCTTACTTACGGAAAGTATGTTTGCTTTGGGTACCGGGACATCATGGGTTACACTTGAATGAAATGGCCTATTCACTCGCACGAGCATCCCTCAACGGCGCTATCATATCTGTTTTGCCGACATCAATTTATGTCACCGCGGCTAGGTACACAAATTTCGCTATATCCCAAACTCTGAAACATCCATACTAACACCGGCTTCTGATTTGCACCATCTTGGTTTCCCATGGAATAATAATTTGTGTCCTTCAAGACAATTGGAAGTTTCTTTTACAAAATTGAGATGCCGTATACCTCTTCTAAATTTTTACTTACACAGGTCTGGTCTCGCTATGTCCCCTCTATGTTCTTTTTGCAGTGCACCTGAAACTATTGAACATTATTTTCTCTCCTGCCACCGCTTTATAAGACAAAGAAAATTATTAGTGCACTCATTCACCAAACTTGGGCTATCGCTAACCTCACCAACCATTCTTTCTTTTGGTGCGACCTCACTGGGATCAAGCCACAGGGATGCTTTTCTTGCAATTTACAATTTTATTAGAGATACAAAATGAGTACGTCGCTGAATTTGTAAAATTATCAATATTTTCTATTATTTCATTTATTTAGGTTAACTTACTTTATCAAAATTCTTCACAATATTTTCATCATACGTCTAAATTACAGTTCTAGTCTCACGCTCCACAATTTAAATCTAGTTTGGCTTTACTACTAAGCATACGAAAAACCGGCTGCTTCTTGGCAAATCCCCCATAGTGGGCATGCGCCACTGTCTGGGACACAAGACAAGATGCGCCGGGCTAACCGGCGCTTCTTCTTCGTTACATTTGTCCCCCGAAGAAATAGGCGCCATCCTGGCGATGTAAGCATAAGGTAGCATAGAGGGATCGTAGAAGGGCTTGAGCCGATCTGCGTGAACAGTTTGGCGACCACGACGGCGCTGATCAGAAGTCGGCGACACAGGCTCGAAGACATAGTTCACGGGGAAGTTTGTGCAATAACAGGGTAAGGTCCATGGTATCGTGGGAGCAGCTTAGAAGAAAGGCCGGAGATTAAAGGTGGAAACCGCAGCCAAACCAATGAATCGGAAGGGAAGCTTGGGGGGTCAGAGCCATCACGAGGAAGCTTCTGGTGTGTCTGATCTGCGGTGGTAAGACAGCGGGTTAGTTTTCTGCATTCTTCAGCATGCTGCGCAGCTTGAGAGACAGGAACATATTCTGATGAATCAAGCTGGTAGCGTAGAATGGTATCGATGGTACAAGAAGGCTCGTGGCCGTACAGTAGGAAAAACTTGCAAAACCAGCGGTGGCTTGAGTGGCAGTATTACAGGTGAACGCGACAAACGGAAGCACAGCGTCTCAGTTGCAATGGTTGGACGTGACGTACATGGCGAGCATGTCGCCAAGAGTATGGTTGAAACGCTCAGTCAACCCGTTCGTTCGCGGATGGTATGCGCTAGTGGTCCTGTGGATGATGTCACACACCTTCAGAAGCGACGTCACGACTTCAGATAGAAAAGCGCGGCCTCGATCCCTAAGAAGTTCCCGAAGGGCTGCATGATGAAGAAGAAAGTGCCGCAGTATGAATGATCTAACGTCTTGGGCAGTGGCAGATGGAAGTGCAGCGGTTTCTGCATAGCGTGTGAGGTGATCCACTGCAACGATAATCCAGCGGTTTCCAGCCCCGGTACAAGGAAGCGGACCGTAAAGGTCGATTCCGATGCGATCAAAAGGACGGGACGGACAAGGAAGCGGCTGCAAAGGTGCGGCTGCAAAGGTGCGGCAGTGGAAGTAGGAACCGATGTTCGGCGTTGCTAGTCGAGGCCAACGTTACTAGACTAGGTTCAGTTGTCAAACTCTCCGTAGGCGCCGTATATCGCGGGTGCCCCCTTGTCTTGGTGCGCCGCCAGAGGGCGGGCGCACCGCAGGTAGCTCTACGCGGGCGCAGCTCTGCGTTGGCGAAGGGGCTTGAGTCCTCAGACTTCGCAACTTACGTACTCAGCAAGTGTTTTCACCGATGCGTCTTTAAATGTTTGTATAGTCTCGCGTTTAGGAGATTGATTAAAAAACTTTACGATGCTGTGAAAATGCTGCTGCCCTGCCCCAGAGTTGCGCTGTGGAGTCCTTAGTCCAGGGCCGCAGCAGCCCCGGCCGTCCACTGCGCTCTATATTAATCAGCTGTTGCTGATGAGTAGCTGTAAGTAGCTGATTAGTAGTTGTAATCAGCTGTTGCTGCATAGTACTAATTAATTATTAATGCGAACGTATGGTATGACTCATGAGCCGATGTTAGCGCGACGACACGATGGTCCAAAAAGGTCACGGGAGCCCAAGCGAACCAATCGAGGCAGTTCACGACGCCAGTCAAGGCAAGGTGAATTAGGCGAAGTTAATTAAGGCACAGGTAATTAAAATAGAGTTAAGGCACTTGAACCCGCGGTCGTTGGTGAGAGTTGAAGCCTCGACCTTTGGTGGTGGCAACGAATTACATAACTAGATGAACTAATTTATTAATGAGTGAATTAAGTACACTAACAATTATTGGATAATTAATAATTAATTAATTAGGAATTAACTACGCCTTACCTAACGAGGCGGATTTATAACATTTTAAATATCTCAAAGTTACGGCAAACAACATTACCTTGGTTGTTCCCAGCTACGCGGCATTGGCATATTTTAAAACTCTGGCTGAAGTTAGTTGGGGCACACGGTATATACACATACTCAGCACTTCATTTCAGGATAAAAAAAAGGAAGCTAGCACTATTTCTTTCATCAGAGCACCGCATTCACAAGTGCAATGTTGAAACCTACGTGAGCTTTGCTCCCTTGCGGGCAAACTTGCACATTCAAAGTAGGTTATCGCTGCAGGAACGGAGCAAAAGTATGCATTCGCGTCACGAAATAAAATTGGACGATACGGCCCGTAAACTCTTCAAAACGCACACTGCATTTAAGTCGCACAAGAGTGTCGCAAAAATGCACCGAGACTGCACCAAAACACGCATGTATACAACGCGCGAAAACGCATAAACAACGGACAATGCTTCGTCGCCCCGTCCGTGCTGTGCTGACCGAGCAAAGTGCGACAGCATTGCCACGAGAGGCGAGGATCGGTGGTGGGTCCACGCAGTCACGGCAGTTTGACCAACGTTACTAGTCTAGTAACGTTGGTCGAGGCAGCAGCGGATGCACTTGCGAACGAACTTGTACATGCCAGGGCAGCAATATCGGAGCCTAAGGCGGGCGTGTGGCTTTAACACGCCACCGTGTACACATTGAAGATCAGTGGGAAAAGATGCGCCTAAATTAGCCCGCAGATGACGCGGTATTAAGAGGAGCCATTGCCGTCCCTCGGAGAGATAGTTGCGACGGCTCAGGAGGTGATCGCGAACAAAAAAAGATGCGCCTGCCGCCGTAGCGTCCTAGATGCGGTAGCAGTGGCAGGATCAGCGAGAAACTCCAAAAGCGAAGAAATCCACGGGTCTTTGCTCTGCTAAGAGCGCATGTCATTGATGGCAAGTGCTGACAGGACACAGCTGACTGGACAAAGACTGTGCGCGTCAGGTGAAATGGGCGAGCGGGCGAGAGCGTCAGCATCGGTATGCTTGCGTCCTGAGTGGTACACGACCCGGATGTCGTACTCGGAGCGCCCAGCGTGCGAGGCGACCAGAGGGATCTTTCAATGAGGAGAGCCAGCACAGCACATGGTGGTTCGTTATTACATCAAATTGGTGGCCGTATGAGCGAGCTCGAAATTTCATAAGGGCTCAGAGTATGGGGAAACACTCCTTTTCTACAACAGAGTAGTTTAGCTCCGACTTTGTCAGGGTGCGGCTAGCATAAGAAACGACGTATTCCTCAAGACCACGTTTGCGTTGGGCAAGAACCGCCTCAAGGCCGACTCCACTAGCATCTGTATGGACCTCAGTTGGGGCAGCAGGGTCAAAATATCACAAAATCGGAGGAGAGGTGAGCAGATGGTGAAGGGTCTTGAACGCATCATCGCATGCCTTCGACGAGGCGTATAGGGCGTCGTCTCCAGCCAGCAGTTTTTCCAAAAGGGCGATGATCATAGCGAAGTTCTTCACAAAGCGCCGAAAATAGGAGCAGAGGCAGACGAAACAACATAGTCTCTTGAAGTTCGTGAGTTTCGGGAACTCCGCAACTGCACAGAGTTTCGAGGATCCGGAAGCACGCCTTCTTTGGGTACGACGTGGCTTAATATGGTAAGCTTACTGGCAGCAAATAAGCATTTTTTATGTTAAGCTGCAGGCTAGGATTAGTAAGGCAGCTTAATACCTCTCTTAGTCGTTGGAGGTGAGTCTGGAGATCAGGTGAGAAGACTAACACCTGTGCCACTTGAGACCGCGCAAGATGCTGTCCATCATATGCTCGAAAGTAGCCAGCGCATTACATAGGCCGAATGGCGTAACAATAAATTCGTATAGTTCGTACGGTGCAACGAAGGCGGATTTTGAGTGGTCAGCCTCTGCCAAGAGGACTTGCCAATATCCAGATCCCGAATCCCAACAGGAAAATAACTAGGAACCTTGTAAACAGCCAAAAGTATCGTCTATGTACGGTAGGGGATATACGTCTTTGCGTGTAATTTTGTTAAGGCGTCTGTAATCTACGCAGAAGCAAATAAAACCGTGTTTCTTTTTTGCGAGGACAATTGGTGACGCCCACGGCCTAGGGGACGGCTGAATCACGCCACGCCGAAGTATATGGCGCACTTGTTCGTCGATGACACGGCGTTCAGAAGCTGAGACACGGTACGGACGCTGCCGGATTGGGGCGTGCGAACCGGTGTCGATGCTGTGCGATAATATGGTGGTGCGGCCGAGATAATGTTGATGGCAGTCGAAGGAGGCGGTAAATTCGCGTAGCGAGGTGATAAGTTGTACGCGTTGTGTGGTTGTCAGATCGTCGGAGATTGACAGACGGAAGCCCTCCAACGGCGGTCGATTGGCATTGTTGAGAGCGCCGAGGGACGTCGAATGTGCGTGATCGGGAGCATCGAAGAGCATTGAAGAATCCACAGTTTGTACGAAAGCGAGGCACCCTCCGCGCTTTAATGTAATCGGCAGAAAAGACATATTGCACACACACATGGCACTATGGCCAGCACTGAGGGCGATGACGCGAAAGGGCAATGGAAGGGAACGGCGACGGAAGAAGTCACATGGCGTGAATAGCATGGTTGCGTCACGTATTAATGCGCAAGATACGGAGACGATGCCGGCTGACTTAAGAGGGACATCAGTAATTTCTGCCACAAGCATTTTTGGAGACATCAAAGGATTTTCGTCCATGGCTGCATCGGCAAGACAACTCCACGTCGCCGCGGGTACAGTCAATGATGACATTGTTTGATGAAAGGAAATCCCAGCCTAGGATAACTTCATGGGAGCAGGACGGCAGCACAACGTATTCAATGACATGAGGCGACTCGTCGAGGACAACGCGCGCAATGCAGGCTCCCAATGGTTCGAAAGGCTGTGCGCTCGCAGTACTCAAGTACACTCCGGAAAGTGACTTCGTTACTTTTCCTATTAGTCGGCAAAGTCCTGCGCGTAACACTGAAATTGATGCGCCCGTATCGACCAGTGCGAATGTTCGAATCCCTTCGACGTATACCTCAATGACGTCGCAAGGGTTATTTCGAGGCCTTTGGCAAATCGAATGGGACGCAGTTATCGCTTCGGGAACTGTGACACTTAGTTTCCCTGAGGTAGAGGGCTTGGCCGGCGTCTCGTCGGTGAGATGGAGCGGTGGCGTGGGGATGTGGAACGACGAGCATGGTTGAGACTAGGGGTTTCATCCGGCGGCCGAGGAGATTGTAGCGTTCGCAGGGCGTAAGTGCTCATGGGTCGGCGGTTATCGTAAATATGCAGCATACGGCGTCGGCAAAAGCGGGTCACGTGACCCGGAATTCCACAATGGTAACAAATTTGGCGGTTGTGAGCGGTGCGCCGAGGATTTAGCTGACGTAGTAGCTATGGTACAGGCGATGAGAAAGGAATCGCGGGTGGTCGCGCAACAGCTTGGAGAGGTGGACTTGAAGCGAAGGGCCGCGTTGCAGCGACGTCAGCGCACGTCAGGGGCGCCCCGACGGTAGGCGGTTTAATTAGAGCTGACAGGCTCTCGGCGACTTCCTCCGTGATGAAGCTGTGTAACACCGGTGTCAATGGAGAGTATGGTTGCGCGTTCGTAAAGGGCACCAGGGAAAGCTGCCGAGCAACTTGTTCTCGTACCAATTCATTTATCTGGCATTAGAGGCATCTAGAGTCAGACCTGAGACAGCGGCGAATTCTGAGGATGGATGTTGTGCGACTACCCGCTGCCTTCAAAGTTCGTCGTAACTCTGACACAGTGCAATGAAGACATACACTCTGGTCGGGTTTCTGGCGAGCAAGATTTGAAAGGCGTCGTTAATGTCCTTGAGGATATGCCTGATCTTGTCGGCTTCTGGCATTGTTGCGTCAACTCTGTTGCACAGGTTAACGACGTCTTCGATGTATCTGGTGAAATTATCACCTGGTTGCTGGGCGCGTCCGCGCAGACGCTCTTCGGCGTAGAGTTTGCGGACAGCAGGACCATCAAAGACTTCCGTGAAGTTAGTGTTGAACGCTGACCATGTCGGGATGTCGGATTCATGGTTACGATACCACAAATGTGCAATGTTGCTGAAGTGGAAAATTACGTTGTTGAGCTTTCTCGTATCGCCCGTATCGTCCCCGTGGTTGTGCCCGCTGACTCTGTCGTACGAGGCGAGCCAGTCCTCAACGTCCTGATCACCGGTACCCACATAAATAGCAGAATCCCGCTGCCGCTGCACGCCAGGACAGATGACAGTTGGTGCCATGACTGCACCTTGTTGAGCTGAATCGTCAGGCATGGTTCGGGAAGGCTGGTCAGGATCGTCCGTCTTGGGCTGAGATGGTTGAAGGGTTCGGCTTCGAAGTTCCAGTGTTGATAGAGCCGTACCCCGCACCTCCACCAAATGTGAAGGTGTTGATTGGCAGCGTACGCAAGGAGTGAGAAGTCGAACTCTGTGCGGTAGTGAAAACCCTGAGAGCAGTCAGAACCGGCCTCGTGCGTAAAACGCTGGTGATCCGCCTGACTGACCGGCACTTCATTAGATTTCATACGCTGGAGATACGCCGTGCTAACCGGCGCTTCTTCTTCGTTACAGCCTTTTCTTCAGAACGGAAAGGGTTGAATGCATTGAACTTCCCAGTTTAAAGCCCTACAAGTAGAATATACAATTGTGTTTACTTTCTTGGGGCCGCACTATGAATACAGGTTTACCTGATCACTGTGATTTATCACGCAAGCACTGTCTGCCTTTGTCAAAAGTCTACCCAAAGGCAGAACCAGGTCCAGGGGATTTTGTCTCTGAAATAAAAATTTGGAGGACGCTCAAGCTTCGCCATTAACAGTGGAACACGGTAGCATTCAACGATCCCTGACTGCTCCCCACGCTTCCCGGCAACTGCAGCTTTTGTAACCATAATTGTTACCGGGATACGCTGGCGCCGAACACTGTGCGCTAAGGCAAGCGTTCTGGTAGAAACACGGCCTCTTGTGCGCCACCTGGAGGTGTTGCAAGGAACCAGTTGTGCCTCTCGGTGGCCCCCAAGGCACCTGCGCCCCGACGCGTGCAAATCTTGGACCCCGCGGCCAGCCTGTAGATTCTTATGTAACCGTGATGTTTACCGGGAAACGCTGGCGGTGAACACTATGCGTGGAGGGCGAGCTTTCTGATAGAAACGCGGTATCTTGTGTGGGTGACCATGTGGCGGAGGCGAGCGCCATCTGGAGGTGTTGCAAGAAACCGGGCGCGCCGCTCCGTGGCCCCCAAGACACCCGGGCGCCGGCGAGCGCAATTGGCGGCTGCTACGGCCGGCCTGTGGATGATAGAAACTTTGGAAAGTAAGTCTTTGAGTTTTCGTGTCACACAATTGTTTTCTGGTACAATCAAGTTTGCGTGTAAGTTGTAATTTACGATGCTTTCACATATTTTAGCTTGGTAAATTTAATTGTTTCAGTAACTTCTTGCGCTAGTCGGAGGGCCTGCGTGGTAGGGTATGCATGGTTCGGTTTGGTTTTCAATCATAGGTGTACCTACCGGGGGGGGGGCATGAGGGGCATGAGGGGCTCAGAACAGAGGGTCAAAGTAGGCTATTTGCCCCCCTCCCCTTCTTTGAAACCCGGGAATATATAAGCCTAGAATCACAGCTAAGATCACTCGGGTCTACACAAAGCGGCTTGCAGCCCTGATAGGGAGGTCAGGCCTCTCTAACAGCGGCACGTGGGGTCTCGGCCACATTGGTTCTTCAGCGAGCTGATTACTGGTGCTTATATAGCACCCACAGTCTACTCGATAAGAGTTGGTAAATTGCCCCACCTCTGCAAGTCTGCAGTAGTCTTTCAAGTCTTGATCTAGACCTTGATTTGGGCAGCTTGGTCTGTCAATAGTTCAATGCTGCTCCCGAGAGCTTTGAAGACTGTTTTCAATTATTTGGTCGGGAAAGGTGTTCTCGCAGTGAAACTGAGGTAGCACGAAGCATTCGTTTCTCACTGCCGGCGCTCTTCATGACGTCAGCGTTGTGACAGCAAGTACTCCTGGTCACCGAGTGTGATGTGTCTATGTTTCCCGCTAGGTGCATGACACCATGCTTGTCATAGGTGTGTCTACCGGTTCGAGGGGAGGTATGCCGTTCCCCCCAAAGTCAGAATTGAAAAGGAAAAGTAGGCCATTTTCCCCTCATCCTATGCACAAACACTTTTGAATGCGGGCGCTGTCGGCTGCACACTGCACAAATGCAACAAAACAACAGCTGAGGCTCACATAGGTACGATTTATTTATTACGTATCACCTGCTTTCGTTCCCCGCCTCCACGCTCGGCTGACCGCACTAAGCAGCTAAGGGTTATCCTGTAATTTGCGGTGCAAGACGCCTGCGGTACGTGCCTTGCAAGCCTGAATTGTGAATAAAGCTAACGCTAGGATGTCCAAAACAAGTTTAATCTACCATCACTTGCATCATCCCCTGTTTGTTGGGGCCATCTAAATTAACAATCTTTGGAAAGACAAAATCAAATTGATTGTTATAATTTACCGGTATTTTAACAGTGTTGCCATTTTAGAAATTTTGATGCTAGGTTTAGTGACTTTTTGTCTCTTTACGGCAAAGTTTGCTATATAGAAATCAGTGACGTTTTTAGTGACTTCAGTGAACAGATGGCGATATTTTAACGATCTCTAAGTTAGAAAGCTTGCTTGGAAAATGGCCTTCAGGAAGGCGCTTTGATATACAAAAGCCACATGTCAGTGACCGAAACTTGCAGTACGATCATATGGTGCGATGCATAGGCTCCGTGACCACGATGACCCAACGGTTGCCTTTATCTTGGTAGTTTTCACATTGTGGTTGTGGTTCACAGCGCAGTGGTCATCATAGCCTTGACATTGTGGTCACAAAATTGAAGTTTCTTTATTATTTATGACGTATTTGAAGGCGTTTCAGATGATTAATTTACCAAAACCTAGTGGAATAATTTTTTTGTTCACATTTAGAAGACAGCAGCCGAATAAGACACATCGACTGCGTAAAATCGCTTCCATTTCTCACGCCTTTCAGACCAATCACTACTTCACGGCGGCTTTCAGCTAGATCAAGGGCGAGAATATGGTATTTAACATGCGCAAAGCTCGGGTTATTGTCATTGCTATGTTAACAACATGCGGCCAAGCGCGTTCCGCAGAATCTAATTCTGCTACCACGAATGTCGAGAAGCCCAAAGTTAGAGATAATATGCCGACTAAATGCATTTTCATGGTAGGAAAACTATGTTGCTAGTGTTCTTTTGAATCGTGCTTTATTTTTTACCTTCCAATCTGAAGCATATGAAAAATTTAAGCTGCCCTATTGAAAATTTGCCCGATGCTGGGCATAGTGGAATCCATCATCCATCATCATGGTGGATTATGGTAGTGGGTGGCATGCTGGGTGACGGGTGGCATGGTGGGTGCTGGGTGACATGGTGGGTGACGGGTGGCACGGTGGGTGCTGGGCGGCATGGTGGTTGCTGGGCACGGCGGGTGCTGGGCAGCATGGTGGTTGCTGGGCACAGTGGGTGCTGGGCGGCACGGTGGGTGATGGGTGGCACGGTGGGCACTGGGTTGGATATCATCGTGGGCGCAGCACGTCAAATGCAAGTTGTGTGATGAATTGAAGGAGCAGCCATTGCCATTCGGAAGCTAATGACGGGTTATCTTTATGTGATGTTGAGTCTTGTGAAGTGTACAGTCTGTATATACATGTTGCCAAGATGCGGCTATTTTCATGCCATAACAAATCAATATGTAAAGCACCATACTACGTAGCATATCATCACACTTTATTGAAAAAGCATCACTGGACTTGTACTGTATTTACTTTTCCACTCGCTTGCTCTGGCGTCCTGCTTGTGTAAAAGAGAGCTCCAAAGGTGCTTTCGCAGGGAAGCAAGGTGGTTCTCCGGATGTGGTGCAGGTGGCATCATTGGATGGTCACTTATGTATTTCGCCAGGCAGTCTAAAAGGAGAGTGCAATAAATATATAAGTAAATTGTTCTTCCAATGATTTCTAGCAATAAGTGAATGAAGGAAATCTGCTCTAATCACTTCTAAAAAAGTTTAACATAACAAAATGCAGCAAATGTCACACACAAACATGCTACCCAGGACGCAAGCCAGCACAGGTTTATTTGCAGTGAGTATGCATACACATGCATCACATTGTTTTGCAGATTTACATGGAATTTTTGTATGTTTTTTGCCAAAGCCACGCCTCTTCTCATCTGGAAGTTGGCTTAACTGCAAAATTTAGACACATGGGAGCTGTACTCAAAGCCTTATGGGGTGGATATTTGGCTTCTGATTTTGCATAATTTGTCTGCTCTTCAACCACCCAAATTCCTGTCAAATTCAGAGAGCCACAATTTGGCTACACTGTCTCTAACGCATGCAGGGGAGATGCAAGGTGCAAGCTGTCTGATTTGTCCATTCTATCATTTGTTAGCTTTACTTGTTGCTCGTGCAGTTGGTGAGGAAGTTGTAACTTTAGCATTTGCCATATAGGCATAAAAGATTTCATGTAAAAGCTGTATAATGGCTGGCTTGCAAGCTTTATTTAGCTGCAAATGATGGCAACTAATGTTTTAAAGTGAAGCTTTTTTTGCCTCTTCTCCCAACATTACGGGCGCTGCAGGTGCTATGGTCTTGTCATGCGTGCCGTTGGATTTCTTGCAACATTACTAGATGGCGCTCACCTCTGCACATCCTGACCGGCGCTGCTGCCCCAGCATTTCACCGTTAGTGTGTATTGCACGTGCTGTGCTGGTTTTAATTTCTATGCGAGAAAAATGCAGCTGCTGGGCTGTGATAGTGTAAACATTAGAATCGTCCTTAGTCTGAAGAGAGCGCTTTGAGCTGGAATCTCAACAGTGTGTTCGCCATGTATGTAGAAGGAGCCCATTAACACGCGCCAGCAAGGCGTGCACTCGACGTCGAGGACACCCAGACTTGAAAGAAGTGTCACACAGAACAGGAGCGTCTTCGCTACGCAGTGAAATGTAGTGCAGACCGCGAATTTATGTATACATTGTATACATACAATTACAATAGCTAATTGAAGTATGCACAGCCTCATAATTCAATTAAAGTTTAATATTTCTGCCATGATGTGGTGCGCCATGTGAGGCAATGACAACGCTCCATTCCTTCTCAGAGATTATGAACAATGACTCGCAACAACGCCTCAAGCAAACACATCTCCCTGTGTGTTCTGTGGGCTATGCAGACAAACAGAAGTGGTGCATGCAAGGTAATGCTTAACATCAACTCGCCACTTTCGTATTGGACTAAACACTGAAAAAATTACAAACTTGCCACTAACATCACCGTTAATTATTGTCAATCAAAGCAAACAATGTGTGCTTCGTGTACATCGATTCTCACAGTGCATGGGATCTGCCATTTTTTTTCTACTTTTCAATCTCCATATTGCTACTTTGCTAAGGTAACCTACATCTTCAATGTAAAAAAAGCCCAAAGAAGCATCTTAACGTAATACAGAGCAATCTTTCATGCTCGTCTGTTTAAAAAAAACATATTTATGTAGGAAATGAAATCTTCGGCAGAGTGTTGATACGACTACAAGAGTACCTGGTACTTTGATCCATAAAACAATTGAATCTTGGCAGAAGAATGCCAGTTACAGCCACACTATACAGTCCTTTCTAATCCAGGCTGGCGGAAAGCGCTGGAATTCCGCATGATGCCCAGCACCTTGCTTATCTTGGCACCGACAAGAGGCATGAAAATTTTAGGATGCTTTGCGTAGAACAAGATCAGCTATGCAGATCAGAGCGTACATGCGACTAATGTTCGAGGTGCTTTCTTTGTGTAGCAGTTCTTTCCTAATTCTTATGCTTAAATAAAATGAGATCACTGAAAGTATGCCGAAAGTGCTGATAGGCCATGTCTTACAAACTTCAATAATCAGAACATCTAAAATCAAGAAAGCGGCTGACAGATGGAATAGCACACAGTGGTATGAAGGTTATAAACATGGATAAGGTGCCTCAGAAAGGCTGACCAACTTTTGAGCTATCTTCGTCAAAAGTGGCCTGGTCAGCCTTGCCATGTTAGTTTTAAAGGACTAGTAGGGTGACATCACGTGCAGTTGTTGTCAGTGGCAGCTGGTTGTAAAGGGAGAGACTTTAAAGAGAATGAGCGCTGTCGTCTGACGTCTGTAAGCATGGTTCCTAAGACGAGGGCACAAGACCGTGAGAATAGGAAGGCGGCGAGAAAAGAAACAAAAGAAAAGGAGAAAAAAAGAGATGCCAAGAGGCAAAAAAAGAAAGACAAGAAAAAGAAGGGCATGGGAGCGTGTTAAGGAAGTGAGGGGTTAGGGAGCATTCAGGAGTGTCATTGGCGGCATCTTTCTGCCGTTTTAGAACTGGTCAGGCGGTCAGTGTGCGAGTAACAAAAAAGACCCCAAAAGATATCAGTTGAAAGAATGACTTGAGTAGCGTAGCAGCAACGCGTCGGGTAATGTTGAAGAAATTAAGATGGCGACAAGGAGTCTGGGATGCAATGTATGTGGTAGCTGGCAGGCAGAGGCATGGTGTTTTAGGGATGTCAGCCTCAGTAGCTCAACGCAGGTGTCGTCACAGTGGTATATATAGCTGGCGATACCCTGTGTGACTGATGCGCAGAAAAACGTATCCTGGCATCTGGGATTTTGGATTGTGGTGGTGAGGGTGTTCAAAAAATATGATATAAAACAGACAAAAGGGGGGAACTGAAAGTGGAATAACAAATAGGAGGGTTACATGAGCAAAAGCGGGCGGAGGCAGGTGTACATGGGAAAAGGGGTCATACAGTTGATATAAACATTAAAACACGAAAGAATATATTAAATTGAGTAGTAAGCAGGTAAAAATTAGAAACGGTGGAATAGGTGAGGTTAAGAATTAAGTTTAGCTGGTGGCACAATGTGTTTTGCGCCTTGGTTGATGACATGAGGCTTTCCGATTTAAGTTACAGCTTTAAAGTTTTTAAAGATTCTAAGTTGCTGTGTTAAATTGATTCCCATTGGATGTAGGCATTTAAACTTGTGTATGAGGTATGATTCCAGATATTTCCTCTAGCGAGGTGAGCGGAAATTTGTAGTCTATAGAGCCTTGCTTTGTCACATATGACATGTTCATTGAAGTGGCTGGCTACTCCTTTAGGTAAATTGTTTTGTATCTGCGCGGTGACCATTCAGTCTTTTATGATTTTTTTGTCCTGTCTCACCTATGTATTATTTGCTACAAGTGGCACATTCTAGACAGTAGACTACATTGCTTGATGTGCAGATGAACCTCGAAGTTACGTTGTTTGAGTAATTTGATGCTGTACTTATTACTGTAGTAGTAGATTAAACATGTTTGCATGTAGAGCACCCGGGCGGCCACAGGGACTGGTTCCTAACTTCGTTGTTGTTTTTAGTTTGGCACATACAAGAATATCCTTAATATTATAGTGTTGCATCTCAAGACTACTCTGGGCAGGGCGGGAAAAATCTTGTTTCTGGTTGCTGGTGAGAATTGGGTAGTATTTATTGAGGATGTTGTTCATGTTTGGGAGTGTGAGAATTTAGTAGTAAGAAGAGGCGCTGTTCTTGTGATCCTAGGGTGGGGCTTGAGCACGTCGGCTCAGTCAAGTTTGGTTGCATCGGTGCAGGCTTTCTGAAGGGCACTCTTTGGGTGGTTCCCGTTTGATAGGGTTTCTTTAGGGTGATCAAGTCTATCTATGTAGTCTTGGTTTTCAACACACATGTGACGTAGCCATGTGCTTGGCCTTTAAAGATGCCTTCTTTGCAATGTGGCTTGATGGTGGCTTGTATATTCTAGGTACTGTTGTTTGTCAAAAGGTTTCCATACAGCATTGTCATTAGTGTCCCAGTGTCAATGTATATTGTTTAGTCCAGAAAGTTTATGCGCTCCACTGAAGATTTTGATGCGAATTTTATTGTTGGCTGAAAAGAATTTAGAAATCCTACGTATTTATCTAGGCTGTCTTGACCATGTCACCATATTATGAATATGTCGTCTATGTATCGTAGGTATGTGTGGGGCCTGTCAGTGCAGCGCAATAGGAAGTCTGTAGAATCCCCATAAATATGTTCGCATAAATATGTTTTACCATGTACATCTGCTTCCGCCCGCTTTTGCTCATGCCACCCTCTTATTTGTTATTCCAGTTTCAGTTCACCCCCATATTTGTCTGTTCTTTATTCTATTTTTTCGAAACACCCTCACCAACATATTCCAAAATCCCAGGCGCCAGGATACCTTCTTCGGTGCCTCAGCCACACAGGGTATCGCCACTTCTGCATACCGCTGTGACGACACCTACGTTGAGCTACTGGGACTAACGTCCCTAAAAAGACCGTGCCGCTGCCTTCCAGCTACCCTATGCACTGCATTCCAGACTCCTTGCTGCCATCTTAACTCCTTCTAAATTATCCGACGCATTGCTGCTATGCTACTCAAGTCATTCTTTCAACTAATGTCTTTTCGGGTTGTTTTTGTTACTCGAGCACTGACCGCCTCACCGGCTCCTTTAAAGCCACAAGAACATGCTGCCAAAGACACCCCTGAATGCTCCCTAACCTCTTGCTTCCCTAACACCTTCCTATGCCCTTCTTTTTCTTTTCTTGTTCTTTCTTTCCCTCTTGGTCTCTTTTTTTCTCCTTTTCTCCCCGCCTTCCCACTCCCACTATTGTTCCTACGTCTTAGGAATCATGCTTACAGACATCAGGTGACCGCGCTCATTCTCCTTCAAGTCTCTCCCTTTACAACCAGCCACTCCTGACAACTGCATGTGACGTCACTCTACTAACACTTTAAAACCAACATGCCGAGGATGACGAGGCAGCCTTTGAGAAGATAGGTCCTCCTAACGAAACGTTGGCCACCCTTTCCGAGGCACTTTATCCCTGTTTATAACTTTTACATCCCAATAATCAGAATAGTGTTTTGAAATTGCATGGCTGTGAATGCTGCAGATTGTAAATCAGCACATCAGTTGACCACAGTCAACACTTTGGACGGCAGTAGTTGAAAAAGCTTCTTTTAGACCATACAATTTGCCAAGCTGTGTCGGAACCCAATTTTCTTGAGAAGCATTATTTCAAAAAAGTGAAATGAAAGCTGCAGCGTGAAAAGCTACAATAACGCATGCCAAGTCTACATTAGAAATTTCAAAGACAATGAGGTGCTTAAATGTTCACTTCTGTTAAGACAATGAGCAGCAGGTGAATGCAAGCTATCAAGGTCCTGTCAAAATTAACCGCTCGTGTAGCCACCCGACTTTCTTGATTGTTTTTAATTGAAACTGATTATGGGGGAAACTTTGTGGGCGATTTTCGCCGGAAACCCATATCCCGAAATTATCTTGTGCTGTTTTTCATACCCACAGAGACATTTAAATTGTGTGTCGAGACACAGTGCATATACAGCAGAAGAAAAAGATATAATATATAGGCACTTGCCTCATTCTTGCTTTGGCATTTCTTGTCGCTCTGTATACATCATGTAATGCTAACTCATTCAGATAACTTGTAGATATGCAGTTATGTTTCTCAAATGAGGTGACTGTTGACTTACTCTTCAAAGCAGCCACTTTCTCCGGTGTTGCCGGAAGCTTCCAAGATGCGCGGCACATTGTCCGGCAGGCCTGTCCAGTCAGGCTGCTTTCACCTGCTTGCACTGGTGTCCACAGGTGCCATGCCACCTCTAATGGGCACTTTCCGTCGGAAGCAGACTTGAATATGTAATGCCACTTGTTGAGTGGCATCACAAATCCCACACCAATCTGTACCTGCAATAGATATGAAGTGTTTTTTTCCTGAGCAGTATTCTTAACACTAAAACGCACTTGTATAAAACAATATGATATAGGTTAATTAGATCCGTCAATTTCTGATGCAACTCTATAATTTCCTATTTCTGCCCCTCGAACAAGTTTACAAAACTGGGGTTAAACCCAACCTCACCAAGAAATTCATTTTTGTGTAAAGGATTAAACTAATAAAATTTTCCCATTTTAAGGGCAGCAAACACTCATATTTCGTACAGTCTAACCTTGCAATAATGAAATTAACAGAGAAAGCGAAACAATTGATTCAAATAGGCGCACCGCCATGCAGAGAACAGTGCAAGAACGAGTGACGTCAAGGCCTCCAAGATTGCAGTGTCACACGGAGAACAGTGCAGCACGTTACCTAGAGACCTACGCGCGCCAGTCTCCAAAATCCACCACCATCACACACTACATGGCCTTGTTCGAAAGAACATTGGAGACATGCCTTGAAAGTAAGATTACCCTTGCATGGTTGAAAACAAGTGAATTCCCTTGTGGGCTCTGAAAACCACTCGCACCACTCACTCATCTCAGCAGTTATATTTTCGTCATGACTAAACTGCAGCGACGAATGCGCCAAGTCCCGTCACAACTTCAAACTTCAGAACTCAGTGTGCATGCTCCTTTTACTGCGACCAGGTTTGAAATGTTTGTTGTAACAGTACAGCGCTAGTACAGCGGCAGCGGAATTCTCTTTAGGGACAATTGCACCTTCTACATCTTTTTGTAGGTTTTTGCGCAATATGTGCGTTGCTGTTTTTTGTCATTAAGCCCTTCAGTTGATGTCTAGCGCCCGTTCAGACTGTGTCTCTTTGTGTGTGTGTGTGCCCTTGCACTTGTCATGATGTCCAAGTTCAGCTACCACCAACTAGAACTAACTTTTGCATTAATCAGAAGTACATATTAGCACGCTTTATAAAAAGCCAAAGGATTAGCACTATGCTGACCGGAAATGAGAAATGGTAAGAATATTCTGACTGAAAACAACATTTCATGTTTATCAACACTGACGGGCAAGTAATTAAGAAAGTTGGTGTACGTTAATGTTTACCTTTTGAGTGATACAAGGGACAGAAAGAAGACAACAAGACACAAAAGCTACCAATTCAACATTAATTTTGGTGCAAAAATTTAAGATAATATTTATACTGCGTGTGCCCTTGCACTACACAAGCGATCTTTTAAGACAAAGGGCACAAGTTGCAATACAAATGTACAAAATCATGATAAACAGTACTTGCATAAAAATAGAACAAATAAGCACGGAGTGATCACTATTCCGTGTCATTTAGAGAGTATTCTTCTTTGTAATGCAATCATAATGAGCACTGGCTGACAGATGTCCCTCTTTTTTAAATGGTATGCCTCAGTGATATTGTTGATCAATCGGTTGCCTTAAGTAAACAAAAGAGATGAACAATCTAAATCTGGCGTACATCACCAGTTGTGTCAATGCATTGTCAAGTGGGACCAGCATGCTTGTCTCTTGAGTGAATAATGGTGCTCTCCTGGGCACATGCTTATACAGCGGCCAGTCTGCCCCATGTACAAGACCGTCTATTCTTAGTACGAAGATGGTGCAGAGTGGCCGAACTCCGCGGATTGCCAGCGCGCATTGCATGGCTGTGCAAAGGAGCTAAGCGGCGCAGGCGCACAGGGGCTTAGAGGTGGGACTTCATGTCATGTGTCATCCGCTAAAGCATGGCGTGCTCCCGCACTTTAGCAGATGACACGAAGTTCCACATCCCCCCTGCGCCATGCACGCTGGCACTCCGCGGGGCGTGGTCACGCTGAGTCGTGTTCGTGCCAAGAGTTGACGACCCTGTGCATTTGACCAAACATACACATGAACAGAGGCATAGAATACACTACTAATGACGGACACAAGACATATTTAGTGGTAATTTATACAAATCTCCTTTGCCTGGACGCCTTTCTCAATGCGCTTGTGGAATGCTATGCACACATATTTCGAGAGAAAAAATAAAGTAGGCAGGTATGCCGCACAGTCCACAAGTGAACTGAGAAAAGCGAGCAGGCAAGCGAGGTACGCTTGGTTAAACATACCACGAAATATGTCTAGTGTGTGTTAGGGGCAGTGTACTGCATTCCAATGTTAGGAAGCTGACAGGCCAGGAACTAAATATGTACCAAAGAAATCACCATATTTTACTGAGAAGACCGGCATGCTCGTCTGACTTGGCCGTGCATTGCCGCGATAGGGCTTTAGGCCAGATTAAATTAGTTTATCTGTTTCCACCCACGGTGAAAAATTGACAAGAGAAATCAGAGAGGCATACCACAAGACGTGTGAGCAAGCCCCCATTATGAATGCATGAAAAAAGGCGTCCTTTCTAGATGACAAGGGATAGAAATTAGTCTGACTATTCACCTTTTTTTACGCAAATACTGTTTATTGTGATTTTTTGCCTTTGTATTACAACTCACATTTTCCTTCTGAAGGAACTTGTGCACAATATAAGCACACATTCAGTGTTATTTTTATTCCTTCTATCAAAATTGTCAGTCGTTATCACTGGTCATGTTGTATGGTCTCCCTTCCTTCACTGTGTAAATTTTGTCCTCAAGTTATATGAACTGACTGGCAAACTCAAAACGACACTACAAATTTCACCTAGAGGATACGGCTGGTTCTCAGAAAATGCACCAATACGGCGACAGGTGTCTGTTGGCACACTGTAGCAATAATGGGTGGAAGCTACCTTGGACATTGCTGCAATACATCAGTTGTCACATGGCTACAACCCTTAAGAAACAACAGAAATGTAAGTGCACAGCAAAAACAAGCAGGTTCATCAACCACAAATTTGACTTCAGCAGCCAGAACATAGACAGTTTCATGTAGCTAAAGCATTAGCTAATATGTGGAAAATACATGCACAAGCACCCTTAGCTTGAGATACCTGCATACCAACATAAAACCATGAGTTGCAGTGCATATGATGCTTGTTCTTGACACTAGTATTTTGTGAAAAATACTTTTTGGATTACGTACCATGCTTTCAATTCATTTGCCCAGTAATCAAAGGCTTTTGACAGCATTACACTTTGTACTTGCTAGTTGAAAATATTCTCACGTGAACAGCACCAAGCAGAATAAATAGAAAACTGCCCACTGTGCTAACCAAATATGTGGAGAGACCCAAAGTAATAGAATTATTTCTGGACCGCTGTAGACTTAGAGCTTGTTGGCTGATAGTCACTATTAAAATTACACCACTGCCAAACAGATGTTCTGTGTGGTGCTGTTGAAATCAAGTTCACTTGATGAGCAACATAGCAATAACCAGCAAATGCTTTAGCAATAGCGAGCAGGCAATCTTGCATGTGCAAAACTGCATGCTTATTTATAGATAGTGCATCAATAGACTGAACTATGTACCAACTATGTGGTCTATGCAGTATAGACAAAGTCGAAAACGATGCAACTGGACACAGACTCTGCCACAATGCCTACTTGCATGAATGGGTATAGCTTAAGAAGAATATAAATAAATGTAGAGAAAGAAAGCAAGCTTACTAGAAAACTCTTCACTGCTGTAGTACTTACAGCACAGTGAATACTGGCCTTCATTTACCATTTAAAGAAATTCAAGCTCGTGTCTATTGTTCTGGGAACTTGAGAAATAATTGTGAAAAAATGGAGAAGGTTAGGCTAGTTGGCGTTGACACAGCTCCTGTGACATAGTTACTAGCACAAACAAGGCGTACGGAATAAAGGTCGGACTAGCCAAAGCGGTAGACTTCAACTGACAAGCTTTATTCAGAAGAAACATGCAAACAGGCCACCGCATGCTCAGTTAATGTGGAGACAGATGCATAAACGAATGTGCCACATAGGGGATAACGAACTGCACATAGAAGCTGATAAGCATCCACAAGAAGCCATTACAAAGCATTCACCAGATTTTTCTGAAGACACAACACTTATTTATTAGCTGGTACCAGTGATGGAGTGCTTATGCATTCATCAGCAGCTTTCGAAATGCAAAACACCTCAAACATTTCCCTATATAACTGCCTGGCAAACTGACTGAGCACTTGTGTGCTATGAAAACATGGGGAGCACTTATGGGTACTTCAACAGTGATCAGCCAAGTAGCCAGCGCCTGTGAGAGCATTTACAGCATTCCGGTACTCCCCAAGCCACTCATTCAGGCACCTGTTTGTTCAATATACCACTTTCCGCAGGGAAGTGCAATGTAGCATACCACCACTACATTTCAGTTAACAAAGCAGGTGACATGCTCCTTAGTGCATGTACTTTGACGCCCGGCAATGTTTACCAACTTGCATATTCTTGTGAGCATTAGCGGTGCCGAAATATGCCCACACCAAACTTGTTCGCCACCTTTCTTCTAGGCGGTGGGACACCCTGTGTATGTATGGCAGAGCTGCACGGCTACCACTGGGACATGCGTTACTGCACGTCCAGTGGGCAATGTGGTAGTGCTAATGACTTTCTTGTTGTGCTGGCTTTGCTGTTAAAAACATTTTGGGTGTTTTCGAACAGTGTTCAGTAGGACTCAAGTTCACACATGAGTTGCCAGAAGATGATCACCTGCAATCATTCGATATTCGTATAATTTTAAATCATACTTTCCTTATTATATATACTCTCTTCGGAAAACGAAGCCCTTGCTCGACTACCGTTTGGCATACTCCATGTTAAAGGATGCATAGCTCCTAGCTGCCCGAGAGCTGTTCTGGTTAAATCTTGTGCACCAGGTTTCCTGCAGCGCTCAGCAACAAGCGAGCCATTTATGTAGGGCCGGGTATCTCGATAACACTTTGGTGTCAACTACTGGGAGCCTCATTAAAGAGGTAAAAACAGATCTGGCAGCTGCTCGGTGCAATAACGCACGTGCCAGTGGGCGCCCTGTGGCTGTGCCATCTGTACATGGGGTGTCCCATCACCTAAACAATGTGACAAACCAGTGCAGTGTAGGTGTTTTCTTCAGCGCCACTAGAGCTCGCAAGAATGTGCAGGTTGGTAAACAACGCCGGGAATCAGGGTACATGCACTAAGGAGCATGTCACCCACTTTTTTAACTGCAATGTGGGGTTGGTATACAAGATTTCACTTCCCTGTAGAAAGTGCTGTATTGGACAAAAGGGCAGGTTCTTGAATGAGAGGCTTAGGGAGCACCGGAACGCTGTAAACACTCTAGCAGGCACTGCCCATTTGGCTGACCACTGCCGAAGATGTGCTCGTAAATGCTACCTGTGTTTTCAAAACAAGCAAGTGCTCAGACGGTTTGGCAGGCAGTTAGATAAGGAAATATTTGGTGTATGGCATTTCAAAGGCTGATGATGAATGTGTAAGCACTCCTTCACTGGAACTCACTGATAAAGGAGTGTTTGTTGTACCTTGAGAAGAACCTGCTGAATGCTTTGTAATGGTTTGTTGTGGGCAGTATTGGCTTTGTTGCGCATTTGGTTTCCTCCCATGTGGAACATTTATTTATGCATCTGTCTGCAGATATTTTTGAGCATAGGGTGGGGCCTCATTGCGTGTTTTCTGAATAAAGCTTGTAAGTTGAAGTCTAGTGCACTGTCTTGTCCAACTTTTTTCAATTAGTCTTGTTCGTGCAAGTAAACCTCACAATAATTGTAATACCAAGGTTAAACAATGGTAAGCATGCTGCATGCTTAAACCTGTGACATATTTGGCCCATTACACTTTTAATCCTTACGTGTGCAGAAACTGCACAAGCGTGTGAACTAAACGAAAAAAAAAGTGGATATAAAAGGTGTAACACAGGAAAGTTTCAAATCAATAAAACAAAATAACAAGAGGTAGATATAATGTGTACTAAGCAAAATAAAATGTAACGTGCAGCCAAGTGATTGATGCAAGAAAAAATAAACCTCAAGACATGTTAGGTCTAGTTTTAAAGTGAACAAGGTAATGTGTACACAATGTCTACAGACACAAATAAGCAGCAAGTTGAATAAAGTTGAGCAGATATTTAGCCTATTTAGTAAGCACTGCTGAGTAATATGTCCATAAACTTATTGACGAATGATACCGAGATCCTACTTTTGCAAACACATACACTTCAGTCATACCTGACCAGACCATCCGATTACACACAGTGCTGCTGCAGCCATAGCTCCTCCCTGACGTGGACACTGTTGTTGGTCACGGCCTTGCCCCTGCAAGATAGGTTCTGTGTTAACTTATAGCAGTGGCACTTTAAAGAAGTCATTGTGAACACATGCAAGGAGCACAGAAAAAGTCACAAAAACAATGTTTGCACCACTGCAGGGTGGGAACAGAGCACAAGGTCAAAGTTACTGATGAATATTGTGATAATAGGGACCTCTTCATGACAATAAAATTTTTAAGACCTACAGCTACAGTACATTACAAACAAATGTTTGTTTACGTAACAATTCATTTTTTTTCTATCAGTTAAGCAACTTTCCCTTGTCATCTTTAGTTATGTCAAAGTTATGTCAAAACACCTTGTCTCAAAACGTAAGCTGTAGTAGTAGCAAGCCGTAATTGCTTAAATTTTTTTGCCCGAACCCTATGAGGGAGATTTTGTGCGCGACGGCTTTGAGCGAGAAAACGGGCCGTCGCGCGAACATATCGCTCGTTCTTTGTCGCCTGGTTCTGGAAATCTAGAATTCGTCGCTCGTCGTCCAGAAGTGCTATGAGCGAACAGACAATAGCGCGAAGCCGGAATTGTACATCAGTCGAGTACTACCGCTTGTTGCACAGAACAAGCAAACGACTATTTTGATACGTGCAAGGTTAAGAACCTACTGCAAGACTTGAAAGAAATGTTTTACGCTGCTCCTTTGAGTAAAACACAGCAAACTAAATTAATAAAGCACACTTTTGGCGCGTATTTGCTGCCCTCATACCGGCAACACCGGGGAGACGGCTCTCAATGTCGTCGCTCGCATAGGGTACGACTTGTACGGAACGAGCTAGCGCGACACCCATCTACATCGCGTCTCTGTCGCGCGCAAGACCGCTCGCATGGGGTACGACTTGTAGGGAACGAGCGAGCGCGACAAGAATCTACATCGCGTCGCTGTCGCGCGCAAGATCACTTGCATGGTGTTTATACTTTTTCCCAATAACTGCTCACAAACCGACAACCGCGTAAACAGACATTATTTTCAACCTCGAAGCATAAGTAAGAGAGGAAACGTCATTGCAGTAAGAATAGGTAAAGAGGCAGATGAGTCTTTATTATCCAACTTTAGCAGAAAAGTGGCAGCTCGCGCAAATGAGGACTGTTGCCGAACCTAATCCCTCTCACCGGAAGGAAGCGCTCACCAAGACTTTCAATTTAGCATTAAGCCAATAAGCTTGCGCAAGCAAATTATGTCAACCAACGCTCAGCAAGCATCGGCACAGTCAATGTCGTCGCGGGAGTTCGATTTCTTACGCTCGCAAGGCACTCTAGGCACACACGAGAAGCAAGCACAGCATGCGTGTACTCACCTTTTAAATGGTACGATGCGGTCGAAAAGCGCCCTCCAAGTTGCCGGAGCTGCAAAGTTATTCCCGCATACATGCAGTTGCGTAGTGGACGACCTGCGGAACGCTAATAATGCGCATCATTTCTTTGCGGCGCCCACCGAACTCTCCACAACCACCACGGACAAAGGGAACGCACTCCATGGCATGAAAATCGTTGGTCCACGTTTGCCTGGTGCACCACGCATACCGCGAGTTTGCAGCGAGACACAAACTATCTTCTGGCACTTTTGTGCACGCGAACTATGTCACAATTCATTACAGCAAACGCAAAAACACGATCAAACAAACACATCGTAGCAACTCGTACGACCGACAGCACATGTAAACAAGAGAACAAGATTGGTGGATGGATACTATGAGCAACCACTTTGAAACGGGGTGGTGGGTGGCGCCACCTGTGAAATTGGGAGTTTGGTTGGCCTCCGCTATGACTAAAATAATAACCAGCACACACTCGCTTTGTGCCTTGTTGCGCCCAACTGCATATAGATGTTGCAATACATAAACAACCATCGCACAGTTTATATTATCCGCTATACTTTAGCGCAGAAAGAAATTCTATGACGTGTTTTCGATTTCCAGGAGCTTCCGTCGAATGCGGGCAGTAAAAAGATGGCCTTCGAGATTCGCGTATGCCATTCTTAGGAAGCCTTCTCTGGGCTGTAATTTGAAGAAATATATATAAAAAGGTTTAGTAAACAAGAAAAAAAAAGGTGTGGAAAGTGAGGGGGTGGAGCCCCTAGCCCAGAACTCCACTGGCTTGTGCGGTCCGCCGTGCCTGGTCGAGGCTGGCGAGCCAAGTCTCCCATTGCTCCCTTCCGGAAAGTTTGCCGCCTACTTTCAGCTGTTTTGAAGCCCATCCATGCCCACCCACGACGCCTTGCGCTACTGCCCGTGCAACCTGCGCCGTCACTTCGTTTTAAACGACTTGTTGCTTTCGTCACCCTCTACTGTAGCAATAGAAATTGTTGACATGATCTCGGAGGTACACGTCCATTGTGCGATATTTCCGTGCGCGTTGTAACTTATTCAGTCAGAAAGCATCAAATCTACGAGAATTAATCGCTCGTGTGGTGCGGGTTACACCCGTGTCATCCGCATTGCTTTCGTTTTGGTGTGGTGAATGTGTGCGTATTGCGCTCCTGTCGTGCATGCCTTCTGTATTTATCGTGCGGCGCACGAATATTCCTGGAAAAAACCGCATGTCTCTGCCGCGTGAATGTGTCCTATGTGGTGGTGCCAGAAATGTGCGGCGGTGTACAATATGTTCGCAGCCAAGTGCTACCGTGCATTCCAGCGAATAGACGCGGCTGCTTATGCACGGTTTTATTCAGTGTTTCTTCATTAGCTTTGTGATTTACTTGCGTCTGCGATAGAATCCACAAGGTACCCCAGTTGAAGAAGACAGCAGGAATTCATGTCGCAACTACCGAAATTTCTGTTGTACGACAGAAGTTCCTCACGTTTCCGTAGTTGACAGACATTCCTGACGTTACGACAGAAATTCTGATGTCGCAACAGAAGCATCCTGTCGCGAAGGCCAAGATCTCTGAAGTCGCAACAGAAACGTTCTGTCGCGACAACAAGAGTTCTGAAGTCGGAACAACAACTTTCTATCATGACAGCGACTCTGACATTACGACAGCAATTCTGACGTCGCAACAGAAACATCCGGTCGCGACGGCCAAGAGTTCTGAAGTCGCAACAGAAGCGCTTTCCGTCGCTGCCCTTTAAAATTGTTTGTCAGTTTCGCATCGGTGGTGTGCACTGTACTTTTCTCTTGCGCGGTATCCAACCGTGCTTCTCTCAAGCCGCCAATGCTGATAGCACCGACACCGGTATTAAAGTCGACGTGGCCAATTGTTATAATTGTGCCGTGACGACGCGGCACCTACCCGCCTCCTCAAAATCGGCCGCTGATCAAAATCATACCATCTGCGGGAATGGCTGCGTATCCGTTTTGTTTTATTTGGTAAGATGTGGCACACAAGCCTGTGGACTTACATGTGCGGTTACACTGTCACATTAGTTAATTTCCCAGAATTATTGCAGAAGCTTATGCGAAGCGGAAAAAAAGTTTTCGGTTGTTCCACAAAGTTGCGTGAAAACTTGTCTCGCTCGGGTCTCATTAATCTGGTACAGCGCTGCCGTGAGAAGCCAGTATGCTGTCAGAATGAAGACTCATCCACGAGTGTTTATGCAGCTATTTTGCGTTGAGCACACGAATTATGTGCGCGCTCAAAAGTGTGAAGAGCGAGAGACAACTGTCGAAATTAGCAGTAACAACCCTAACAATGTCCCCGGTCGCTGTTGTCTATTTCTGAATTTCTTATTCAATATGCATATCGTACAGCAAAATCAATGTTCTATCACTCCACGATGTACTACCTGTCGATCGTAACAACACTTGTGCTCTTCTAGAGATGTGGCAGCTGACGCGGTGGAGGGAACCCACATCTTGGCTTTTAAAATACAAATGTAAACAGCAACGGAGACAGTGGTTTTTACTGTTGACACAGCCAAAATGTACGGTGAGACATAAGAGCGCCGTGGTGCAGTGGTAAGATGCTAGGCTCGTGATCCTTAGGTCCCAAGTTCGAATCCCGGTTGGGAAAATATTTTTTTATACTTTTTTTTGTACTAAGAAATTTACATTTTCCTTAAAGAGGTCTCTCAATTTTAAATTAAATATTGATCAGGTTGTGTTTTTAAAGTGGGACATGACGTCACATTGTGACTAATTTTGTCTTCTTTGCCTTCTTCAATAAGTGTCCTGTTCCTGCTTGACAATAAAATGCCTCTAGTGGGGTTGAAATATCATAGCAATCAAGCTGTAGAAATCGTGCTATAAAGCAAAATTTTTCTTCACTATGTGTTTCACGAACCACCGAGTACACCCACCATTCACCCAGCATGCACACCATTTACCCACCATTTACATTTGACCCAGTACGTACAAGCAGTATTCACCCAGCACATCCATCATTCACCCACCATTCCCACAGTTCACCCAGTATGTACCCACCATCCTCCCAGCACGCCCAGCATTCACCCACCATTTACACAGGTCACCCAGTAGTCATCCCACCATCCACCCACTACACCCACCATTCACCCAGCCCGCCCACCATTGAGACAAGTCACCCAGTATGTATCCCACCAATACATCCCACCATCTACCACTGTACCCACCATCCACCCATTATACCCACGATGAATTCCACCATCACCACCAAGTTTTCCATCATGCCCAGCACATTTTACATCATGCCCAGCATAAAATTCATGATGGGCAATGCTGGGATTTTCAATAGGGTGTGGTAATCCAATATGTATACGATAGAGGTAGGCGATTAAATATTGACTTTTTCAAATACCACTTGAAAACGAATAGTATGTATACAATATAGAATAGACAAAGGCAGACGCACATATCTACAGCAGGAATATTTGTTTCAATATAATAAGGAACACGCTTGCACTGAATAGATTCTCAACTATCACGCACAATAAAGATCGTTTTAAACACATCACAACAGTCATGTAAAGAACTACACGAATAGCGGCTTGACGCCTTTAAGCCTAGACGGAAACAAGCTTTCCAAAAATTACAGGGATTTGAAAGTGGCTGACTATTTAATAACGCATTAAAATCGTGTAAAAAGTATCAGAATTATGGAAAGGCAAAAAAAAACCCTAAGGAGGTATTTGTGTGCCCTAGACAGAGTACAGAGCCTTTTGCAAGATAAAAACATCACTGGTTGTAAAGTAAGAGATAGAACTGCGGCACAACTAGGCAACAAGAATCACTAATTGGCAGGCCATAAACACAATATAGCCGATTACCAAGTATTCGAAGAAAAGAGGGGAACCAAGGCACCCAGTTGCGCAAGGCAGCTTGTGAGAACACTCGCCCGTCTTTGTTAGTCAGAACCACATGAAACCAACAGATAATGAAGAAACGGAAAGCATAGGATAAATTGTTAGTAGTTTCTAACTGAAGTACAAAAATGACAGGACAATTAGAAATGGAGAGAAAATCAAATTGCGGGGGGGGAGGGCTGACGGTGAGAACCTAATCCACAACTTTTGTATTACACGCACGTTGCACTACAAGTTGTGCTAAGGCGACGGCAGTTACCATGTCCATATATTCTTGGGTATTTATGTATGTGCACAAAATGTAACCCGAGGAGTGTTAACCAGCGCCACCGTTCAACCGAAGAACCGAAAACAAAGCTTGCGTTGCTCATTCGTTTCTGCATTGCTTTGAAAACTTTGTCCGTCTTTTACTTCTGATAAAAAAAGTTGCGATACTTTGTCCAGCAGGTGGAGAACAGTATTCTGATTCGTACAGTCAGTTGTTGTCAAATGTTTGGTTAGTTTTGGTAATCGAAAATACCGAATAGTTCATTTTGGAATACAAATAAAATATTACACACCGTCTATTCGAATCGCAAAATTCGAGGTTCGCCTATCCTATAGTGAATACATTGCTAAACGTAAAGGCCTTCATATACCTTTGGTAAGTTCACTGTTTTCCTTGTACACGAACATTATACCAACATGAGACGTCTAGCTAAATTATATACTTCACGCTAGCTTAAATTAAAGTGTTTCAAAACAATTACATTCTTAAAATTTACTTCACAGCAATAGCGACAATTTTAGTAACTTTATTGCCTCATATCAGTGACACGCCTCCTAAAATGTTCGCAACACTTGATTGTAATGATTCATAATGTAGGATTGAAAACTGGATCTGTCGATGACAAAGATATATTTCACTGACGGATTTTTCAGCCTTCTTTACTGCAATGACAATCCGGTAATCCGCAAGGGAGGCGAACTTTACAGTATACGTGCCACCTGGGCCCACTCTTAATATGCATTCTCGGCCCAGTCGGCAACATTAACTTCCGTATAATCTCCAATAAGCATTTTTGAACAAATTAAGATGTAAAGAACATATTAAGTATAAGAACGTTTCATCATTTATTGGTCTATGGCCGCTAACGCGGCATCCACCTGACGTCCTTCCCGCCCGCGCTGCACGCTGGCTCGCTCCACTCCCCTTTGAAGGAGCCCTCCGTATCAGGCACTGTGGTCAAGCATACGAAATACGAACATTTAGTGCCGAGAAGTCAAAGGGGAAATCATATGCAGCGTACTGCAGCTGCCGTTGTTGGCGTGGCGCCAATGCGGGCAGAGTAGCCGTGGCACCACTTACTCCCAAGATCACTTTCCAAGATATATATATATATATAATCTTGTCAGGCAAAGTTAAAGCAGCCAGTCTCGTCTTTATTCTCTCGATTGAGAGCCCCACCGCAAGGCCCGAAAACGGTGACGATGACTATGTACAGATGAGAATATGAAGCGTATGAATAATGCTCACACTAATTTCTCCGCGCGTGCAAGCGGACAGCCAGGCCACGAGTTCACCGAACGATTCGTTGAGACGAGAAACGTAAACGATCTCCGTACCACGATAACGATGGTCCGAAGGAACATCTACCGGAGTAACGCGATAGCTCACGCGAATGTTTGTTCATTAATAATGTAGGGTCCAACGAAGCAGGATTCAAACTTCTCACACAAACCTGGCGTACGAATGGGCGCCCAAAGGAGCATTTCGTCTCCAGGACGAAAGGAGACGTCGCGACGAGAGATGTCATGACGTTGCTTGCGATCTTGCTAACTGACTTCTGTGTTAAAGCGAGCACGTTGACGGCATTCAAGTCTCGAGATGAACTGTTCGGGTATACTGACCGAGGTTTTTCCCGGGGCATTGAAGAAACCAGCGTCGATGGGGAATGTCGGTGAACGGCCATAAACTGGGTAGAAATGTGAATACCCTTTGGGTTAGTTGGATAGCGGTGTTGCGAGCAAATGTCACAAAAGATAAAAGTTTGTCCCAGTTGTGGTTTGGCCTGATATACATTCATATCATATCCGTTAGTGTGCGATGAAATCGCTCTGTTAAGCCATTTGCTTGAGGGCGATATACGGATGTCGTCTTATGGACTGTGCCACAAGCTCGGAGTATTTCTTCGATCATTGTGGACAATTAAATCCTGCCGCGGTCACTTAACAGTACACGAGGTGCACCATGAGGCAGCACAATGACATCCATCAAGAAGGTGGCAACGCCTGACGCTGAACTAGAGCGTGGAGGAGCGGTCTCTGCGTAACGTATGACCTGCTCAACAGCTGTCACGGTCCATCGACGACCTGCCGGATTTATGGGCCGAGGGCAGACTAGGTCTATCCCAAAGATGGCAAAGGGTGCCTCGGGGCATGGGATGGGCTGTCAAAGCACAGCAGGAGGGGAAGTCGGTCGTTTCCGCTGTTGACACAGGACGCAAGAAGCGACGTACTTGGCCGCAAAGGGAGACATGCCTGGCAAGAAGAAACGGCGCCTAATGGGGTGATATGTTTTGTGGAAACCCAAATGACCAGCAGATGGGTCGTCGTTAAGGCGTCGAGGACTTGTGTGCGCCGTGAACGTGGAAAAACACGTACCCAGCGGTGCCCATCGGAGTTGTAAATGTAGTGGTGCGACACATCCTTGTCAAGCTTAAAAAGTCGCAATTCTCGACGTAATCCTGCATTTGGTGCAGAAGTAGTTCCGCACTGGCGTTGGATAATGCTGTTGCGGTAGGGATCAGAACATTGAGATGATGCGAGGTGAGTGACGCTATTGAAAGATAACGTGCCAGTAACCACTAGATGTAATTAGGGGTGTGGAGTCAATCTCATCTTCAAGTGGCGTGCAATGGAGAGATGTACTCGAAGATAATAGCGGCAGGGGGCGGCGAGAAAGGGCGTCAGCATCTTGATGCTTTTTCTCAGACTTGTAGACAGCATCAAAATTGTACTCTTGTAAGCGGATCACCCAGCAACAAGGCGTTCAGACAACTTTTTGATTGACGACAACCAGCATAAGGCCTGGTGGCTGGTTATGACCGTGAAGTGGCGTCTATAAATATATGGTTGAAATGTCTGTATGGCCCATACTACTGCGAGGTACTCCTTCTCTGTGATCGAGTAGTTCTTTTCGGCAGCCATTAATGCGCGAGTGGTATAGGCAACAACTCTCTCTCTCGTTAGGTGGTATCACGCTGTAGAAGGACAGCACCGATCCGATGACCACTATCGTCAGTGTGCGAACAAGTTGGTGCGTTCTGATCGAAGTGACAGAGGACAGGGTCTGTAGTTAATGCTTGCTTGAGGGCTTGGAAAGAAAGTTCGCAGTCGTCTGTCCAAGGGAAAGCAGTGCCCGACGTAAACAACTCGTGCAGCGGCAACGCCATGGGAGCAAAATGACTGAAGAAGCGGTGCAAGTAGGATGTAATACCCAAAAAACTTCTTAATTGTTTTTGATTTTCAGGGCGAGGGAAGCCAAGCATGGCAGGTACCTTGTAGGGATCTGGTCGAACACCATCGTTACTGATAAGGTGGCCCAAGACTTTGATGTTCTTTCCAGCAAAATGGGATTTCTTTGTGTTGAGTTGGAGTCCAGCGTTTGAAATGCATGTGAAAACTTCGTCCAAAGACTCAAGCTGCGGATAAAATTGGTAGAAAAAATAACGATATCATTTGAAAAACGCAGGCAGGTCTGCCACTTAAGGCTACGTAAAACTATGTCGATCTTGAACTCAAATGTTGAAGGAGCATTACATAAATTGAAGGGCATGATGTCGAACTCGTAAAGTCCGTCTGCTGTTGTAAAGGCTTTCTGGTCCTTGTCCGCTTCGTGCATGGGGATTTTCCGGTACCCGGATCAGAGGTCTAGACTTGATCATTATTCTGCACCCTGGAGGGAGTCAGTGACATCGCCGATTGTTGGCATCGGATATACGTCTTTGCACGTGATCTTATTAAGGTCTCGATATTTGACGCTGAATCGTACAAAGCCGCCTTTCTTGCGAACCAACACAACAAGAGACGACCAAGAACTGGACGATGGCCGAATTATGTCCTTTTTTGAGCTTGTCATCAACGCTATCCGCAACTACTTTTCGTTCTGCGGAAGAGACGCGATACGGTCGGCGGCGTACAATCGAACTGCCTTCGGTTTCGGTGCGATGTACTACGACAGAAGTATGCCCCAGAAGCTTGGAGGGAACGTCAAATAAGGCGCTGTGTTTTTGCAGCAGTGCCAAAAGGTCTTCTTTCTGTGCAGCTGTCAGATCGGGATTTATCGCGGCAGTTGAAGCAACGGGAGCAGTATGATCATCAGTTGTGATAGACAAAGGTGGTGATTCGGTGTGAAGTGGCACCAGCGAAAGAGGTTCGGTGCCAGTAAAGCAAATCACAGCGGTGCCCTGGGAGAGCACAATTGGCGAAATAAGGCGCTTTCTTTTTTCATCAGTGCATTCAAGACGCTCGTACGTCCGAAACTTGAACACGCATCTGGTCACCACATCAAACTTACCTTTTCAATGCGTTTGAAAGAATTCAGAATCGTGCGGCAAGATTCATTCATTCTTCCTATTAGTACAAGACTAGCGTATCACTACTAAAAACACAGTGCGCCTTAAACACGCTATCATCCCGGCGTTCCATTGATGCCTAATCCTCGTTCACAAGTTTTATTACAGCACGCTTCATCGTGCTCCATTGGTGGGCCCCACCCCCTCGCCATTCCCTGCGTACAGGGCATTTCGTGCAAGTTACCCGTTCACGCCGCCATACTACAGCCTCCTCTGCATCTTTATTTTGCCCATCATCAACCAACTGGAACGGCCTGCCCCGGCACATAGCCGAAATCACCTGTTTATCGACGTTTGCTGACAAGCTTAATGCTAATATTCATCATTGAACTCATGTGCCCCGTAAATGAAATAAACAACATCTGTAAATCCCACCCCTTATGTAATACCCCAATTGAGGGGTCTTAAGGAAATAAAAGTGAAGTGAAAAGGTCTTCTTTCTGCGCAGCCGTCAGATCGGGGTTTATCGGGGCCATTAAAGCAGCGGCAGCGGTATGATCATCAGTTGCGGTAGACAAAGGTGGCCATTCGCCGTGAAGCGGTACCAGCGAAATAGTTTCGGTGTCAGGAATGCAAGTCGCAGTGGTGCCCTCGGAGAGCACAACTGGCGAAGATTTTTTCAAGAGAACGATATGAACTGTCTTCCGGGCGTGGACGGAGAGCTCCGGCTGGTGCTGCTTTCAGCACGGAGGTCTGTGGAGCCCGACGTTGCCTAGTTGCAGCCGCGCATGTAGCTGTACGATTCGGTTCTTCAACAGTGGTTCGTATATTTCACTGAGGTACCATAACGTCTACCAAAGGGCAAACAACATATATTCAGACTACGTGGCGTACATGCCACGTACCTTGACCCATCTCAAGGTACGATTCTGCTGATGACGGTGATTTATTAACATTCCCTTTGAAATTGGGTGGTGACAAGTAGTCACCTAGGCTTCTTGATTTACACGCTACATGCATGAGCATGAGCTACATGCAGCATCCAACTGCTACATGTGGGCACACCCGGTCGAATAGAAAGCAACTGCAACGCAAAGCTTGCGCGCTTTGTCGATACGCGGCGCGCATGCTACATCGCGTAACAAAATATACGGTATATTGCGATGGATGATGCTGATGAGGATTTATTGTCATTCTCTTTGAAACGCGACAGGTTAGAATCAGCCGCTTGCCTACTTATAACGGTAGGTAAATACTGGTTTTTTATTGTAATATTTTTGTATACCTCTTAATGGCATATTACTCAATCCTTTACTGCCTACCTTGTGCTACTACCTATGCAACGGCTACATGGCGTGTGACCTGATGCAGTGTTAAGCAAGTGCAGTACAAAGTGTGCACATATGGGCACTGCGCTTAGGGCATCTTGCATCGCAAGGCTAGTGGCACGATACGATGCTGATGAAGGAGACGATGATGATGATGAGGCAGACGAAGATTCACTGGCATCCCTTTCAAATGCTGCAGTGGCAAATAGTCACCAAGCCTGCTTGATTTCATCAAACATGCCGTAATTGTTTTAAATTACATAAATTTTTATGCATCTCCATATTCTATTTTTTTCTTCCTCAAGACTCCTCGATCTGCCTTGTACTGCTACTTATTCGACTGTTGCATCATGCGACCTGGTGTAAAATATCCAACTGCAATACAAGATATGCGCGTATTGACGCTGCACGAGGGGCATCTCACATCGCAATATAAATTGGACGACATGACGCTAATGATAACGCCCAAAATAATTTATGGCGTTCACTTTGAAACGAAGCAGTAACATAGTCACGTCAGCAGCTTGATTTATTCATCATATTTTTATTCTGCCATTTCTGAAAACGTATCCTTTACCTTCTGAACCTTCTTCTTCTTCCTCAAAACTTCTCCATCTACCTTGCACCGCTACATATGCAGTTGCTACATGGCGTACCACCTGGTGCAACAATATGCACCTCCAAAGTGAAATGTGGAAATGTAGACGCTACGTGGCGCGCATTCGATATCTCGTGCCTCCTCGCGCGCTAGGGCGCGTTTCAGGTGAATGTTTCCGCTCCTAGCTAACAAATGCTGCCGCGGCCGGTTCCCCAATCTACAACTTCCTCTTCGTGTTATTACGAATCACACATTGAAACCATGGTATTTACAACATGGTCGCGGAAAAAATCATATTATCGTTTTGTCAAATAACTGCGGCTTTTGTGATGGGTCTCAACCTATTGAACACTTGTTTATTGACTGTAAGGGTGCCGGTGTATTCTGGGATATCCTGCTCAGGAAATTTCGAAAATCTTTTGAGCTGAATTTTCACAGCATCCGATGTCTTGTTAATTCATGTGATGATGTACCATAGGATATGCCTTTCGTGAAAGGCCTGCATAGCCTACGGAAAACTCATATGCAATACCGAAACACAGCAAGAACATTTTCTCAGGATCGCACTCTCCGATGATTACTCACTTAAAGAAGAATGTCACCCGAATCGTTGTCAACATTTGAATAGGTGCTTAACTTCTCCTTTCCAGTTTTTGCTGTGATGGAAGGTGTTGATTTGCGCGACGTTTTCTTTGTCCGTACTGCTCGGTGACCTTTCATTGCTCGTGACCATAGGGCACTCACATTATTGAAAATAGTTCCTGTACGTACACCAGTTCATTGATTGTGACAAGTACTATGTTAAAGAAAGCGATCGCACGGCTCACTGGCAGAGTAGCTGACTCCCGGGCAGCGGGCCCAGGTATGATCCCCGCGGGAACTTGTTTTTTTTTTTCTCATTCCCGCCGACAGCTGCGACGGACACCGGTAGCGGACAACATCGTCAACCGAAACCAGCAGTGGAATTAGCGACTAACACCTTACGCTGCAAAAACACTGCATTCCCTTCCGTCGGTAGTTAGCGCCCGGTTTCAGCTCAAAAGGTAATTCTAAGTAAGAAGAAGCGCTATCGTGAGCACGAAAAATTGAGACATTGCAATCGTGCTAATTATGTTGCAACTTTTGCAGTCAGAAACGTAAGCTACTACTACGCTGGAAAAAAAATTTCTTTTACCCAATTCGCTAGACAAGAATTGTTCGCGTAGATTCCTTAATTAAACGTTTCGCAGCATTCCTGGAGTATTTCGTGTTTTACCGTACATGCTCAACCTAATTCCTCATTGTAAGGAAGAAAATCCTCCTGCTGCAATTCTTGTAATCCCGAAAGACATTTAATCGTGTTTAGCAATATGCTGTTAGGCATCACCGTTATTTAATGAACATTCTTCATATCTCACAGGAAATGCTTAAAGAAATTGTAGTGAATATCCCAGCAAAGTTTCCTTGTCAGCGGTTGCAATAGCTTTGTGATAAACATTGCCAAAGTAAAGCTTTCCATGAATGTCTAATATAACTGCAACTCACCAGCTGATTTTCAGCATTTAAAGAGAGTAGCTTTCGCTGCCATCATTCGCCTATTTCTTAGTTAATGCTCAGTTTGTTCTAATGTGCTGCGCGACCTCAAAGGTGTTCGCCGATGTCTCACCGCCAATACAAAGGCACTGATCGAATGGTTGCGTGGTTTTGACAATCAAGGGGGGAGGGGGGGAAGGGGAGTACTCAGCGAATGCCAACTTTGAGGCACACGTCCTTTAGACGCTGTGACAGACGCTGTTTAGACGCTATGCTCATGCCAACCTCACCACTGCGGCTGCGGAAGCTTCTACGATGGTAATGGAGTATAGCAGTTGCGTCCCGTGATGGTGGTCTCAAAGCTCACTAGGCGATTAGCCGTGCTCCCTAAAGTGCTGCAGTAAATAGCGCCAGACCCTCTTCCCAATCACTCCCTCTCAGGTTAACCCACGTATGGCGATTCGGCTTATGAGTTAGTGACTGCTGTAGATGTGCTGTTTAACGACTCTGTTCTCTTCGATATTACGCAATGAAAAAAGGAGCGTTTCCTAAATGTCCCCATTTCAATAAACAAACACCTTCGTCGAACCATTCTTTAATAAAGCGAATTGTTATCTGGGCGCTTACGGCTTTTCGCTAACATAGTCGTTTTATTTGTGTAGTTCATTCTTATCTTTATGCTTTGCCTTCAGGCCAACACTTGTTTGTATCCCTAATGACAATTTCTGGGCTTCGGCAAAAATGGTCTAATATGAAGTCACAAGCCCAGTACCGATTCTTGACATTGCTCTTTTTTACCCAGTAGGTGCAGTATGTTCTGACTGAAAAAGAAAAGAGATGATACAGTATCACAATAAGGCATTAGTTTTAGCCCAATCTCGCAGTCATTGAAATCAAAAAGCGATTTTTGGTTCCTATGAGTTGCTAAACGGAGTCCCGTGCCCACAGCGACCATTGACACAGGCCAACGACATATCTATAAACGAAACGCCATTCTAATTGTTCCTAATGTCCCTTATGTAGAGCCCAATATCGGATGTGTTATTATCAAGCGGCCGTATGTAACTGCAACATGCGCTGTGTCTCAACTTCTGGAAATAATACAAGACGACAAAACTGTGGCCGACGAGATTCCTTGCTTCTTTTGCTTCATCTAAGCTGTTATATTGAAATGCTATTGCTGTGTGCAGAAGCAAATATTTTGGCAGATGGACAACTTAAGCTGTACTTTGCGCCATGCAGCACAAAGCCGAAGGTACGCAGCCCCTCCTTCCACGGGAACTATAGTTCACCATCCCAGTTGGTGAATACGTGGAATCAGCCTTGAACTTGGAGAGAGAGAGAAGAAACATTATTATTGAATGGTCCGGCAGTTTCGTTGTAGTGGCTTAAGGTGGCGGCTCGAAGTCGTTGGACTCGGGCGGCATCTTTGGCTTGCCGGACGGCCCAGAGCTGGTCTGCCAACTCTGAACTTTTGAGAGCCGCCTCCCAGCGGCGGCGACGCCCATGGAGTAGGTCTCCAGCGGCCCCCGCAGCCGGGGCGGCGTCGGGAAGGAGCGAGCTCGAGGCTTCCCGTACTCTGGTAACGGCCGCGATTACTGACGCGTCGCGAACAGGTGTGGTCCCATTACCATGGTTACCGGCACATTCCCAGAGAATTTGTCGCAGCGTTGCTCGCTGTCCGCAAGCTCTACAGGCATCTATTGGATATAAAGCCGGGTAGCAGTGATGTAGGACCGCGGGGCTAGGGTAGGTGTGTGTCTGGAGCAAGCGTAAAATTACGGCCTCATTCCTGTTTAACTTGTCGCGTGGTGGCAAATGTGCGTCTTTGGAGTCTGTAGTGTTGGGTGAGGTGTCTGAACGTGGTCAGGTTATCGCCCCACGCCCATTGTGATTCTTGCTGCCGCATTTCTGTTGTAGTATCCTGATCAGGCAGATCCGATGCCCCGCTCCCGGGGGCGGGGGCGGCGGCCACGTAATCTGCGGCGGCTCGGCGTGTGAGACCTCCAGCCGTGGCGTGGGCCGCCTCGTTGCCCGCGAGCGGGACATCTGTGTGTGCCAGAGTCCAGAGGAGGAAGACCGTAGAATTTTGGGGTTGCGAGGGCGATGACAAGTTGCTGCCGTCACAAATTTGGAGTGCGCGGACCGCTTCCCGCGAGACGCGACCGCCTGCGAGTCGCTGATCACGATCGCAGCGCTAGGAACCGTGGCCAGTGCTAGGGCTATTGCGGCTTCTTCGGCCGCCTCCGTGTGTCCCGTGGTCACCGTGGCGCTCGCGAGGCACTTACCCGTGCGGTCTACAACGGCGATCACATGTGCGCTTCTCTCTCCTTCATATCGCGCAGCGTCTACGTACACCGCCTCGCTGCTGTTGCCAAACTTCTTCTGGAGGTCTCTTGCTCGTTTTTTGCGTCTCGCGGCGTGGTGAGTCGGGTGCAGGTTTTCGGGAAGCGGCGGGATGATCAGGCGGTCGCGGACCGAGGCCTGAACCGCCATCTTTTCTCCATGCTGAGTGTGGTACGCGATGCCGAGTGACTCGAGAATGCATCGACCTGTCTTTGAATTAGATAATCGTTCGTATTGCGCAATGTCGTACGCCTCGATTAACTCGTAAAGTGAGTTATGATGCCCGAGCTCCAGAAACTTGTCGATGCTTGCGTTGAGTGGAACACCGACCGCCCTCTTAGAAGCCTTTCGTATAATGCATTCGACCTTGTTTTTTTCGTACCCTATCCACTTAAGGTAGGGGGCAACATACGTTATGCCGCTTATCGCGTACGCCTGCACGAGACGGATCGCGCGGTCTTCACGCATACCATTGGATCTAGTCGTGATGCGACGCAAGAGTGGGATCGTGTCATCTACCGAACGATGAAGTCTTCGCACCGTCTCTCCGTTATGACCATTTGCCTGCAGGTGTGGCCACAGGATTCTAATTTCGTCTACGTGAGGTACGGGAGTACCATCTGCCAATATAATACGTATTTAGGAGTATTCCCGTTCTTCGTCGCGCAGGGTTTTACGACCTCTCCTTGTGGGTTTGTAGATTAACAGTTCGGACTTGGTAGCCGAGCACTCGAGGCCTGTTGCACGCAACTAATTCTGGACCGCATCTTCTCCTGCCTGTAGTGTTCGCTCGACGTGACCGTCACATCCTCCCCTGGGAACCCAGAGGGTGATGTCGTCTGCGTATAGCCTGTGATGCAATCCTTCTACTTCTGTTAATTTCTCGGGTAGACCGAGTAGAACTAAATTAAAGAGTAATGGTGATATGACGGATACTTGCGGCGTGCCAGACGGACCCGTATCAAATTCCGGCGATTCCTCGTCACCAACGACGATGCCTGCACGCGAGGAAATCTCTAACGTAATTATACGTTCTTTGGCCTAGTCCTAATGTTCTAATTGTTTTTAAGATTCCTTCGTGTTTAACGTTGTCAAAGGCATTTTTAATATCTAGGCTGAGGATTGCCATTGTCAAGCTGGTAGTGTAGTCTACGATCTGGTATTTAAGCTCAAGCAACACGTCCTGTGAGGAGAGGTTGCGGCGGAATCCTAGCATGGTGTGCGGGAACGCGTCACGGTCTTCGAGAAAGTCGCTCACGCGGGTGAGAACTGCGTGTTCCACGACTTTGTCGACGCATGACGTAAGCGAAATCGGTCTTAGATTATCGAGCGTAACTTGCTTGCCGGGTTTTGGAATCATGATAACGCGGGCCCGTTTCCACGCTTCGGGAAGGAAGCCCCCTCGCCAGCGCTCGTTGACGTAGGTCACGAGGCGGCAGATCGACTCGTCGTCTAGGTTACGGGGGGTCGTGTTAGTAACTCGGTCCGGGCCGGGCGCCGATCGGGTGTTTAGTTCGAACAGGACTACCCCAATTTCTGCTTCGTTAAATTCCGCGTCCAATTTCTCGTTTGCAACGCCGTCGTATTCGCCATGTTGGATTCTTTCGGCCTTCTTAATGTAACGATCACGTATTGTGTCGAATAAGTTACCACCTTTGTAATATCTTACTAGTCTACGAGTCTTGTGGCCTTGAGCGGTCCTTGCCTCCTCCGGATCTAATCGGTGTCGAAAGAGGCGCCAAGCGCTCGTCCCGGCCTTCTGCCTCTCGAGACCGTTGCACGTGTCTTCCCACTGTGCCCTGGATACCTGGAGTGCGCTTTCTTCGATCTCTCTGTCTAATTGTGCTATGCGTTTGCGCAAAGCCTTATTATGTCTTTGACATTTCCCTCTCTTTAGAAGCGCTCGCCTTGCTTCCCACATGTGTAACAGCCTGCTGTCAATTATTTCGAGGTTCGCCTCGGGCGGAACTTCGCTCGTTGCCGCGTCTACATCCCTTCTGAGCGTCTCGGTCCACTCGTCTATGTCCGTAATCGGCTCGTCGCCTCGGCCCACTTCTTCCCGTTTCTTGCGAAACGTGTCCCACTTCACAAGTTTGAGTTTACGGCCTTTGCTTACAGGGTTAGTCCCACGACCGCTCGGGCCCGTGCCTATCGTCATCTCGATTAGCATGTGGTCATTTCCTAAATCTTCTTGCGTATTTTGCCAGTGCGCTGCGGTTACATTCGAAACGAACACGAGGTCTGGCAGCGTGTCGACACTCGCGCTGTTCCCTCTGCGTGTAGGATAGGCGGGATTCGCGATCAGTGCAAGCCTTTGGTCTTGCGAGTCTTCCCAAAGGTGTTTGCCTTTGGGTGTTTCTCGGGCGTAGCCCCAGGCTCCGTGGGGCGCATTAAAGTCGCCCGTAAAAAGTAGAGGCTCGCCGCCGGAAGCCGCGCTCGCGCCCCGGAGCCGGTCCCCGAAGCGGTGCTGCAGCGTGGGTTTACTGTACACGTTAAAGACGAAGAGTCCGCGGTCACTCTTAGGAATTAATTCTACGAGTACGTGAGGTATCTTTACGCAGGGAAGTTCACGCTGCGCTACATTGACGTTACGCCGAACGAGCACGGCGGCGACCGACAACGGGCGGGGTAGGGGCAACGGCCGGCGCACCACCACCACTCCCGGCCGCGCGCCACCTGCCATGAAGGGTGTAGACCGTTTCCTTCTTTGCCTGCTGTTCGTCGCGGTCGCGTCTATGGCTTTGTAGGCAGCTACTTTGACCGGATGGTTTGTCTCCTGTAAAAGGATCACGTCTGGTTTCGTCTCGCGACTGCGAATGAATTGCTGGAGATTAGCGCGCTTCCTCCTGTAGCCCCGGTAGTTCCCCTGCCAGATTGTGTATTGTTGTTGTTTCCCAGTGTTAGTGTGGTTCGTTGCGTGTGTAGCAATGGTGATGCCTGTGTTTAATTTAACCCGTCGCCATCGAGGCGACTTGGTTGCTGCTGCGGTTGCGCGTCTATGTCTGTGAGCGTGTTTTGCTGCGGCTGATTGTGTTGTTGCTGTCTAGAGTACGGCTCGCTCATCGTTCTTATTGGTCTACCCGCAACAGGCGGCAGCCTCGCTTCTATGTCGTCTTTGTGTGCCAAGTGCGCGGCGAACATTTGTGTTATTTGCTTAGAGAGCTTAGCTACCACGTTATTAAACATTTCGTTCATATGTGCCATCTGTTTTACAAAACGTTCCTCGAGGCTCTTCTCGATGCTGTCTACTCGTTTCTCTAATTTCTCGTAACGGCCGCATCGCTGTTTGGTGTCGGGTCTTGCGGGATCTAGTGCGATCCCTTTCGCGGTAACTGGACGATTATCCCGTTCATCCGCCGTCTCCACCGAGCTACCCTCGTCATCCGTGTCCAACCCGGCCGGCTCAGGCCGAGATGGAGTCGGTGATCGAAGCACCGAGGACGGCGGCATCGTCGTGTGACGTTGTTGTGGTTGCTGCGGTTGTGGAGCCTCGCCTTTCAATTTGAAATTTTCCTCTCTAAGGAGCGCATTTTCGCCTTTAAGCTCGGCAATCATCGATTCTAATGGTTCTAGGCGTGGCCGTAATACTCGCTCTATCGCTCGCTCGAGCTCGTTCCCACCGCCTACGCCGTCGGCGGGTGGAAGTTTACGAAGAACTTAGTAGTTTACGAAAAAAAAAACACAAAAGACAACCTACTACGTCTGCTATGAAGGTTGCAATCAGCGCCCCGGTGGAAGTAACGCCGACTCATTTTGCCCTACAGATCGACCGACAGGCAACAAACTTTCACCGTGACATCTTTGATGACGTCGACCACTGTCTTGCATTTTAATGACTTCGTGCTTCCATTTTAGACCACGTTTGAATAAAAGATTCTGCTACGGCGCCAAGCCCTCGCAGCAAGACGAGCGGCTGATTTCTCAAATAGTCCTAAGAACTGTCGCCGCAGCTGCAGAGAGGTCAAGTTTCGCGAACATTTGGTCAGCGCTGAAGGCGTCGGCGTGCATCCGGAGAAAGGTATTACTCTGGGCTCTTTAATGCTGCGGAGGAAAAAAAAACATATGCAACGCTTACAGGGCATGTGTGCCTATTAAAGGCGCTTTATAGCCATTTTTTTGAAGATCGCGGAAACACTGGCTTATTTTCTCAGTGATAATGATCCATCGACCCGGTGCTCATGGCAAGAGGTAGATTTTAGAAAGCTCAGACATTCACTCGCCCTAGCTCCAGTTCTCGGCTACTTCGAAAAGAAGGCTGACACGGAAGCCCATTCAGATGGCAGCCGCTTAAGCCTTTGCGCCTTATTTGTTTAAAGGCAAGATTACGTCCAGAGAGTAATCACGCAAATCCCAGTTTGTCGCAGCAGAGTTGAACTAGACTATCTCTGAAAAGAATTCTATTGTAGTCGTAAAGGTATTTGCTAAATGGCGGTATAAGCTGTTTTGATGGTGCTTTTCAATATTATGTCATTACCATTTGGTCCACCGCTTTACAAACATAAAAGACCCTTGGAGACTACTGGCGTGGCGATGCTTCTGACTGCACGTCTACGATGTGACCATGGTGTACAAGTCGGACGCTGATACGCTGAACACAAGAAGACGCTAATACGCTGTTTCGGTTCTCCGTCGAACCAGTCGAGAAAGGCAATAAACATGACAGCTGCTATCTCCATGCAAGAAGAGTAAAATATTTTTACCCCCGTCTGCATGCGATCAATGCAGTGCGACCTATTACTGATTACTACGTCCACAATGAACCTGTAAACAAGCATTTTGGTCACGAATTTTCATCCTCCTACGTTTTCATGCCTACGCTTTAAAAAGCGCTGCCGTAGGTATACTTGGAAGCGCTCCCTAGCCCTATCACGCGGAATGTGTAATGCCTTGTATCTGCACAATAATGCTTAATTTGCAAAGGTAAGGCAGTCAGTCGGTATGATAATGTAAATGCAGATGACTAGCAGCTTTTAAGTGATAAGGAACCATATAAAGGTAAAAAATGAAAAGTCACGAACCATTCCACTACCGGAAAATGGGGGTAAACGGAGCTTGCCGTGCGTACAGCTGATTTTCTTAACGGTTAAGTAAGTCATAGGTTACGTTGTCGGATTGCTTCGGCGTCCTGCTCCCTCAGCACGGCGTACCCTTTCACGTGCGTGTTCTCGCCGCCGCTCGTCGAACACTGCCAGTTCCTCGGGGTAACGCACGATCGGTGGCCGTACCTACCGTTTTCTGAGAATGAACTGAACGGAAACGAATCCGATGCGCTCGACACCCTTTTCTGGCCTTTCGCTCCCTCGAATAAGTGCAACGGCTCTGATTGGCTGCGGGCGTGGCGCGAGCACGCTCTTATGCAGCTGAAATCCTCTACAACGATTAACGCTCCGGCGTAGGTGCAGCTGTGAACTGATGAAACCACCCTTTCCCGTATCTGCTCTGCTCTGGGAGCAGGTGGGTTTTGGCGCGACCAGACCGCTACCAAAACTTGTGAGCCTATACAAGCTTCGCTTGAAAAGAGAATGCCAACAGAGATACATATGGCTCTTCAGAATATATATATTATCAAGCTTCATGTAGGGGTGGGTGAACTTGCAGTATCGGTTTCGGCCAACTTGAGATTCTGCGGTGGCCCCATGTCTAAATGTACGCTGCTGAGCGCCCTTCGAGTTATGAGCACCTCGCGGGCAAACGAGCGCGCTTTCCTTGGGCCTTACCGAGGCACAGTCAGAAAGGAGGGGAGAGCATGCGTGGACAAGGAGAGCGCGCATAACATATGCTGATGAAAGCGACGGCGATAGTGTGATTGTCAAGAGGAAGAGGCGCAACACAATCACACTGTCGCCGTCACTCTCATCAGCATGTGTTATGCACGCGCTCCTTGTCCACGCATGCTCTCCCCTGCTTTGTCACTGGGCCTCGGTAAGGCCCAAGGAAAGCGCGCACGTTTGCCCACAAGGTGCTCATAACTGGAAGGGCGCTCAGCAGCGTTCAGTTGGGTGGCATGGCTTCGTGTCGATGCACTCTGATCTCACGCAACGCCTGACGCGGTACTGCGGCAGCTGCTGTTCCCTTTCAACCGCTCCGCTCGGTCAAGGCGCGCTCGTGCCCGGTGTCCTGGCTCAATTGGCACGATTGCATTGAAGGGGCCGGATGTGGCCTGAAAATCTTACATTTGTCTACTAAAGCCAATGCATGCTTTTCCATCGGAAACACCATGGGTAGACGAGCATGAGCTAGAAATAGCAAGTAGGCTAAACAATAACAAAGCAACAACGAGCAACAACAATGTAACTGCCGAGGCAAACAATGCTTTCGCATTAGTAGACAATTCTCAGAATTTCTGTAGCTTTTGTTGCGAAAATGACGTTGCCAGGAGTGGGAGACACCTTCTTGCTGCGCGGAGTGATCTACGATACGAAATTTTGTTTGTTGTCAGAATGAAATTCCGCCTGGTTGTTTGAGATTATCTTTGCCACTTGTACAAATGATTCCTATACTACTGATCGGAGTTGGCCACGTGTGGTAGATGATAGTTATGACCTTTGCGCATCGTCCTTTGTACGAGAAACGCCAATTTCTGGAAGGTAGTCTGTCTTTGGCGACAGTTCTTTCAGGAAGCTATTGCTTGTGATCAGACAACACGAAAACAAGAGCTTCCGTTAGTTACTCGTACTACATGTCTGGCGGCAAGATTTCAAGGAGACCGAGTTCCTTGGTGTGCGGTCCTACAATGAACGTCCGAGTACAGCTGCTCGTGCCCTATGGTTCCATGGCCTTGAACTGCGGTAGAAACGCTCTCCATGACAGCGAACTGTAACAATAGCTGCCGTCTAGTACGGGCTCATATTGGTGATTCACAGAATCGTTTGTCCGTTAAGAGAGCCTCCAGTAGTGGATGTGTTGCGCTATCACTAATCAATCTTATACCGAGGAAACAGGACACAGTTGCACAATTACCTTCTCCAGTTGTAACAAAGTCTGGAAATTCAATGTTCGAAAGATGCTTCTAATCCAGCCCGCTGCTTTAGTTGTGGCTTCCATCTTCATGTTTGTCCAGAACGGCCCATACGGTGTGCTTTTTGTTATAGTATACAAAATTTTAAATATCGCTTGCGTCAGATAATATATTTTAGCCCTTGTCTTGAGCTCGACATCGAGAAGCGGTGGATATAACTCGCACGAGAAATCAGGATGCATAATTGACCAAGTAACAAAATAACTAACTAGCTTTTTAGCTAATCAGCTTATGACACTTATAATTCAATACTCGAATGGCAGCCGGAGAAATCGCAAGGAATATGCGCTTGGGACGTAATATGAGGAGGCCACTGGTCTCAATATATTACTATCAAACGTGCAGTAAAAATGTCTAGCTTTCTCGTAATTTTTTACCCAAACGCCATCTTATGCTAGAAGCCAAAAGTAATAGTGGGCCGTTCTCTTTTGTCGCAGCGCTTTGGGAATCAATATCTAAAAAAATTCAGTCATCCTAAAAATTGGTTCCGAGGAGATACTTCCAAGCTCGACACGCACAATTCGTGAACTTGAATATGTGCCATAAGATAATAAATTGTGTGACGATAGCCCCAACACCACGTGTCATGCGTACACCTTATTTTGCGCTTCGGGCCTAATCTGGAAAAGGTTGCCTGTAAGTGACGTCGCCTGTCACATGAGTGTTCGCTAGAATGTAGGATGCTGGCACGAAATAAAGGGTTGTTATCACGCCCGCCATCGGAGTCACCGCTCAGTTCTTTCCTGCGGCTAGTCCGGCTGCGCTCGCCATACAGCGGGGGTCGTAGCACCACATGGTGTCAGAAGCAGCCATTTTCTTATATTCGAGGGAAGTTGCACTATCTTCTTCAAGCGGTGCCATGTCAGACGACAACGGAGTCAAGCCTTTCACGCCATGTTCGCGGTTCACCACAGAATAAATTGTAAATAGTATTTTTTTAATTCTTTTATCATGAATTTGTACTTATTGTGCAAGTATTTCTGCCTCTTTGACTAATATGGTAAAAAGACTAGAAGGCTATCTTCTACAGCCGTCGGCAAAACTTTTGTAAATCCTAAAACAGAACCCGCTATGCATGAAGCCTCATATACGAGGGTACTTCTTTAATGTTAGCATGACTCAGAATAATTACTGTTGTTAAAAGATAACTTAAACAATCCATAACGACTGAATACCTTGTTCTTGCGCACTTATACCTTCCCGCCGATGCGGCAATAATAACTGACCAGTAGAAGTAGGCAGGTATCAAAATTTTTGAATACAAATGGAGTAGAAGTAGTTTGACTTGTACGTCGAATCCATTATGGAATAGTAAAACGCAAATACACATATTTTGAACGGGAATACTTATTTAGGTAAAAACAAGTACATCGCTCACACTGGCTAATGAAAATATACACAGCCGAATACAAGGGCAATTATCATCGGCTTTAAACACAAGATCTCTAATCGGTAATAAGAAAACAGCATGAATAGCTTATTAATATCTGTAAAGCTTGGTTGCTGTTAGACACGCAAACTGAGCGCCTGTTTCCGCTACTTATCGCCAAGAATCAGTCGCCATCGCAACCGAATACCCAGCTTTTCGACACGGCCAACCAAGTGACAGCCAAGTGGCTGCTGTCATTGCTTGGTGCCAGGAATGACTCGACGTTGCACTGCCCAACATAGTTCTTCAGCAACCCGTGCAGGTGTGGTTTGTTGGGTTGAGCGCCCCCTAACTGTGCGTGTCTTTGGATAAGTGACCCGAACATGGACTCCAGTCCGCTGTTCGCCTTCCATGAGCCATCAAGAAGGCTGGAGCCCAGAAAGAACAGTAATAAAAAAACATGATGCAGAAATAATATGAACAAGGGATGGCAGACCAAGAGATTGGAAAGCTGTAGCTTGAATTTCAGAAAGCGAGTACGGTAACAACTCAAGTAGACCAGGTGATTTCAGACTATGTCGTATGGACTAGTGGATTAAACTACACAAGGTTGGCGAGGAGATTGCATTGTCCTAAGTTCATTTAGAAAGAACTTCCCTGAGGTGTAACTTCGCTCCGGGCACATGCTCACAGGGGTTGGTGACTTCGTTGACATGTGCAGTCACAAATCTGAAAGCGATCGAAGCGGGGAACTACCAGGAAAAATCACCGCCGCTTTTAGACGGTATATCTATACGGACTGCTGTGTTAGTTACACCGCCTGTTACACCACGCATGTCAACCTTCGCAAGCAGTCTATATAGTAAATCTTGTTTTTCTCACCATTTTTTCACCTCATGTTTGCTTTTGCGATAGACAGTTCCTTCTTCAGAGTACGCACTACTCGTGGTCTTCCCGTAGTTGTAGCTAGGATGGTATGTGCGGAACCACTAATCCAAAGATGCGTGTAATTGGCGCAAGGCCCACCGTGGATATGCGGACGTTGCAGTCGCTTTGACGATTGGTTGAATTGTAATGACATGGCTGCCGGCACGCGCTCCTCCGTCTCGCGCTTAAATCTCTGGGCACTCTTTGTTTGCCGTAAACCGTCAGCATTATGATCTTTTCTTTTTCGCAAAAGGGTGGAATCAATCGTCACTAAATTCAATGCCGATTTAGTTCGATGAAAGAAAATGCACCCTATGACAACCGTACAAGGTTCGCGAGTAGATCGCATTCTCACAAGGGGACGGCCATCACTCCAACCGCTTTCGCCCTGTCGAGGTCTTCCTTTCCTCTGCCGCTAGGACACGTGGCCACTCTTTAGCGAAGTGCACGAACGACGACACATGGTCCGCATAAACAGTTTCGCTGTAATAAAGTCAAAGCTCTTGAGCAGAAATTAACTTACACCGGAAGCGTTCAGGCTGCGTTTCAGAGGGATGAACAAAAGACACCTAGGTTCACTTTGAGACCGCAAGAAACTTTTCTGAGTCTGTGTGAGGTATGAAAGTGAACATCGTTGAGTGTCCTAAGGGCGCCTTAGTTTACGAAAGCGGAGACAAGGTTTTAGAATGCATGTCTCGAACAACTCGAGCACTCCGCAGCGAGTGAGGCCTTGGGTGCCGGATTGAGACTGTAGACACGATAGAAAAGGCGGCTCGGTCAAATGACGAGTACGCTACGCGGCGAAAACTCACTGTCCAGGACGCGCATCCAAATAGAAAGGAAAACCCGAGACGACATTTCTCGCAGAAAAAAAGAGGCATAGGTGAAACCCACGGAACGAGCGTAATCAAGGACCCAAGAGCCCAAGATAATGGTGCTAGTCACTCTAAGCAGGATGTGACAGACAAGGTTGTAACGAAAGAAATCTAGAAGAGACAACCGTTACGGTGTTAAATTTGGCACCTACTAGGGCACTCCTTGGGACATATGATTGGAGCTTCTGTATTCATATATTCAGGAGCTGCAGGCAAATGGGAAACCTGCAGGGTATTGAGGGAGAACTAAGGACGTGAGTGGGCGTCTCGAAAGCACTACCCATTGACTTCTAGCGCCAGCGTCATCGACGCGATAGTCTTAGGAAAGATGACGAAATGAGGAGAGGCCACGAATGGCGTGGGAGCTTAGCTCGCGCTGGAGACAGAAGAAATAAAAGTTAGTAGACTTTGAGCTTTAGTACTGGAATAACGTCTAGTCGTGTCTTTCTCACGTGCTGTACAATTGACGACCGCGGAAGTCTGAATCAACGAGAAATTAGCGCCTGGTAATAACGCGCCACACAAAAAGGAAGTGGAGGCATGTCGAACACTGACAACGAACGTCTTCTCACAAGGCTCGAGCAACGGGTAAAACCGCTGATCTCGCATCAACCGCTGAGCTTGCCTCGAACGTCATCCGCCAGCTAGAATTTTTAAAGCCCCTGAATCTCCCAAAGTAGCGCCATTCGCTTCCCTCCTCCTCCGCTCGGCGCGGCCTCGACGGTGGCGCCGCCGGTGGTGGGCCTGCCGTAGCAGACGACGGCTAACACGCTACGGGAGGAAATCCGCAGAAAAGTTCGTTCGAGCCCTGCGGAGCAGTTCTTTCAATCGAGATCTTTCTTCGTCAGTCGGTAACTGGCCTTTAGAATTTTGTGTTGGAATTGCGGAAGAAATAGAGAAAAGGACCATTATTCAAGGCTTATTTAAGGCGTAAAGCGCGCGACGTTGAGAGTTCGTGTTGCTGAAACACGACGCAAGCTCGCGGTGTACTCGAACACGCGCGTAATTACCAAAGGTTCAGGTGTTGACAGCGTGAAAGTATGTGTACGTGGTTTCGTAGGTTCATTTACGTACCTGCAGGATACTTTTGCTCGGCCGGTGCGTGAGAGATTGCTGACCGCACACAGCCGGAATGGCTGTGTGCGGCTGTGTGAACAAGTACTGCTCCAGGAGGGCACATGTAATGGCTAACGGAGGCCTCTGAAGAGCACGTGACATTACAATAATGCAGGCGTCGCAGGGAGTGTTCACATGCAAAATTGGTTGTCCGCGATCTTATACCCCCTTGGCATGCACAGGCTACGGCGAGCCGCATCCAGCCCTGCTTCTAGCTTTGGTGTTCCCGTTGCCGCTTTGGTGTCCTGGAGGCGCCGTCAATAATACGAAAGAATGACAAGGTGTTGGCTGTCCGCGATCTTATAACCCCTTGGCATGCACAGGCTACGGCGAGCCCCATCCAGCCCTGCTTCTAGCTTTGGTGTTCCCGTTTCCGCTTTGGTGCCCTGGAGGCGCCGTCAATAATATGAAAGAATGACAAGGTGTTACAACTAGTAAATAAAATTTATTGAAGAAATACAATCGCGCCGAGGCGCCAACTTCTAAAGCAGCGCTAGCGCGCCCGCGCGAGTATTATGAAACGCCATCGAGGAATTTACCGGCGCACGTACGACTCTACGATCAAAGTGCACGTTAAACATCCCCAGGCGAGCTAGATAAAGTTATCCGGAGCCATCCACTACGACCTGCATCCTAGCTTTAGTCGCTTCGGAACGTTAAAAACGTTAATCACCACAAACCAAATCAATACATGCGGGCGTACATTCGAAGCTAAAAGACTGCATCGTAAGTCATACTGAGCCTTGCAAAAGCGTCGAGAATGTGCTAACTTCTGGTGGAGCTCAAAACACACCCTGAATAAAGTCGCTTTTATGTCACAGGCCAGCTGCAGATGCGTGCATTTCACCGCAAGACGAAACTACATGAAACAAAGAGAGCACATTCGAAAAAAAATTCAGACAACGCGCTAAAAACCACGCAGAGCATGAACACACACTTTTTCGAAACGGAAGGCGTGATCTAGGCTCGAAATAAGAGGTTGTGAGTCGCCGTGGCCCTTACTTCACTAAGCCGTGCGTTCTGTGCCACTTTGTCGAAGTCAGCCCACCTGATCCTGCGAATCCACACTTCTTTTTGCGTTGCGCCCAAAGGACGGCAAAGCAAAAAGCTTTTTGCCCTCGCTGTGTCTGTTGCGGCTACCGAAGGCGCAGCAGCATGTCATCGCAATTAAGTTCTTGGCCCTACACATTATATTACGCTCACGCACTCGGTCAGTCCGCCTGCCGTACTTTCGTCGCGCAGGCCCAACAATGGAGGTCGGCGCGCGCTGGAAAGTAAAAAATATACAAAAGCGCGGCGCCTGCTCCGTGCTGGAAAGGAAAAATATACAAAAGCGCGGCGCCTGCTTCCACATGACACAGATTGGCCAATGGGGGAGCGGAGGAGGCCGGGGCGACAGGAAGCGTGGAGGAGAAGGCGCCAGGGTGAGCGGGGTGGCGGAAAGATCTAAGAATGGCGCTACTTTTGAAAAATTGAGGGGCTTTAAGAATTTTAGGAGCGGAACCCAATGGTGTGGTTCTTCCAAGCAGATGCCCGTTTCGTGCTCTCACAGATAACGTCACAGACCTGCAAGTACCTACTTGTGGTCGACGCGCTTCCTGCAGCCGGGATCGACGAGATTGCCTGACATCTCCTTTCGTTCTCGCACATCCTACCAGCGGCGCCGTATGATGCAATCAACGGCGCTATACTGGATCGTACAGCTACGCTGGAATGCACACGATTACAACAGCTACTCTAATTCGAACAGCTGGGCAATCAATGCCCAAGTCAGTTACTGCGTCAATGCTTAACCTTCTCGGCCCACGCGCTTTCACCACGTACAACGCCTTTGTACGTGAGCTATTCCTGCGGCGCTTGCCCACCCAAGTCCAGGTGATGCTGGCCACTGCTACAGCTCAGCATCTGTGAGAGCTCGCTGCGTTGGCGCACAAGGAGATGGAAGATGCCAATCCACTTAGACTGTGATGAATCCAACTTCAGTGGCGGCTTTGATGCTGCGGTCAACGTCGCGCACTGCGAGCTCCTTACCTCCAAACCTGCGAGAGACAGCATCTACAACATTCCTAGTGGCTGAGCTGTGCGATAGACGGGACAAGCTCCTGGTTGCGATCACTCGTAAGAACATTTATTCTCGTACCCATCGTCATCGTCGATCTACATCTCGCCAGCGCAGTCAGTCCAGCGAGCGCCAGCGCTACCGTGCAGCAGATCAACCAGCCATCTGCCGATATCGCCACCGTTTTGGTGCGGAAACCTGTCGTTGCTTTTTTCCTCGCTCGCGGTCGGGAAACCGTCCGACCAGTCGCTAACTGCGACTAAATGCCATGGCCCAATCCAAAGTAGTCTCTTCTACATCAATGATAAAGTCACTGAGCAACGTTTCCTTGCCGACACAGGGGCGCAGGTAAGAATTCTGCACCAGCGGATCTCAGAGCCACTGTCATTCTGTACGTACAAGCCGTGAATTCAACTGGCATTCCGATAATTCGACAGCGCTCGCTCACACTTAACTTGGGCCTGCGAAGAGCGTTACGATGGTTGTTCACAGTTGCCGACACTATTTCTTTCATTATCGATGAAGATTTCCTCACCAACCATGGCGTCATTGTAGACCTCAAACAACATCTGACGCGACAACCTATCTCTCTGTGCGAGACGTTGCGGCGCCAGAAACCATAGACATAGCGTTCTCTTGCGCTGCGGTTTCCAATGGAGCGTTCACGGCATTGTTGCGAAAATTTCCTTAACTCCACGCACCGCCCAAGTGAAAAACATTGTCTGCCACGATGTGCCACACCACATCAATTCCCTACCTCCTGCATTCTTGCGGCCTCGTCGAGTTGCTCCGTACAAGCTTAAAGTTGCATGTTCTGAGTTCGAGCACATGTTGGAGTTAGGAATTACGTTGTGCACATTGATATAGTTGGACCACTAACACCGTGTCAGGGATTTCACTTCCTGATCCCCTCTATCGACATGTTTACCCGTTGACCAGAAGCAACGCCACTTAAAGACAACTCTGCTGCAATGGTCGCGGTAGCTTTTTTCACAACATCGGTCACCTGCTTCGGATGCCCTACCAAAATTCTTACTGACAGAAGGCAGCAGTTCAAGTATGCTCTCTCTCAAGTGCTTTTGCGCTTGCTTGGCACAGATCATCTGCGCGCGGCTGCCTAGCATCCCCAAACCAACGGCCTGGTGGAACGCCTTCATGGTCATCGCAAGTCAGTGCTGACTGCTCATGTAACACTACCGCAATGAGTTCAACGTCTACTACTGGTTCTTCTGGATATCCGGTGCGCCTTCACGTCGGACATGGGGTGCTCGAGCGTGGAGCTCGTCTACGGTACTACGCTCTGTGTGCCCAACGAATCCTTTTCATCACAACTACCTTCGGCTGCTCTGTCTACTCCAGAATACGTGCACCTTTTTCCAGGAGTAAAGCCCTGTCCGCCGGGTCCAGTTACCGCACGCTCACCATAGGTTTCCACTGACCTTGCCAACGCAACCCACGTCTTCCTTAACTACGGATCCGTTCGGCCTGCTCTCCACCCGCACTACATCGGACCTTTCGCGTACTGGAGAGACGCGAGTCGACATACATCGTGGACATTCACGGTAAACCTAAGAACACCGCACTCAACCGGCTTAAGTCAGCCTACGGTGAGGCGACTCGCACAGTCCCATCCTACGATTTAGCTTCCGACGTCTCCATTAGAGTCGGTGCTCACGCTATTTTAGTCCGCCGAGTTTCATAAAGCTCCTGATATCGTTCGCAGCTCATGCTGCTCACTAGAGGTGGAGGTATGCACTGCCAGCGACATGGACGTGATCGCCTTAAACAAAATGACTAAGTCAGGCGAGGCCACGAGCAGCGAGGGAGCTTAGCTGGCGCTGCTGACCAAAGAAATAAAAGTTAGTTGAGTTTATGCTCCCGTGTTGGCATAACGTCTCGTCTGTCTCTCGTGTGCTCTACAGGCTAACGTGTCGTCTGTCTCTCGTGTGCTCTGCAAGCTATCCGTAGCTCTGTTCAAACCACTCGGCTCCTTTGTTATGCGAACGTGCTCAGGAGTTTGGAGAAGGAAGGGTACATGCGGGAATCCGCTCGCAAGCGCATGATATTGCTGCTCAGGGAACGGAGAGTTCGAAGTCAGACATGGAAGAAAAAGATGAATCGCTACCCGAAATAGAGCTTACGAAAATTGAGAGAAAATCAAACAGTGTCACAGTGAAAGCGCCAGTAGAGATAATACACAAAGAATACTCACATAACTCTTTTGTTAGAATATTAGTGGCCCGAATATTTTAAAGACGTTGAGAAGTATGTATCATCGTGCGATTCGTGTGAGCGAGTTGGAAAACTGGGAGATAAGCAAAAACTGCCTTTAAATTGTTTCTCCTGATCATGGAGCCATTCCGCCTCTTCGAAACGATCGAATGCGGTCTTTTCCGCCGAGCAGAGACTGGTGTAAATACCTTTTGTCCATGCTTTGTCCGACGACAAAGTTTCCCGATGCGATTCACTTGAAGGATCTGAGCTCTGTCGACATAGTCGACGCCATGCTGTCCACATTTTCGTGATTTGTCTTTCCGGTTGAAATTCAGGCTGATCAGGGGCGGTCTTTACAAGTGCCTTAACAAGAATACTCTTGGAGACTTGTGAGGTGTGGCTTACATACGTATCCGCGTATCATCCTAAGTCCAACAGTGTTGAGAAATTGCACTGGGCTGTTAGCATAGTATTGCGCGTATTGTGCCATAACCACTAATACTATGAGAAGGGCGTTTATCCCCACCACTATTTCCATTAAGCATAGTTTAAAGAAAGACCCTAACATTGTTGACCCTAACAGAGTACATGTACCGCCAAGCCCTCGGTTCTCCCCTCAAAATGCTGCGTGAAATATAGGAAGGAACGGGCGAAATCCAGTCTGCAGTAAGCTATGTGTGAACTTGCTGAACCTTTTAAATGTCTCACGTGAGCTAGTAAAAAAAAGCTAAAGGTGCCCAAGAAAACGCGAAGAAGTAATACCACAGGAAAGTGCATGGCTGAACTTTCAGGCTAGGACACAAAGTGATCATCCTAAAGCACTTGCCAAAAAAGAAACTACCGTACAAGTACAGTGGGAGGGGCCTGTCAAAGCTGCGCACCATTTCTCGCAATCTAATTTGAGCTTAGAAATTCCAGGGAAGAATGAAGAGAGCATTTAAAACAGCAATTTAATGCTGGCCTATTTTGGTGTGGAGGAAGCTGTGAAAAGAGTGCTGAATGCATCAACGAAAGTAGCTACCGAAATTCCAGGTTTGGACACAGCAACAAGCGCAGAGCGCCCCGTAGAGCTCATATTGTATGTGCATGTAAACCGGTTAGCCCTCACTACCAAGGAATTAGGAGACCTTCTGGAGCTCTTTCATGAGCTTCGCCAGTGTTTCAGCTGCCGGACAGAAAGAACAAACCTTATCACTCATGATATTGAACTAACATCAGACGCGCCAATCAGGTTTAAACCGTATCGGGCGTCACTGCGTGAGCGAGAAATAATGGAGGAAGAACTAAAACGAATGCTTGTACTGCGGGGTAATTGGGCCTTCGGACACTGAACATAATTTTTTCGTGGATCTCTCGTTTAAGCGAGAGATGCACGAAAGTGAATTCGCTTGCTACTCCCTCTAGAAATTTTACAGCGACTTTCCGCGCTCATCTATGATGATGTATGGGGTTTTATGGTGGAAGGGCCAGGTATGGCCAAAGAGCGCCATGTCTGTGGTAATGAATTTTCAGTGTAATTATGATTACTATGAACTTGGTGTGACGTGGCTGTAAAGGTACCTTAAAATATACGCTCTAAAGTGCGTAAAATCTGTATAATAAAATTATGCCGATGACGTATGACTTGTACTATGAACATTTAGATGCATTTAAAAAGAATGACACGATAGGTAAAATATATCAGATTATAAGAAATGCTAGAGCACTACTGCCTCCTGAGACCCCTTGAAACACAAGGGCCTTGAGGCATGAGCTATGCAAAACAATTATCGCAGTGGCATCCTCTGGAGAGAGGAGGCGCTACGAACGCATAGGACTAATAACATGTAAGACCACATCTCTGAGGAATCCTAGGACTGTGTCTGTATTAAAAAGCGGTTCTCGACCAAGAAACATTGCAGGTTGAAGAGGAATGTCATGTAGGAATGCCAAGGAAAAAATGTCTCTTTCTCTCAGATTCGGCTTCCCGACACTCCAGGAGGACGTGGAGTACGGTCAGCCTCTCCCCGCATCTACCACAGCTTGGAGGCTCACTTCCGGTGAGTAGAAAGTTATGGGTGCCAAATGTGTGTCCTATTCTTAGACGACAGAATAGGACATCTCTTCGGCGCGATCTTGTATTCGAGGGCCAGAATCGTAACTGTGGCTTTATCAGGTGGAGCTTATTATCCGTTTCCGCGTCCCACATGTGTTGCCAGTGATCTCGCAGCCTCCTTCGCAAGAAAGGCCTCAGATCTGTGACAGGCACCTCAGCGGTAGGGTTAACAGCTTGTGATGCGATGACGTGGCCATCTCGTCCGCCAGAACGTTACCCTCAATGCTCCTATGGCCAGGCACCCAGCATATAATGACACGCTGGTTAGATATGTACGCTTTACACAAGATGGGGTAGAGTTCATTAAGTACAGGATTTTTGAGTGTATAGATTGAGATCAAGGCATTAACGACGCTTAGGGAGTCTGTATAAATCGCTGCTTTTGGAAGTTTTGATTTTCTTGTATGGTTCACAGTAGACAGTAATGCGCAGGCCTCGGCCGTAAAGATACTTGTTTCCGGATGCAGTACACCAGATTCTGAGAAGGATGGGCCGAAGGCAGCGTAAGATATCCCGGCATTTGACTTCGAAGCGTCTGTGTAGAACTCTGCGCACGAGTGCTTGTGCTGGAGTTCTAGAAAATGCATTCGAATTTCTATCTCTAGTGAGTGTTTTGTTATTTCTAAAAAGGATATGTCACATTCTATCAGCTGCCACTCCCAAGGTGGTAACAACTTGTTTGGATGCATTAGGCGAAGTTCGAGCAGTGGGACACGCATTTCAACACTAAGCTCCCTCACACGAAGCGAGAAAGGCTGTCTTCCAGAGGGACGGTTATAGAAAAGTGTAGTACATGTCATATCGTTAACAGTGTTAAAACATGGATGTTGATGATTGGAATGTATTTCAGGAAATATGTAATGCTATTGTAAGTTCTCTGTAGATGGAGCGACCATTCATTTGATTCCGCGTATAAGCTTTCAATCGGGCTTGTTCTGAAAGAGCCAGTGGCTAAGTGGATACCTAGATGATGGACAGGATCTAGGATCTTTAGTGCGCTCGGAGTGGCAGAGTTATATACGAGGGCACCATAGTCCAACCGTGATCGAATTAGGCTCTTATAAACGTGCATCAGACACTTCCTGTCGCTACTCCATGTTGAGTGGGATAGAATTTTAAGTAAGTTCGTTGTCCTTAGACATTTTTCTTTAAGATATTTAATGTGCTGTATGAAAGTAAGCTTGGAGTCTGGTAAAATACCTAAAAATTTGTGTTCATTGTTGATAGGTATTTGATGTCCACACAGTTGAACACAAGGATCTGGAACCAGGCCTCTCTTTCTAGTAAAAAGAACACAAGAGCTTTTGTGGGGGTTGATTTTAAATCCGTTTCCGTTTGCCCACTTGGAAACATTGTTCAAGCCTTGCTGTACCTGTCTCTCGCATACTGTGAGGTTGCAGGATTTGAAGCCTATTTGTATATCGTCTACGTATAAGGAATAAAAAATGGCCGGTGGCAGTAAAAACAATAGAGTGCAGCTGAGCACGCCTCCCTGGGGTACACCAGTTCGCTGCGTAAAAAGACGTGACAATACATTACCGACTTTTACTCGGAAGGTACGATTTGACAAATAGCTTTCTATTAGGTTTAACATATTACCATAAATGCCCATTTCTGACAAGTCTCTCAACATTCCGTAGCGCCACGTTGTGTCGTATGTCTTCTCCATGTCGAGGAGTATGGATAGGAAAAACTGTTTGTGTACAAATGCATCACGAATGTTTCCTTCCATACGCACAAGATGATCAGTTGTGGAGCGCCCCTCTCTGAAGCCACACTGATAGGGATCAAGCATTTTGTTCTGTTCAAGGAAAAAAATGAGTCGCGATTAATCATTTTTTCAAATACCTTACAAAGGCAACTTGTGAGGGCTATCGGGCGGTAACTTGCCGCCAAGGAAGGGTCTTTACCCTGCTTAAGAACAGGGACCACAATCGCTTCATTCCATGTGGATCGGAGGTATCCCGCAGCCCAAATAGTGTTGAAAAGTGTGAGAAGTGTAAGTTGTGTGTCAGTATGTAAGTTTCTGATCATGTCATACATGACTCGGTCAGGTCCCGGTGCAGTGCTTCTGCATGTGTTCAATGCAGCTTTCAACTCGGCAATACTGAAAGGCTGGCTATAAGGTTCATTCTGTCTGGATTTTCGTAAGATTGGCTTACGTTCTTCTATTTCTTTAAGTTTAAAAAAGGATTGGGAATAGTTGATTGAGCTGGACACGCGATCAAAGTGCTCCCCAAGTGAGTCTCTGAGCTTGCAGGGTATCGCATTCTGTGTTTACCAAAGGGAGTGAATATGTTTGCCGCCCTCTTATTCTATTAACCCTGTTCCAGACTTTGGCCTCATCTGTATACGACTTGATACCTTTGGCCTCATCTGTATACGACTTGATACCTGATAAAAAGTTCTGCCAACTCTCTCTTCTCGCCTGTCGGCGGGTTCGCCTGCCTTGGGATTTTGCTTTTTTAAGATTCATAAGATTCTCCGCAGTGGGAGAGGCTCGTAGCCACCCCCACGCTTTGTTCTGTTTCTTTCGAGCGATCCTACATTCATCGTTCCATCACGGGACACGCCGTTTACATGCCAAGCCATTTACTTCCGATATGCATTTAGATGCGGCATCTATTACGAAGGCTGTAAAAACTCCACAGCAGCATCAATGTCTAACGAATGCATTTCAGCCCATGAGATACTAGTGAGAGGTCGGAATTTCTCCTAGTCAGCTGTATCAATCTACCACCTAGGAGCCTGTGGTGGATATTCGTTTTCTTTAGGTGTTCTTAGCAATATGGGAATGTGGTCACTTCCGTAATGATTGTTGATAACTTCCCATTCGAGTTCAGGCACTATGGACGGGGAAACTGGGCTCACATCAATTGAAGAAAATGCTCTGTTTGCGAGAGAGTAATATGTGGGTGCCTTCTTATTCAGCATACACGCACCAGAAGAGAAAAGGAACTGTTCAACAAGACGACCTCGCACATCTGTACGAGAGTCGCCTCACAGGCAGTTGTGCGCATTGAAATCCCCAAGGACAACGTAAGGTTCTGGCAATTCATTTATGAAGGACGGAAATTCATGTTTACTTAACTTGCAATGTGGGGGTATGTAGAGCGAGCAGACAGTGATAAGTTTGTTTAGGAGAACAGCAGGAACCGCCACTGCTTCAAGAGGCGTTTGTAGCTGCAAACGTTGACACGCTATGCCTTTCTGAATAACAATGGCGACACTGCCCGATGATGCGAGAGCATCATCGCGATCTTTCCGTAAAGTAACATACTGTCGAAGAAAGTTTGCGTATTTTGGTTCTAGGTGAAAATATATAAAAACTGGGCAAGAGCGCCGACCGCCCACCACGGAGCCCAACGAGGGGACGCGGCAGAGCTTGCATGCAAGTCTGCACGACGCCAGTCGTACGCCGCCACTATAACCAAGTATTCTGCACCCAAGGTTGAATAGCCACACAGGGTTAACCTTTGCCGCCATGAAGAAGGAAGTAAATAGAAGAGAGAAGGAGACAGGAAAGGTGGAAAGTAAGGGAAAGACGAAGGTTGTACGAAGAGAGAGACAGGAAAAGGCGACTGCCGATTGGCTCCAAGTGGGTCAGTCTGGAGGTGCCGTCTACGTGAAGCCGAGGCCGAAGAGGTATGTTGCCTCCACAGGGGGGCCTTAAAGGTCCAAACACCCAGCATCGGCTCAAGCCCCAGGATCACCTTTTTCCCACACACGGCTAAGCCAAGCACGGCTACACGCGGGAGGGTCCAAGCCTCGTGTGCTCGGGTACGTGGTGTCGCAACACACCAAACTCCTTCTTTCGCAGACGCCCCTGCTGGGTGCGCTCATCTATCGCGAAGTGTTCATGTTTACCTGTGCGCGCGTGACACCATGCTGGTTAATTTTGTTGAAACACCTTGTCGGGCTAGTTGCTTTCGATCCATGATAGAATGTGTGAGCGCGACTGAACAAGGACGTAGAAAGTAGCAGACACGCAAGGACAGCGCTGTCTCTGTGTATTCTTTTTCTTCATAGGTCTTCATTCAGACACGCTTACGCATTCGATCATTGTTAATTTACTCAGTAAGGGAATGCTTACGAGTTTAAGCGACCGTTAAAACTGCTATCCTTACTTCTTACAGCTATCCACTAATTAGCTATCGCAATCGGTGCTTCGCCTTTCGGGCAAAACTGCAACTGTTCTGTTATTATCTTATTTTTATTTTTATGCCAAAGAGTTGTTCTTCCTACCTTTAAGGAGGTAATGTACGATATTTGGAAGCGTGGTTGGATCTCTTCAGTCGCAATTAAAAACGACGAGGTTAAATTTAAGAATTCCATATGAGCCTGACGGGTCAAGGGCAGAAACCTGCGCTTGTACGTGGGGCAGTGCGGTGTCGCTTCGTTTGTTCGGCGTTTGTTCCCCAGGAAGGGGCGCCCGTGAATTCGCCTACGAAGATCGTCACCTGTGTACCACAGGCTGCCACCGCATTGCTCATGGCCAGCGATTTGTATTCACCTGCCATTCAAGACTTCCTGGCCACGGATAAGCTTTCAAGTACGGCTAGCCGAGCATCTGTCGCCGGTGCATTTTGCCACAAGTCACCCGCTGTCACAAACGCATTCCCACCTATTGGGCATGGCCGGTGAATCGACAGCCTCGTGCCTGCTGCCGCTGCTTGGTGCACCGAATGACTCGACGTCGCCATGCCCACCACCATTGTTCGCCTGCAACCTGTTGACGTGTGGTTTCTCGGGTTCACGTCCCTCTAATGGCGCGTGTCCTGGGAGACATAAAGGAGATTCCACGCCGACGTAACACGGACGTAATTTTTTCAGCACCTAACAAATTAAACCGTTTGTGCAGGTAGACAAGAGCAGAGAAGAAAGTGGCGTTAGCTGCTCAGTAAAACACGAAAAAATCTCAGTGCCCTTCCACTATTTGAAGAAGGATGACCAGCGAAGCTGAGTATGTGGTTCCCTTAACGGCGAACTGTACCTCCGCCACGGGTCGTCCCGGCACTGTACTATCTTCGCTATAGGCCCACGTATGGGGAGTGCTTAACGCCTGCTTCGCCTCCGCTGCGAGTCGGGCCGGTATTCTCTATCTTCGGGATCGGCCTACGTATGGAGAGTGCTTAACGCCTGCTTCACCTCCGCAGCGGTCTGCTCGGTGTTGCACTATCTCCGGGATCGGCCCACGTACGGGGAGAGCTTAACGTCTGCTTCACCTCCACCGTGGGTCGGCCCAGCATTGCTCGGTCTTCGGGATGGGCCACGTATGTGGAGTGCTTAACGTCTGGTTCACCTCCGCCACGGGTCGGCCCGGCATTGCACTATCTCCGGGATCGGTCAAGTAGGGGGAGTTTTTTGCTTACAACGACCCGAAAGTTTTCTTGGACGGTAGAGATATACAGCTTCGCTGTAAAGGTTTAGCGATTGCAAGACTTCGAATATATATTGTATCCCCTTATCGTATGGTAAACATTACGTCGGGCCGTCGGGCAGATGCCTTAATGGTAGGTTGCGCGAACACAAAAAAGTAAGGTCGATATGTTTGCACCAGATGGGTTTCGCTGCCTTCATTGTAAGCAGCTAACTCACTAGCTATAAAATAAATTGAGCCGATTGCTGCCCCGGGCGAATCCTGTATCATTAAACCATCATTGGCTCTAGCTGATAAAGAATTGAAATTATTTGCGCCTGCCTTAAGACATCAATATAAAAATTTTCGCTTGGAATGTTTAACTGTTTGCGTGGCTGTATACGGCCTGGTTTTCTATAATAAACATTGTTGGAAGTTAGGGCGGTGCATGTGCCTGTGTGTCTGCTTTTGGTGCAGTCTTTTAATCGCGCTGCCGTAAACCTATTCAAGATACGTTGCCAACAAGCCCCCATTGCAATCCTTGAATTAGTGTCCCGAACATTGACCCTAGTATGTTGTTTACCTTCCAAGAACCACGCAGAAAGCTGGAGGCTGTTGCATTTGCGGGGCTGACGTCACGGGACTACAAGAGGGAAGGGTTCTAGACGCCTAGGAGGAAAAGCGCCTTTCTCGCAAGCGGTAGAAAACGCCACGAAAACCCGCAGTGCGAAGGTGTGAGGAGCAAATTCCCGGGTTTTTCGAAGCCAGCACTCGTTTTGCTGTCGCCTCATGTTTCTGTTCATATTGATTTTTCTGATTGGCTTAATTACCGCGAAAATGTGGAATAAACCAAGTTATTCGTTCCTTCGCCAAGCGTCAGCACTCTTCATCACACAACATTTCCGGCCGAAGAACGTTAGAGCTTCCCGGACACCCAGCTGGCAGAGGAAGAAACGGGGCGTCCTGGTTGGAAACGTGAAACCACCGAAATCCAACACTGGAAACAAGTTTCTCAAAAATAAGAGGCTACTGCATGACAAGCTTTTCGACAAAGCTAGATAAGGGGTTGTTCAAAAAAGATTATCTGTTCTGAGGAAAAAAAGAAGAAACAGAGCTGCTGAAGGATTAGTGCTCTGTAAACACATGTAATGATGCCCATTCCAAGAAACACATCATTGGCTGCAACTTAAGAGATGAAATCGCGACATGCCTAGCCTGTAAACAACAAAAAATTACAGTCAACAAGCCAAAAGGACAGGTTTCATGCTCGAGAAACAGACAAGACAGCTTCCATTACCCCTTTTGCATCGGTATTGTTTCAAAAAACGTTACGTCTGTTTCACATCTGATAATGTGCGTGATATTGGTTAACAGACGGAGAACAGTAACGCGAGTTTAACGGTTCGTCGTTGCGAAATATTTTGGCCGTTCTTATTTTGGAAAGTACCGAGTAGTTCATTTTCGAATACAAATACGAAGAGTTAAGGCGTTATATGTGATTCGTATTCGAACATTCAAATATTCGACCATCTTTACTTATTGAAAATAAAGCGAGTGTATTGACACGATTTGGTCTTTAACACGGTTTCATGTGCGTGGTTGATATTTGTACGCTAAAGTTACAGAAAGGATGGAAGAAGAGGACGACGAAGCACACTTGTCTTTGAAGTGGTTCAGTCTCGGCGTGGCTACCCTTGTGCCTTCCTCCAATTAAATAGTTGTGAGTAGCGCTTGCCCTTGTCCACTTTTCTTGTTTCCGTGTTTCTATCGCGCTAAGTTACTACTTCAGTTATGGACGACTAACTAGCACAACAATCAACTCTTATACCCTTGTGTCAACTGTCGGCGTCCCAATCTTGTGACGAAAAGGGATGTGTCCACTTCCCCATATCAATGATGTTATCGACTGTCTTCGTTCCGCATCCAGCATTTTCACCTGTCACCTTCGAGCGTCTTACTTGCATTCATGCATTTCATACATTCAGCCAAAAAAGACAAAATCGCTTTTGTGACACTAGAGGGTTCTTTGAATTCAACGTCATTCCGCTTTAAATCCACAATGCGCCTGTCACATTTGGAAGGTTTATGGACGCAATACTGTGAGGCCTGAAATGGCAGATTTGTTTTTGTTATCTTCAAGGCGTTGTCACTTTTGGTCGCACTCTCGCAGAGCACAATCATCGACTTCACGTTGTTTTGACCCGTCTTGAACCCCAAGCTGCGCTTACTCTCAACTGAAAGAAATGTCAACTGGGCCAACGAGAGGTGCTAGTACTTGAACATGTAGTTGAGAAGCACGGCGTGTGACCAGACCCACAAATGGTCGCTACAGTTAGGGAACATTAAGAACCATAGTGCCAACGCGAGCGAAGGAGCCTCTTGGGTCTTTGCTCCTGACATTGCACATACCGCCTACCCCTTGACTTTGTTGCTGCGCAAGGATGAGCCTTTTACCTGTACAGCAGATTGCAATTCCTCGTTTCGTCAGCTGAAGTTCCTGCTTTCTTCCGGACTCATACTTGAGTGTTTTCACGGCACCGTCACAGCAGAATTTCCCACCAAGGCGAGCCATATCGGCCTTGGCGGCATCCTCATACAGCGTTTTGATGCCGCCGGGCATACCATTGCCTACGTCAGCTGTTCACTGAGCAAGGCAGAACAGAACTTCACTATCACAGAGCAGGAGTGCATCTCTGCCGTTTTCGTTGTCAATTAGTTGTGCCCATATCTCTACGAGCGCCGCGTTACAATCGTTACTGATCACCGCTCACTATGTTCACTGGTTGGCGTGCCCTACCCGTCTAGTAGTTCATTTTCACCTTGCTCGATGGGAGCTACGTTTGCAGGAATTTTACTTTGCAGTCCTTCGCAAGGGCGCCCCCCCCTCATGCGGAGGCTGACTGGGTTTCAAAGCTCCCTGTATCAATAAGTGGATCTGACGCCGGCAATTTAGATGAGGTTTTGACTCTCATCGATTACATTGTTTTTCCTGACGTGGCCCCCTTCCGGGAAGAGCAGGGCGACGAGCGCAACATGGATGCCCTTTTCACGCCAGCTGCTGAGCTGACCGGTAACAATGGCTTTGTTATCCAACATAGCCTGGTCTAACAAAAGAATTACGCGACTGATGGTGCCCAGCTCCTCTTAGTAGTTCCTAAGAATTTGAGAACACACGTGACAGAGCAATGCAAAGGCCCGGGCCTAGCCTGGCCTGCGGGCCGGGCTCGGTTCGGGTAAGCTATCTGTAGTTCACGCGCGGGCAGGCCTCGGGTAGGGCCGGGGCCTCGGTCAGGCTCGTAATAGGCCCGGGTCTCCATCACACCTGTAACAGGGTGGGTTTTTCATCGGTAACTTCAGGAAACTGCCTACTATATGTAGCAAAACTTTATTTTGTCAGCATCAGGCGGGTCGATTCGGCGTGGCTTGTTCAGGCGGGAGATATGGCCGTGAATCGATGTTTGATGGCGACCCCCTTAGTTCATTCTATGGCCTGGAGTTGGGTGCCCAGTCTAGAACTGCGCAGCACATCGCATGCGCCAGGTGAGACGGAAGCCATCAGGTTAGGAAGAGGCTTGCTCTCCTCGCCGTACCGTATTATGTGATTTAGTGTTGCTAGTCCCCACAGCACCTACAGAGTGGGCTCAGTCACCTGTACAGCGATGCAGAGCCAGTGATACGGCCCAGGAGGAGACGCGCTTACGTCTTCCTCCCTCCCCCTAGCGTGCGCTCACTTTGCCCCTGCTCCCCCTTAGCTATCTTTTGATCACGTGACCTCCTACATCTGGCACGCTGGATGATGGCGCAACAGTTTGGCAAATGTAGCGCATGCGTTCCTATCGCAGGTGAACGCTCGAGTTTATGGGTTGAATGTATAATCTTCATTCCCATTTTACCTTTTCATTAATATTCAACAATGCCAGACAATGCACTGACACAGTCAGAACCATCTCTATAAACTGTCCTGTGCAGTGGATAGTTTCTTCGCAATTACGAAGAATTGGACCATGTTTTGCTTACACTCAAGGGCTAAGGGGCCGAAGCGGGCCGGGTCGAGTCGGGCCGGGCCCAAGCCTTTCAGGCCCGGGTTGGGTGCCGGTCAGCTTTGAAACTAACGAGTCGGGCTCGGTCAACACCGAGGCCTGATGAAGCGGCCCATGCAGTGCTCTAAAACGTGCTCCGTGATATGCACCACGACGCAACTACGGGACTCATGGGTTTCAGCAGAACATACCACTGCACTCAGCGCTGATTCTACTGGCCTAGTATGGAATGGACTATAAAAAAGTCTGTGACCATTTGTGACAAGTGCCAGCAATTCAAGTGTCCTAATACTGCTCTGGTTGGACTCCTTTATGGTGTGGCGCTACCATCCTCTCCTTCCAAAATGGTTGAAGTAGATTTTCTCGTCCCATTCCCACACTCAACAAACGACAACCCTAGGATTATAGTGTTCGTCAAAAATCTGACGCGTTAGGCTTAAAAATCAGCAATGCCTTTGGCGACAGCTATCGATGTTTCGAGCCTCCTCCTTTATGTCATTATTTTGCGTCATAGACCCCCTCGTACGATCGTGAGCGATCGTGGTCGTCTGTTCGTAGCCTACATTGTCGAAGAGATGTTGTGTATTAGTTCTTGGTAGTTTCGCCCCGCGACCTCGTATCACCCGCTGACAAATGTTCATCGTCGAACACACGAAGAGAACTTTGACGAACATGTTTTCTATCTATGTCAATACCAGACACAAAAATTGAATTCACATATTTCGTTTTATCACATACGCGTACAATACCGCAATGCATGAAACCACCAGGAGCAGCCCCCTCCATCTTATTTATGTTAGACTTTCCCGCAGCTTATTTGACACCATTCTGCATTTTAATCGTCACACGGGCTCATATCGCCCAGAATTTCTGCCGCGCTGACGAAGGACGTCGCATAGCTCAGCACCGTACGATGGCGTAGCAGGACAGCTCCAAAATGAGCAACCGTCCACGGCGTATGAATGTGTTGTATGAGAAAGGGGACATAATATGACTTTAGACTCCACTTCGCAAGCGCGGCCGGTACCACAAGTTTCTGGCTCATTGCACAAGGCCTTTCAACATCACCGATCGCGTAAGTGATGTGACGTATTCCTTTGGGGCTCGTCTGTCTCATTGCTACCGTTCTAATAATACTCAGCTTGTTTATGTCGCGCTCCTGAAACGCTGTCATCCCCGTGACTCTCAGTGCGCGTAACTGTTAGTCGCCCAGTGGGCTCCGTCTGTGAAGAGAGGAGTGTTACGCTAATGTGACAGCAGAGACGGAGAAAGAAAAAGGCGAAGTGCGCTTATCTTGGGAGCGGCTCGGTGTGCGTGCGGCGACCCTTGTTTAATCGTTAGATAACCCCGCCCCATTCTAACAATATCATATAGACAGCACAAAAGGCGCATAATAGATCACACCTAGCGGGCCTAATAACTTTAATAGCAGAGAAGATTTATAATGGACTGCATACTTGATGTTCTGTGTTACGTAACGAACACGCAGTGTCCTCATATAACATGGAGTCATCACAACCGAACGTATTGTGAAGCAATTGGAATAGGGTTCAGATTTTTCAATGTTTCTTGTAAAGTTCCTAAAATTAGACGCCTGCTGCATCTGTTTTTACATGTTCCTTGTATTGCGCTCTGTAGTCATGTTTGTGGCTACTGTGTGCCAGAGCAATGATTTATTAAAAAGTATGTGGTAATAACTTTAAACTAGAAACGCACCACTGGCTGCCATCTCTGTTAGTTTCAAGTTTTGATTATCTTCAGTTTTTTGCAGTATTCACAGACAGGGCCTTCACAACATCTATGTTTTGACACAATGATGTGAGGCTCCCGCACCGCGGGACGGCGCGCGCAAAGGTCGGCGCCATGAAAGAAGATAGAGCGCGTAAGCTGCACGCTCTTCTTGTGGCCGGCCATTAAACAGAAGCGTCTATATTACAACACTCCGTCTTAAATCTGCGTTACATTCTTCTGGTGGAGGTGGTGGGTACATGCGACCACTCCCCGATGCAACACCGTCTACAAGCTCAGTGCGAAGTCCGGTCGATCTGACTCCTGTTCACGTATGGACAAGCCGTCGGCTTCAAGGACTGCCATCTGAGCACGAGCCTCTACCGAATCGAGTCTGAAGGATGAGTACATCGGTTCCGTCTTCTTCCTCAACAGCACCGAACAAGGTCGTCCTTAACTAGCCGGGAATCCCCACGTCCTTCCATGGGGACACCTTCGAGGGTGTTAACGGCTGGCTCGATCGCTTTGAGCGTGTCGCAGAATTCAACGGCTGGACTCCAGAGCGCAAGCTACGCAATGCCTACTTTGCCCTTGAGGACAATTCACGGACATGGTTTGAGAAGCGTGAGGTGGCACGCTCGACGCTTCGGCCCTATAGACATGGGGCGAGTGCCGACGGCAGCTAATCAGCACAATATGAGCGGGTGCTAAACTATATACAAACACATCAATGTTTTGTTTACTTACTTGATGGCTCCGGTACGTTACCGGTAATAATGCAGTGTTGTGTAGCATACAAAACTTGGTATTTTGGGTCCACGTGTTTAGGTGGTTGTCCTCCCGCTTTGAAGGGTGGAGGAAGAAGGGGATGGGGCAAGAGACAGAGTCATTTTGCAGCTCCTACTAGCATCCTTGATGCACTGAAATAATTGCATAAAAGTAATACTTTGTTGCCACCACTCTCATGTATCGGGTAGTAATTGTAGAAGAAGCAGCCCAGTGGTCTACAGAAAACAGGAAATGAAGCTATCTTTTAACCAAGGACGGCTTCTGAATTCTACATCTGCCAATCACAAGTGATAAGAAAAGATAAGTAAACATGACCGAAAGTGCAGTTACCTATTTAGGTCTGCCTGCCATGGTGGCATTGCGGCTTTGATGTTGCCCTGCTAAGACGGAGGCTGACGATGCAATCCCGTGCGTGGCAGCCGCATTTTGATTGTGGTCGAAATGCAAATACATTTACAGTGCCTTGGGCTAAATGTATTTAGAGTGCGCCCAAGGTGGTCAAATTTATTCTGGAGTCCCCTGCTACGGCGTTCCTCATACTCATATCAGGGTTTTCGGATGCAAAACGCCAAAGTTCATTTTTTTTAAATGAACTCTTTATCGGGCGGAATTATGAAGCTAAGCAACGACAACATTGCAATGATAACCACTGCTGTTCGTCGTAACTAAAAGTGCGAGGTGCAGACAAACCATTATTTATGCAAATATCAACATACACTACAGAGTTATCGCTGCAGTTTCCATTCATTCGAAAGCCTGCAACAGCAACATTCTTCAAGTCACGCGCTAAGCGTCATTTGACCAGGCTCTTTGATAAATATTCGGCGACAACGTTAAAGAAATTTCGGATATAGCACGCGCACACTTGCGCCTGTCGGCAAGTTGATAAATCTAATAATCCCGTCAAAAGTGTCAGCAGGAAAAAGAAAAATATTGTACGCGCTCGAATCTCTATATATCATATGTTTTCTCTTAAACTGTTCGTCTTTCCCGTCCTAATTATGGCGGTCTTTTATGCAGGCTTTACATATTTAGCAAATATTAATTGAGTAGTTAGCCTCATCAAACTAAAGACAATACCGCTTAAGTAATTGCTGAGATGTACTCGCGCTTTGCAATTCTCAAGAGCACAGCGAAATGCTGTAGTACTTTCATACTTACGATTGATCTTTATATCGGCGTCCTTTCCTTGTTTGCGCATTGCAACCTCCAACGTAACATTACTTTTCCTAAAGCATATGGGACAGAGGTACCACTTAGTGAAAACTGTCGCTTCACCACCCTTACAAGAAATATTGACAGAGGTCATAACTCCACATCTTAAGCCTTGAATACCAGGCGTTTTTTAGCTGCATGAAACGAAAATGGATTTTCCTGTGGCTGGTAGCATAATTGCAGCCGTTGAGCTAAATTATTCGATGATCTCATGATTACTTCTACGAAAAATGCAAATGCTAGATTGAAGAATTAACACAATTGCACTAATTAACAATTGAATCAACTACTTTACGGCATATGCTTCAATTTACCAGTCGTAGCCAGTGAGTTCGCAACGCGTGTCGAGGTAGAGCATATTCTCATGATTACACCAGTTTCTAGATACTATTTTCAAGATGTCTGAGGAAATTCATTGACGTTCCGGTTGCTTTTGTAGTGAAATGCATAAAGATTTGTTTTGTTGAAAAAAATTAAGTTCAACCACGGTGCTATTTTACCGCAAGTTTTACGGCGCATATATAGAACCAGGTCCACCATCAAAATTCGTCCAAGTGGATATGCCTCGCACACTCACTAGCTGCGCACGATTCTTAGATTGAAATATGTGCCCGAAATAATTACCTAAAAAGTAATTCGTCTAAATATATTAGTTATTCAATTCGCCGTTTTGATTTCTAGTACTAATATTCCTCGTCTTATCGACTAATTTAGCTCGGAGGTGACAATTATTATTCCCAATTGATCGAAAATATGGGGCAACTAAGGAACGCCAAATATATGATGTAACGTAACATACGAGCAAGCAGCTCCACGTTTCAGCAAATGTGATGTGTAGATAGCATAAAAAAAACGTTAAGCTGCCAAAATGCCGAACCTGGCTGTACTAATTCCTACACGTTTTGACTAGGTCAGGCGAGACAACATTTTGCTCAGGTGTATAGCCACGGTATCGTTGTCAGCGCCATCGTGGTTTAGTTTCAGAATAAGAAGTCATTTTGTGCGGCCAACTAAAAATGCCGTAACGCGACGTGATAGGAACTGTTTAGTAGTACGTCAATCTTAGGTCAACGCAATGTAATTACAATGCGAATAGAAATTAGCGGAGACGATTAATGCAGAGTTAAAATAACAGGATGCCGTAGGCGTACTGCTTCCAATCTTTTCAGCCTGTGTATTGATTTTGTGACTTTTCTCGTATACTTAGGAACTGTCATTATCTATGGAAGAGATAAAACAAGGCTTCTTTAGCCCACTTTAATACTTACTTACTCTGTAGGATCCTTAATGTAAAGGCTTGCGCCTCTAATTATATTGAGAAGCTTTCGACACGAACTAGGTAAAAAAGTTAGGATATTATCTTTCTCATTCTTCACGCTAATTTGCGAAAAAAAAGAATTTAATGAAAGGTTCTGTGTAAGTGTCCAAGCATACGTACAGACGACCCTGAAAAACAAAAAGAAAAGGGTTACTGTTTCTCTTCACGGCTAACCAACCTGTTGCAGTTGCACAGCAATACAAATGTCGCAAATACACATATTGACTTGGCCGAACAACATTCACTGTTCGGTCATATAACGAATTTGTACTATGAGACATCACGTACGAATTTGCACGTGATGTCTCACAAAAAGCGAAGCGGTGAAAAAGGTCGAGTGTCCTTGGAAGCAGGTATCTTTAGAAGTTTATTGCTTACTGCCCAGCTGAGGACACTGTCGAGCACGTTAATGTTAACATGGGGCGATGCGCAACGACACGACTTCTGCCAGTTATACAGTGAACACAGCTCCAGTGGTGCGGCAAAATATATTTCAAGTTCGATTTCCTCTTTCGGGCCTCTCGACCTTGGCCTCTGGTTCCTACAGGCCTGGACAACGTCTCCTGTGCAGCGGGCGGATCCACTCTGCGGATATGCGCAATTTATACTTTTTGTCCAGAAGAGAGAGAGAGAGAGTAATTTATTTACAGAAAGACAGAGAGGTCGGCCTGAGCTATAACTTGCTCTGGCCTGCTACTCTAAGGGACGGGGAGGGAAAGGGCTGATGAATGATGATGGTATAAGGAAGAGATGCGTATATACAAATTCACAGAGTTGTGGTAACAACATCATTGCACGAATTAGTGACATTATTACCATCCGTCTGTGGGTGGCCGCCTTCACTACCCTCACTCACTTGTATCGTGTTGTGGCTGTTCTGCGACATACCAAATCTGAGACAAATAAGAATGTGGCCCTAAGGAAGCGAAAATTGCTGATATTTACGTCATGCATGGTAAGAGTGAAAAACGCCTCAGCGGGTCGCCATTCCTAACTGAGAGAACAACACTTTGTGCACGGCACTTTCAACGAGGGCGAACGAACACTCGAAAAGACTTGTACGGCTGCGTCCATCCAGCTGCATAAGTTTGAAGTCGATATCTCTTGAATACCTACTATTTTACAGACTTTGCATTTCATGGTATAGCTAACATGCTCAGTATGTGTTCGTTTACTCGAGAAAACATGGGAATATATAGTAATTTTTGTTGTCTTACTGCCCAATTTTGTATTCTGAACGGCGCGAGAGGATTTAGGATATTCTTTCCTTAGATGTGAATAATTCTAATTGACATTCGAATATTTCTCCACGGCCAAATACTTCAGGCTATAAGACGTAAAAGTAGCCATGACTAAGTGTTTCGATCAGAAGTGTCTTCAGAAGTTACTCGTAGCAGAACGCCTTTGCGCACAACGGCACAACAGCGCCGTTACATGGCTGCATGCAATGCGTACTTCCTGAAAGAGCAAACACCAGCGATATATCTCTCCTGCGTCAGCTCTTCCCGAATAATTTCAAGGCACGCTTTATCTTAGCTGCTGGTCATGATATTGACCTCTGTAATCTTTTAGACTTACTCACGAGCTTATGGACCTTTCTGCATCTTCCAACTTGGCCATCGAAGCTCACAGATTCGGGGATACAACAGTATATCCAGACTAAGATGTGTCCCACCTTGTTGACTTTATGCAACTTGCATATGTTCATTTAGAATGATGCCGTTTCTGTAACCTGCGCCGCACTGGGGCATGTGCTCTTGCCGCCAGGCTGTGCCGGTACCAGCTCCGTTTAGATAACACTACCCCGCCAGTGCGTAACCCCGAAAGCATGCGAGAACAGGGTAAGTTCCATGACTCAAAGCGGTAACTTCCTCTGGCCCACCTACTTGCCGCCAAATCGTTTCTGGATTCGTCACTGGAGCTTACTTCTTGGTTCACAGATTGCGAAGTAGGCGTCCTACAGGTCACGGCTGCCGAGCACAGACGTTCGTCGACTTCGTACTCAAAGCTGTCAAGGCAGCAGTGTAGAAACTGACAGTGATAAGTTACTGAGTCTGAGCCTATCATTTCTTGCCTGTGTTCATTACCATTTCACTGCTGCCGACGTTCAGCGCTCAACCGTCGGTGCAGGTATCCTTTGTTATTATAACACCCTCCTTTGCGTTCGTCAGCAATGGTTCAAAACAGTGCATGTGGTTTTCGTACAAGAGTATTGGGTTATGTCGTGGTACCCATTAACTAAATCCAGCTGCCTTCACCTCGTCTAGCTTTACTGACAGATCTTTTCCAGCTTCCTAATCTGATTATGTCAAGGTGCAATGGCGAGGCAATCAGTGACAATGTTCTGCATTCGAAAGACCGGCCTGTCCACGAACATGTTTGCCGCCGTTGACATAAACCATTAAAAAACGAGTGATTGAATTACAACACAACCTGGCCACTGGTAGCACGTGATCCTCGAATAGCTTTTAGTCCTCACCATTGCATATAGAATCAAAATGTACTCTTTGCGAATGCCGATTAAGGAGATTTCAACCGTGTCACCCGTGACACCTGTACCATCGCAGAGATATTTAAATTATTTACTATGTCTTTGAAGAGGGATGTTGTCCTCGTAGGCGACCAAACTCCAATCGCATGCGAACATTTTAGATGACAGCGATCGTCCCCCGCTTCGGCTTTATAACTTGTGCGGACTCCTCTCGGCCTTCAAAACTCGGCACAACGCTTTCAGCGGTTAGCTAACAAAATTTTGTGCAGTCTACACTTTTGCAACACCTACCTCAACAAAGCGGTGTGTGGGAATAACGAGCCACAAGCAAATCGCTGAAGCATTCCGATTGTCCCCCAGCACCTAGTCTCTAAAAGCCGCATCGCAAATAACGGAAAGCGCAAATTAAAGTTCCATATCTAACTTTCATGCGATAACCGTTGATTTCTCCTTGATCCGTCTACTGCAGTTTAATTTTCGGGCCAGCCGAGATTTTCCGCAGTCATCTGCACGACGCCAATGACGAGACTTCAATTTCATGCCAATTCATTACACTTGATTGAGCTCGCACAGAGAAATCTTTGGACGACCTCGTGACGCAAACTTGCCAGACAATTGACCTATAGATAACCATATATCTGATTTCTGCCATCTCGATGATTCATACAATGGCACATGAGCACGATTGACAGCACGAACATTTCTCCTCTCGCGCATAATTTTCCGAGAAAAGGGCTGCATCACGTCCACCAGAGAGGGCTTGGCTGAGAGGGCGGTGGCAGCTCGCCGAACAGTTTATTATTTCCGCCGCTTTCTCTATGTAAGCTGGCTCTGTATCCTCCCCAATGACAAGATGTTTGTTCATCAGATCTGCGATGGCTAAGTTGGTTATGTGCATTACCCTGAGCACGCAGTTGGCGATAATGATTCAGATTGGTGGGGACCACGTTTCGTTGCAATAAAAATGCTATGACGCTCATTTACGTGTTTTAGGTTCATGTAGAGAGCCCCACGTGACCAAGGTTATACTGCGGGTACCACTAAGGTAGGCGTCATAACCTTCCATATATTGTCACATTTGAATGGAGCCTGAAAGTCAATTATGGGGCTAACAGATAAAATCACACACTGTATGATAGAAGTTACAAAAACAGAGATGAACTGCCTCACAAACAGTAGCCTACGTTTCGATATGTGGACCTCTCTTTGTAAAAGGACTTGCATGGTTAATAGTTGACGTGGTTTTAGCATTCTAAATAAATAGGGTAGTTGACGCAAAGTTCTGAGTGCTAATATGTGTGACTGCTTAGATTAATATTTATTTGTTCCTCAGCCGGTGGTGCTTCCAATAGTATAAGTAGTTCCTTACGAAATCTTAGACGTAGCTTGCTTTTTCAGCGAACCATGTTTAGCAAAGGAAAGAGCGAACAATCGTGCAAATTGGCAAGGTAATTTACATTGGTATTGATATCCCTAAACGGCTACATGTAATTGTGCTTGTACAGGCAACACTTAGGGATGACAGAAGTCTAAGGGATTCCGGATTCTATTTGCGAATGCCTTAGTAAATATATTGTAGGCAATGGACAGTAAGCTGTTCGGTCTATAAATTTTCAAGTCTGTGGCGTCCCCTTTCTTACGGATAAGGATTATGTTAGCGTTCTTCCAAGATTCCGGTACGGTCGAAGTCATGAGGCATCGCGTATACAGGGTGGCAAGTTTTCTAGAACAATGTCACCACCATCCTTCAACAAGTCTGCTGTTACCTGATCCTCCCCAGCTGCCTTCGCCCTTTGCATATCTCCCAAGGCGTTCTTTACTTCTTCCGGCGTTACTTGTGGGATTTCAAATTCCTCTAGACTATTCTATCTTCCATTATCGTCGCGGGTGCCACTGGTACTGTATAGATCTCTATAGAACTCCTCAGCCACTTGAACTATCTCATCCATATTAGTAATGATATTGCCGGCTTTGTCTCTTTACGCATACATCTGATTCTTGCCCATTCCTAGTTTATTCTTCACTGCTTTTAGGCTTCCTCCGTTACTGAGAGCATGTTAAATTCTATCCATATTATAGTTCCATATGTCAGCTGTCTTACGCTTGTTAATTAACTTCAAAAGTTCTGCCAGCTCTATTCCAGCTGTAGGGTTAGAGGCTTTCATACATTGGCGTTGTTTGATCAGGTCTTTCGTCTCCTGCGATAGCTTACTGGTATCCTGTCTAACGGAGTTACCACCGACTTATATTGCACACTCCTTTATGATGCCCATAACTGTGTCGTTCATATGTTCAACACTAAGGTCCTCTGCCTGAGTCAAAGCCTAATACCTCTTCTGTAGCTTGACCCGGAATTCCTCTATTTTCTCTCCACCGCTGACTCATCGATCGGCTTCTTATGTACCAGTTTCTTCCGTTTCCGCCTCAAGTCTAGGCTAATTCGTTTTCTTACCATCCTATGGTCCCCGCCGCGCACCTTGTCCAGCACGTCCGCATCTTTTGTGATGCCAGGGTTAGCACAGTGTATAAGGTCTATTTCATTTCTAGTCTCGCCATTCGGGCTCCTCCACGTCCACTTTCGGCTATCCCGCTTGCGGACGAAGGTATTCATTATCCGGGTATTGTTCCGTTCTGCAAGCTCTACAAATAACTCTCCCCTGCTATACATAGAACCTATGTGATATTTCCCCACTGATCTGTGTCCAGCTTGCTTGTTGACTACTCTGGCATTGAAGTCCCCCATCAGTGTAGTGTATTTGCTTTTGACTTCACCCATCGCCGATTCCAGGTCTTCATAGACGCTTTCGACTTCCTGGTCATAATGACTAGATGTAGGCGCGTAGACTTATACGACCTTCAATTTGTACCTCGTATTAACTTTCATAAGAAGACGTGCCGCGCTCTCGTTAATGCTATAAAGTTCCTGTATGTTACCAGCTATATCCTTATTAATCAGGAATCCGACTCCTAGTTCTCCACGAAGCCCCGTTAGCACAGGACGTGCCCGCTTTTTAGCACTGTATATGCTTATTTTGTCCTCCTACTCTCACTGAGCCCTATTATATCCCATTTACTGCCCGCTAATTCCTCCAAGAGCCCTGCTAGACTCGCCTCACTAAATAACGTTCGAGCGTTAGTCATTGGCAGGTTAAGATTCCAATGGCGGCCGGTGTGGACCTAGAGATCTTTAACACCCTCTGCTGCATCGGAGTTCTGACCGCCGCCGTGGTCGGTAGCTTCGCAGCTGCTCGAGACTGAGGGCCGGGGTTTGATTGTTATATTCATATAGGGGGTTGTGGCCAAGTATTGAACCAGGGTGGCCATTCCTGCTCTGGTGAGGGAGTGCGTTACCGGTTCTGGTCACTGGGATCAGGCCGCATTCCAGGCCTGTTTATACAATCTGATGAACACGCGGATTTTTTTTATTTTTCTCATCTGGTAGAAAATTGCGCGCCAGCGGGATTCAAACCACGGTACTCTAGCATGCCATGCGGATGCTCTAGCTCTACGCTATGGCTGCGTTTAGGATAAAGAGCTATGGAGGTTATATGGGTCTCATCACTCTTGATAATAGTTGGGCGCGGATGGATTAGGTGCTAAAGAGCGATAATGGCTCACCAGGAGCGAAGAAATTCTAATAAGGTTGATGAGAACCGAAAAGTGTCGACAACGGTCGGGTCGAGTCCGCTAACGTTTATAAAACCATAATGGTTGAAAAGGGTCGGATAATGTCCGATAAGCTTAATATGAGCTGTGCAATGACGTGGGCTGCCCATAGTGACTGTTTCTAAATAACTTTCTTTGGCTACGGAGCGCTATCGCGGCGCTGCCACTTCTTTCCTTGCAAGGTGAAAGTGCAAAGATTTAATGCACTATTGTACGCTGGCGTAAACTTTTGCACACTTGTGCGGGAAACAACTACGCTGAAGAGTCTGCGCAGAGTTTTTTTTCTACAGATGAAAGCGATACGATGCGTTGCAGAGAATTTGTACGCCAATTACACCAGGGAATTCTTTCTCATTTATCAAATCATATGCGCCACGCTGATATATCAGTACCGCCTAATTCACTCGTTCTTCTTTTCAAACAAAAACGCTAACAGTTTTTTGAAGTGTCACTCCAGGCTGGAAAAAGAAATAGGCCATCCTAGAATTAGAGGCAACGAGATATATTTGGTACCGCGATGGCACACATCTTATGGCGAACATCCACTGAATTTCGAAGAAATTTCAACAGCATGGGATCGGTTTTACGAACATTTCTAAAGAAAGGAGTTGCGCGAATACTTCATTTCGGCACCGTACGGAGCATCTCCAACCAACTCTTGCCTCTACACTTTCATTTCATTATACCTGATTGCCATGTTTTTTTGCATGGCATATTTAACTACCATATGTGCTTTTGGTTTTTATTATTATTATTATTATTATTATTATTATTATATCGCCTTTATCAATTGCTACTGTGTTGTAACTATGTGATAGCATTCCTATGGTTACTACTGCTACTTAGACCGACTCATCTTAAATGTATGTATCGGCTATATTTGTGGGCAGATTAGGTCATCAATGTTTCTATACTAGATTAAATATGCTTGTTGGTTATTTATCTTATACTTTTTTACATGTTATCTATAACTTTTTTTTGTGTACGCCATTTTGTGTATGGGCTATCAAGCACCCTCAAGCTGAATTTTTTCCGCATTTCACCTGGGGTGGCCCGCCACTATTTTCGTGGAAGTAAATCCTTTGATTGATTGATTGATTGATTGATTGAAGCACACATAAGGGTGGATAAGGGTTGGATCAATTGCAGTAAGGTTGATAACAGCAGATAAGGGTTGATAAGGCATGGATCTAGTCCGACAAAGGACTGATATATATTTATGCTGGTCGGCTCAAGTTTAATAAGAGTCATAATGACGCCCCGCAGCGCGATAACGACGAACTAGAACAGTGCGGAAAGATATTTAGACAACTCTAGTGGAGCTTCTGTATGAATTTGCTTTTTTCATTCCTGAGGGCGTTTTCAGCTTTAGCAATACCAAAAGAACTCACTCAAAGACCCTATAGTAAGCATGATTTTACCAGGTAACGTAATCTGTATGCGCTAAACAATGATCACACTTGCAGTCTTATTGTGTACACGGCGAGTACACGCACACCATTGCAACCTGCCTGAACTATCGAAAATTTACTTAAACGCGAGATAACACCAGATAGTCATTACACTATCTTCAAGGGCTGTTGACCTCACTGGTTTGAACAGAGGACTTTCACTCAACCTGTTCCAGCAGCCTGATAAATATTGCAGAATAGAACTGCTTCGGAATGTAGCTCAAAAGAAAAATGGAACGGTACTCACGTAGCGACCTGTTTCGTATTGTATGGTGCGCTGGAGTTTGTCATTTTGATAATTAATAAATTCAGATTTGAAGCAGCTGACCGGAGCCCATCGGTACATTTCTCCCGAAACGCCCACCATGATTAGGTCTTCTTTGCTCGTCAGCAGCTGCGTAAAGAAATCGATGTTTAATATTATACTCTCTGCGCACGCTAGATGTCTTAGGTTTGTGTGTGACGAGTTTCGCCGAGCAGGTGCGCAGGAGAGCGTGGAGCTTGAAAAAGTCAGGCTTCGAATGAGTTTGGATGCCATAGAAATCAAGACAATATGACAGTTTGCTGCGAGATACAGTTTCTAGCTAAAATACAATTTATATTTCTCTCCTTTTGTTCATAGGTAAAATGCTCCGAACACTGGCGCTGCGCGTCATCCACCAATAGCCTCGGAAAGTAGCCTCCATAATAATTAGCGTGATGTGATTCCCACTACTTACTCAATCTAGTAGGTCCAAAGCAATTATGCTAAACTAAATTGTGTCAAGCAAGCCATGTGGGTCGCCCAGTATACTGCTAAATGCTCGAACACGCAGAAGTTTATTAGTCCGCGTAACTACATAGATTGGCTTTGAGACAGGGGCCAAGGGCTATCAAAGAAGGATTGAGATGACAGAAGCACTCCTACAGCAGACAGATGAAAGGAGTACACGAAGTAAATAATTGTAGCTAAAAGGGAGTAGGTTAACATGAATAAGTGAAATCTCCTGCTAGACAACGTCAATGAAGTGACATTACTGATCACTGGTTCTGTGCTGTTAGAAGGGCGCATGTAGCACTTAGATGTCGAAGAGAAACTAATTGCTCTTCCATCGTAAATAAGGCATTTTCCTTAAACAATCATAGCAGCGTCTTTGTTCATAACGTTTATCATGGCTAAGCGAAGTGAGCAAATCACATATGTATTGTGTGGTGTTCATCTGAAAAAAGCGACGACTACCTGAAGGCACGGTAGGAGTTGCTCTCTTAAAACCGCTCATAAATCAAGAGAATAAACGGCTGCGACCCGACGCTGTATGTGAAAAGAAAGGACGAACAGCTGACGCAATCCGCAAGCTTCAGTGCCGAAAAAATCCGAGGACCCCTAAGCACTTCGTATGAATTTCTGCATCAAACGCATAACTGTCAAACTGAACGCCGCCGAACGGCGCTCAATCGTGTTTTGGATTGCGAGTAACGTTTTCGAGTTTCGCTACGGGGTATGCTATCAGGTTTTAAATTTATTTTGCATGGATCATTTTTGTAAAGTTTCTAAGCCTGTTGGCTGCATTTTGGGTGGTATTGCTCAGAAACCACGGGCATCGCATGCGTGGAAGCAGCAGCGGCCAACAAGGCTGGCATGCGAGCGCAGCAGATAAGCCCACCGCGCGCCGGCTTCCAAGAGCGACACGGCGTGCCCGCCCGCTTGCGCCACGCGACCACCTTGGCAAAGATAACCCTCTCTCGCCCCGAGGCGTCCCATTGCCTTATCTGCTCCATCGAGTCGCCCTCGTGACGCGCCGTCGTCGCACTGCCTTCTCCCCTCCCCAAACATTTGATGGGCTAACGCAGTAGCAGGATTTCCATTTCGCCCGCTCTGTTTCGTAGAGCCGCATACGTGATGCAGAGTAGCAGTCAGTAGGAATTTAGGTGCCGTTTCACTGATACAGACGCCGCTTTTTTCGCTCAATGGGCCATTTGATGCGTTCGCATAAAAAATATATAGATGAAAAGCCCGCAGAGATGATTATCAAACTGAGCAATATATTTTTTGTGTGACCCTGCTGCCTGCCTCCATGCCATCCCGTTGCCACAGTAGATCTTCTAGCCACATTTGCGCGTGCACTATGCTCCAACGCAATGCATGTATACTGCAAGATACGGGGGTGTCGGCGTATATGAGACACCATTTTGCGACGCGCAGAATGTGCTTGATAATGACGTCATTGTCCGACGTCAAATCGCGTGAGTTTTCGAAACGTGATGCGATGTAAGTAGGTTGTAGGCCCTGTGTAGGTGTTTTTCCGATGACGTCAAGGAAGTTTTGAAAACAAACCAAGCGCACGCAATGTTCACGCTGTATGCAAATCAGTGCGAACGTCGAAGGTGACGTCGTAACAATTATTAAAATGCTATGCCGCACGCGTCGTGTTCAGGCCTTGTGCACTTCTTCGCGATAACGTCATGTGAGGAGTTTACGTTCCACATGTGAATTTCTTTCATTCCTCCTCTTTTATCTAAGCAACGCCGTTGGCATCGAGTGCTCTCAAATCAAGCGATCCGTTCTTTGGATGTCCATGACTGCGCCTCCACCACGAATCCTTTCTCTCCTACACACATCATGTCGCCATCTATACCTACAGAAGAAAGAAAGGGTGAGCCATGAATAATGGGCGAAGCAGCTGAAGAATGCTACAGCTCTAAAGCAGTGTTTGAGAGAATGCAACAGTGACGTGAGACATTCGGCGAGCAAACGGTGAAAGTGCTTTATAACTAACTAATTCTAACTGGCCTAACAGGTCTTACAGGCAGCGCTGGATTAGCGACCATGGGCAGTAATCTCGGACGATCACTTCCGGCGATACTAAAGCATTCGCATGAGGTCGTGCTGAACCAGCCAATCAAATTATGCGATTTTGCTGAACCAGTGAATAAGCAAGCGCTGAAAGTGATATCGCGGAAAGCGACCGTCAGATAAGTCGCAGAACTCAAGCCAGTGGATCCCCAGAATATGGGTCCGGACCAGCATGAAGGCTGCTCGTCCTATTTTGTACAATAAATGTGTTCTGCTACTACTCCCCATATGAGCTGCGAGATTTTTTTCGCAGAAGGCTGCCACATAGACATAGGTGCTTCATCAATTCGATCCTTTTTCATAGACTGTGTTGGCGGACGCCGTTTGTGCGTCCAACCAAGGCTTGGCTGGCATCTCAGACTACGTCAGACAAGCTTTCAGCGGTGATCGTGAATGCGATATCCGGCCACTGCCGTTGCCTTTAGCAGGTTTTACGCTGTGTTACCCTCATGACCGACAAGTGCTTTCATATCCCGTCCGAACGACCTGCACATTGACTGGACGTCGCGCCTAGTTATCCAGTGAAATGACAAGATCACAAAAACGTGAATGCAGCAGCATGGCTCCTGAAGTGAGGAAGATAAAGACCAAAAGGTCGGTGTCACTGCTTTGGCTCACGCTGTCGTTTGGCCAGGACTGCTCGGCTGCTCTCTGCGCTGGACCCGCTAACCGTCGATAAACGTCATAGCAACGTATATAATCATTTGATCTGTCGTTTGTGCGTCTTTTGCATATTCATCTCATGCTGAGCTTGTAGAACAATCAATAATGATCTTCATTGCACGTTGGGCAAGAAACATTTCTTAAATACGAGATATGGTGTCTGCATTTGAACGCACTGGACCTTAGGTCTTTGTGGCTTGTAGCCGTGGGAACCAGAAAGCGCGCTGCTTTAAACAAGCGGCGCAGCCTCTATGGACCACCATCGCTAGCTGCTCCCTCCAGAGCAAGGACAACGCATCACTGTGCAGACATCAACAGTCAAGATAAAATGCTTCTTATTCAAGACGCCAACGCGAGATAGTACTTATAATAATATGATCGGTGGATTCGGAGGCGCTTAAGGACGGCGAGGGTTCGAGACGCTTTAGCACATCGATGGCGCAAATTTAGTCACCAATATGGCTCCCCTAAGGATTACCCTACTAAGGTAATCGCAAATAGAATCAGGAACACCTTAGCCTTCTGTCAAGCAAAGGACCAGGCAGGATTCCGTAAAGGCTACTCAACAATAGATCATAATCACACTATCAATCTTGTGATAGAGAAATGTGTGGAATGTAACCAACCCTTATATATAGCTTTCATTGATCACGAGAAAGCGTTTGATTCTGTCGAAACCTCAGCAGTCATGGAGGCATTACGGAATCAGGGTGTAGACGAGCTGTATGTAAAAATACTGAAAGATATCTATAGCGGCTCCACAGCCACCGTAGTCCTCCATAAAGAAAGCAACAAAATCCCAATAAAGAGAGGCGTCAGGCAGGGAGATATGATCTCTCTAATGCTATTCACAGCGTGTTTACAGGAGGTATTCAGAGAACTGGATTGGGAAGAATTCGGGATAAAAGTTAATGGAGAATACCTTAGTAAGTTGCGATTCGCTGATGATATTGCATTGCTTAGTAACTCAGGGAACCTAGTGCAATGCATGCTCACTGATTTGGAGGGGCAAAGCAGAAGAGTGGGTCTAAAGATTAATCTGCAGAAAACTAAAGTAATGTTTAACAGTCTCGGAAGAGAACAGCAATATACAATAGGCAACGAGGCACTGGAAGTCATAAGGGAATACATCTACTTAGGGAAGGTAGTGACGGCGGATACGGATCATGAGACGGAAATAATCAGAAGAATAAGAATGGGCTGGGGTGCGTTTGGCAGGCATTCTCAGATCATGAACAGCAGGTTGCCATTATCCCTCAAGAGAAAAGTGTGTAATAGCTGTGTCTTACCAGTACTCACCTACGGGGCAGAAACCTGGAGGCTTACGAAAAGGGTTCTACTCAAACTGAGGACGACGCAACGAGCTATGGAAAGAAGAATGATAGGTGTAACGTTAAGGGATAAGAAAAGAGCAGATTGAGTGAGGGAACAAACGCGAGTTAATGACATCTTAGTTGAAATCAAGAAAAAGAAATGGGCATGGGCAGGACATGTAATGAGGAGGGAAGATAACCGATGGTCATTAAGGGTTACGGACTGGATCCCAAGGGAAGGGGAAGCGTAGCAGGGGGCAGCAGAAAGTTAGGTGGGCGGATGAGATTAAGAAGTTTGCAGGGACGGCATGGTCACAATTAGTGCATGACTGGGGTTGTTGGAGAAGTATAAGAGAGGCCTTTGCCCTGCAGTGGGCGTAACCAGGCTGATGATGATGATGATGGCTCCCCTAGCTAATCGAACTTGTTGCTGTGGTTACAGAAATTTCACGATACCATGTCTAAGAACTGAAGCTATTCATAGCATTCCTGACTAATGACTAACCTCACTAATGCTAAAGAGTTATTATTGTGCTTGGTCTTATTTTTTCTCATCGCAGATGGGAGCTGATAGAGTACGCGTGTATTAGATTACATCCATTCAAAGCTGATAGAAAAGCAGGTGCTAAAGTTGTGCGCATGTCTCTGCAAGGTTTATATCCCAGATAGTTGCCCCAAGCACGTTGCTCGCGGCATGTTTTCGTACGCCCTGCGTAGCCATATTGCGATTAATAACGTCGCCCTCTCCTCGTAGTCTGGGGAACATTTGTGTGTATGACCCTCGCCAATATTGAGCAAGGTGCGATCCCCACAGAAGAGGCTGTCGCCAATAAAGTGTGCGACAGTAGGTCGTGAGAACTTCAGTCACGTGGCACCTTGGCAGGTGAGTCCGTCCGCGATGTAACGGCAATCATTCGAGTCAACTCTACCGAATGAAATTATCAGCGCTTGGACTAACTGTTTGTTAGCTTGGTACTTGCGCACCCTACTGCCTAGAAATCCTACCATTCTCTCGAAACTTGCCCAAAACAGAGCTCTGGTCTAGTGATCGTCATCCCTGCCTAAGTTACTGCTACGTTTGGGCAATCCAAAGAGAAAAGAACGCTGCGTGGTTCAGGCGCTGCCAGTCGTGCTTGCAATGTACTACACTGATTGTCCCAGCAAAAAACAACGGAAAATGCAAGCAAAACCGGTGTGCTCGTCGAAGAAGCCACCGGTGAGGCGAGAGAGAGAGAGACGTCAGTTGCGACGGCGCTCCCGCGTCGCACGCACTACTCATTCGGGGCACCAAAGGTCATCAGAAGTGCAAGAAATACTGCGTACGCATGAAATGCAGAGCGCCCAGAACAACTTGTTGGCACGCTTGGCGCAGTAAGAGAATAAGGCGGACAGATAAAAGCACACGGTGATTGCGAGCACGGGGCCATGAAGAAATGAGGATTCGGCCCTCTCAGGAGAGCCAAAGAGCGAGAGAGAGAATCTGTTGGAGAAGAGAAGCTCATCTCCTACGATGTCGCTTTGTAATGGGAAATGATGAAATGGCTCATGAGGCGGGAAATTCGGTGTTGTCGGCGTGACCATACGATGGCCCAAAAAGGCTACGAACCTTAGACTAATGGTGGAATGGGAACCCACGGCCTGTGGTGTTAAGACTACGTACGCTCGACCTGCCGTCTTAGTTAAGGCGAAGGTAATTAAGGAACAATTAATCAAGCTATGTGTAATTAAGTAATTAGAACACGACATTTCCCTTTCAGAGGACGTTGATTTATGCACATTTAATTAAGATATAGATAAGGTAGTCGAACGAACGACATTTGGTGGGAGTCGAAGCCACGATCTTTGCTTGAAGACACGGTTAATTAAAACATAGTTAAATAGGGCACCCGAACCAATCACATTTTTGTTAATTAATGTGTAGTTGAATCCACAATTGGCCCACTTGAACCCACAATTTTTCTTCGGGGTCGGTCCATCGAACTTTGGTGGGAGTCGAATCCACGACCTTGTGCTTCGGCATAATGTCTACGCATGGTGTGGTGGTCGCAATGCTTTCGCATTCATCCGCGTTGGCACAACTAAGCGCCGATTCAATGTTTTGCTTCTATCTCGACTACTGCAGAATTCATAAAAAGATATCTTAGTAGGACAATTTCTTTTGGGCAGTATAAAATAAATTCAGGGTGATATCCTGGATCGTTGCCCTTAGTGGGGACAGAATATATACGTTAGAAAAATGTAACATGTTACATTTTTGAAGATGAAAGGGAAGAATATGCATAAAAAGCTGGCAGTTTCGCCTGGACGGTGAAGCAATCAATGTGAGAACAATGGTTAACATTGGGAGTTGGTCTCTTTCGTTTCGAAAGTCTTTATATATAATCGAAAACTAATTATCTTTCTATCTGAAAATGCTATTTATATTGCATCGCTACATATCGTATATCTCCCTGCTTTTTTCTCCCACCAACACGCCAAACGTATCCTACTTATCGACAGCTAACCAGTGATTCCTTCTATCTTCTTTGAATCCCAAAACTTCTGCAAGGGGGACAATCGCTACGCGTCATGATGGAGGAATATCTTTGTGTTCAATTTCGACGCGCGGAGTCCTTTCCGGGCGTCTCTTGCTGCACGCATATACAACGTCGTAGCGCGTATTTGTTTCGATAAGTTTTTTCTCAGGCAGCCCGCTCGGACCTAAACAGCAATACACAGCTCTTCGCGTCATTATACAAGTTTTCCCTACTGATTTCTGTTGTCCTGCTTTTCTGAATCCTGGTTCCTTTATCGTTTCCACCTTTCGCGTACAATTTACCGTCTCTGTTTCTCACCTTTTTATGACTCCGGGTTACACTTTCAATTACCCTTTCCTTCACAGGCCTCGATGCTCCTCTTACCACCATCGGGACCGCATGATACCAAGGGTTACACTGGTACAACGGCTCGGTGGTAGTGTACCACCGTGTGGTCTTTACGACTCGGTTAGATAGCACATTCTTGTGGACAAGCTCATTTAAAAAGTTCGACATAGAAAATACGAGTTACCACTCAAAGAATGAAAACGCTTTGAAATCCCTAATATTGTATATGTCTACTAGGTTTTTGTAGAGCTTAGCAACAGATGCCACCATACTCCGTTTCATATAACAGGTGCAACGCTGTGGAGGCTACACATAATTTTTGGAGTGGCTGCCTTCGCACATAGAAAGAGTTCGGTGTCATTTGCACAATTTTTGTGAAAAGTTTCTTTATTTAAGTTCAGTCCTGAACGAAAATAACAATTTACGCTTAGAAGTAGACAAACCATGCGCTCGTTTGGCTGCTAGCACGTTATATTATATGAATTTGCTTTTCGTTGTTTTTTTATTTGGATCTCCTCGCCGCAGCCTCACGTATTACATGCTCGCGCGAGGAAACGCCGCTGGCGCCCAGCGAAGCCTAGACGGAACGCGTGAAGTGATAAATTGCGCAGCTTCCACAGCGTTGCACCTGATGTTTGAAAACCAGTATAAATAATCTGTATGAAAGTACAGTACCCGTCTAATAGTTTCATCACTGCCGTGGCTGAGTGGCCCAGCAAAATATGTTACCGGCTATGGCATTAAAAACGCGATGCAAATGGTGGGGAGCAAGTAGAGCATTTTGCTTGAAAGTACGCCTGATACGCCACTTACGTGCATTGGTTCCACCGTCCTGGGTACTTTAGCGTTATTGCAGTCCATGTATTAGTATCATCATACCATAGAAAACAAGACAATAGAAAAAAATAAAGACACAAGTCTAATAACAAGGTAATTACATGAGTATGCTACAGAATAAATGCTGGCGTAGGTAATTGTGCATGGTCATTTATGCATACTTTTTTGTCCCTCAAGGATAGGAGAAGAAGAGATCGAGAGGCAGGACCATGTAAGCGCATTAGTGGCTTCAATTACCTGTTTGCTTTGCGTAGTTATCTATTATTTGAATGCATTTTATCAAGTTTATTGCAAGGTAAAGACTGCTAAGAACCTCCTGATGCTAATAAAATTAAGTGCTTGCGCACCTTCGACACACACGGGGCTTGAAATTAAAACTCGCACATGAGACTTGTGCCTCCGCATAAGGTTTCGTTTGAGGGTTCATTACGGCAGTAGTGCGGCACTGCAAACAATGTACTTTCCACGCCGTAGTACATGCGTGGAGTCGAGGGAGCGGCTGTGTAGCATGCGCCAGAGGGTGCATCAAGTCTATAGCTGGATTTTTTTTACTGCTCATATAAGGAATACATTTCATTCGCCTCTCTTTGGTCGTGGATTTCTGTATTTTTTAATGCCTATATTGCTGCGGAATGGGGAAAGAAGACAAAGGAAGAAGAAGATCGCGAGACGCTGGCTGCTGCGTGTACTTGCTGGTCAGCCATCTTAACCACGTTGACCCTGCTTGTGTGTATACTGTAAATACATTCTATCTATACTCACAGCATCCGCGTAACCTATTGGTGGGAAGTGCCGGGTACCACGACTGGAAACGGAGCTCCGCAGTGCACGTCTCTTCATCATCCCACCCTGAATGACGGTGAGCACACGGGATCAGCGTCGTTGCCACCTCCAACGTCACCCTTGCCAGCTACGTCGCTGTTACCTTCGGTTTTGGTTTTGCAACACAAAGATCCCGGAACTTTCTGCGGTACCGATGGCGCCGACGTTAAAGAGTGGGTGGCTATGTACGAATGCCTGTGTGGAATCAAAAATATGGGACACTAGGCTTATGCTAGCTAACCTGTTGTTCCACCTAAGAAACGCTGCAAAGGTGTGGTACGAAAACCATGAAGAGGGGCTAATCACTTGGGACAAATGCAAATAGCAGTTCACGTCGTTGTTTGGCCAACCAGACCGCCGTAAAATTGCCGCAAAGCAGAAACTGGCCTCCCGTGCCCAATCCCCCAAGGAATCCTCTGTCTCATACATTCAGGACGTGCTGGCGCTTTATAGTAGAGCCAATCAAGACATGCCAGAAGCTGAGAAGGTCGAGCACGGGCTGAAAAGAATTGCTGACGACGCCTTTAATCTGCTCATGCGCGAAAGCTGCACTACAGTTGATGCTATCATGAAATGATGATGTCTTGTGTTTTGTGGCGCAAGGGCCAGGTTTGGCCAAAGAGCGCCATGACACGTGGTAATGTTGACGATGTACTATGGAAGATGTGACTTGGCTGTAAAGTGGCCTAAAAATATTCGCTGTAAAGTGCGTAAAATCTACGTGCTATAAAATTATGGCGATGACTAATGACGAATACTATGAACATTAAAAGCGATCGTAGAATAATGATGCAAAATATAAAATATATAAGATGGTAAAATTACTTGGAGCACTGCTGCCTCGCCAGAGCCCTTGAAAGACAAGGGCCTAGAGGCATGTGCTATACTAAAGAGATATCGCAGCGGCATCCTCTGAAGAGAGGACCCGCTACGAACATGTGGGGCTAAAAACATGCAGGACAACATCTCTCAGAAAACTTAGGACTGCGTTGGCGTCAAATAAAGGTTCTGGGCCGAGTAGCATTACGGGATTTAGGGGGATGTGCTGCCGATATGCTAGGGAAAAATGTTTCCTTCTTTCAGATTCGGCTGCCCGACACTCCAGGAGAACGTGGAGGACGGTCAGCCTCTCCCCGCATCTACCACAGGTTGGAGGATCATTTCCAGTGAGTAGAAAGTTATGCGTGCCAAACGTGTGTCCTATTCTGAGGCGACAGAATAGGACATCTGTTCGCCGTGATTTTGTTACGGAGGGCCAAGAACCTAACTGTGGCTTTATTACGTGTAGTTTATTATTTACTTCTGCGTCCCACATACGTTGCCAGTGGTTTTGCAGTTTTCTTCTTAAGAAAGGCTCCAGGTCTGTGACAGGGACCGAAGCAGTAGGACAAACTGCATGCAATGAAATGGATGTGGCCATCTGGTCCGCTAGTACGTTTCCCTCAATGCCTCTATGTCCAGGCACCCAGCATATAATCACATGTTGGTTAGATATATATGCTTTACACAGTACGGAGTAGAGTTCATTA